>NW_015646462.1:531054-545050 GCF_001515625.1 Sinocyclocheilus rhinocerous | reverse complement strand
GTCACAAAAATGAACTGAAACTCAGCGTATATAGGCTACGTTACGTGCAGCAGTTTTTTCCCCTTGTTTATCTGTAAACTAAATCAAATATGTTTCAAGAATTTATTCCTTGTATGTATAGGCCTATATGTACTGCAGATTTTATATATATAACATAATGTAATAATATTTAGTATTTTCACATCTAGGTGGAAAAAAATGTAATTTGTACTACTGTCTGTTCAAAATAAATGAAAAGAAACCGAGCATAGTAGATTTGTTTTTTTTTTCCTGTTGTACCGAAATCTTATCGAACCGTGACCCCTGAACCGAGGTACGTACCGAACCGTGACATCTGTGTACCGTTCCACCCCTAGCACTTAAGTATACTTTGTTAACAAGTTTTCTGTACAAACTGTTTTAAGTTAAGTTATATTTTACTTAGAAATTTTAAGGCAATCTGTTTCCTCACTTTTTCTAAGTAAAGTCAACTTATTACATTTTACAGTGAGGGCACATAGTGGCCACAAAGGGGGTACTCGCACATACCCTTCTGAAAGCTAAAATGACGAATGGGACACCCAACAGTCCCATGGACTTCATCGAATGCGGCCTCCATTGTTAGCCCGTAAGGGGCATTTGGGACAGGGCCATCCATTCAAAAAAAGCCAATCTGTTCTTACTCCAAAGGTGTCCGATAATGATAATGAAAATCATGCCCCACAATATCATTGTGATGACAATTATACCCCAGCATATAATTTTATCAAGGTAAAATTCCCATGACCTTCATGTCAGTATTGATAGCAAATGTTTCTCAGTGAAAGCCATGGATTTACCTGCATGTGGCAATGATAACGCTTGGATGCTTTTTGCGGAAAGCCTTGAACATGAAAACTATGTGACTGATGTTATGGCATGGCAGGATTTTTACAGCCATAGTTGTAGTTGGGCGCTAGGGACAGATGCCGAGTGGTGCACTGGCATGCATATGATCATACAAAATAATGTGTTAAAATGCTGAATAAGAAGTGGAGTTGGAGAAAGGTCAAGTCGAATGCAATTTACCAAAGCATTCTTGACTGTTCCTTCATTAAAAAAAAGAGCTCTATCATGCGAATGGGTGTGAATTATCTTTCGCCAAACTGTTATGAAAATGACTGCATGTGGACTACTCAGAAAGTCAGAGTATCCAGAATCCATCTGGCCCTGAGCCAGCTTGTACAGCTGTGCTTCGCCTTGATGTGAGGTAAAGCCACTCGGATCAGGAGGCAGGGCGTGGACTGGTTGACCCGTTGTCCTAACAACCCAAGAGCAGCCAGCCAGCAGGGCTTCCCATCCTCCATGTCCCTAATCACCAAGTTCCTTTCCAACAGCAACCTCTGCTATGGAATTGCAGGGCAGCAAAAATAATAATAGCTGTTTTTCCCACTCTGAAAGAGGAGCCTTGCATGAGATTAGGTGATGGGAGTGTAAAGTGATCACAGAGACTCTTGTGCTCTGTTTTTCTTACCCTTGTAATATACATACACCCTTAGGCCTGCGCTTCCCCTCCCTGACCTAATTTTCAGACGGCAGAAAGGAGGGGGAAGGAAGTGAAGGAGAGCAGCAGTAGGTCACAGAGTACAGGCCAAGAGCGACTCGGGTGATCAATGTGTGACGAAAACGTCTTGTGTACTGAGATGGGATGGGCTGGTGTGAAAGAAGAGATTTGCAGGCGTGCAGAGTTCTCCTTTGGTTTCGACAAGACGCTTCACCTCACATGACCCTGAGAACCACGGTCGGGTCAATTAGCTGCCTATCGCCTCATGCATCATCTCAGTCGTTTGTGGCCACCATCCAGGCTGTTTTGTTTTAAATCTCCTCAGTATTTTTGCAACTAGTTTAGGTCAGACTGGCCTGACAGATGCATTAATGCCGTCCCCTTTCTCTCCCTTCCCCGGGAAAAGCGGGAAAGTGACGATGATATATTTAATCCATTAAAGGGGAAAGATGTTCACAGAGAACACAGACAGAAGTGTGTTCTGTTGCAGGGCAACTGCGTATGTCAGTGCTCAACGGAGCCAGACAACTTGACGATAGGCAAGTCGAGATGGAATTCAGTGTGAGGCCACACGCCTTATTTGGAATCATCCAGTCCTCTGGTTCGGCAGAAAACATGGAGAAAGTGAGGATAAAAGGAAGAAAATGTTTATTTGCGGTGCTTAGATCCCCAGGCGGTGATATGAGGTGGGGAGGCATTCCAGCAGAATGAGAGATCGTAGGTCAACAAAAGAACATGATGGACAATGTCCAATGGTTTTACAACTCTGTCAGTGATGCAGGCACAACATACTGTTTAGGCAAAAAGCATACTAGGTGGCAAATACAAAATCTGCTAATGAATACTAATGGTTGTGAATGTTTAAACAGTATAATGAAGGAAAAACTGAGGACAAGAAAAACAAGGCAGCGCGAGAATATTAATGTTTGGGGCTTACAGAAAATGTTTTCGATAGAGAAGAGCATACAACAGTTGTGTTTTGATGAACTAATTTGATATAAACAGAACCGTTTCTGTTAATGAGATCTGGAAATGTAAGGAGGCTTTCTGGGATCTCATTCCCCCTGCTATAATTTTGTTTTGAGTGTCGAGCCGATCTACTGAGCAAGTAAGAGTATATGAAGGTTTATTGGATAGGTGCATTATAAAATAGGAGGCCAGGTTAAATATGGCCCACTGGGAGCTGCAACACTTTAAAATGGTTCAAGATTGCATTTGGAGACTCTTAAATGTCTGAGAACGTTGTGGTTTTGAAATCAACATCTTACTCTACTTCAGGCAGATTTGAGGACGTGCAGAAAAGAAGTGTGTGACAGACGCTTTCTCACTGAACTGAAGAAATATGGAAAAACAATGAGTTTACCCCTGACTGCTGGCAGTGAAGAACCCATGTGGCCCGTGAAAGAAAAGTAAAGGTAACAAATAGCTCTTACATTTAATACAGTTCTTAAGTTAACCATTTCAGCTTGCTGCCCCACACAATGTGACAAACATCTCCTGCAATTTGGAGTAATTAAAGGAATGTTGGGCCCAGATCCCTCTCACTCTGGTTTGTCTCTATAATCAAGCAGAGAGTTCCTTTGAACTATTATTATAACTAACTAAATGTGTTTAAATGACCACTGTCAGAGATATGTTTTGAACTGATGGCAACAAACAAGTGTACGTATGAGTGTTTGCAACCTCCACTTTGAAAAAAGGCCTCTTCATGTTAAACACTAGTGTGATATTCCTTAATTCTTTGAGGTTTTGTTGAATAAAACTTGGCTAGCCCAAACCCAGTTTTATTCAATAAAAAATAACAATATCTTATGCAAAGAGAAACATACTCAGTGAAAGAATGTTGATGAGGCTAAGGGATACTAATAAGAGTGTAAATGTAATAAAGACAAAAGAACATCAATGGGAGGAAATTGTGTGTCTTACACAGAATGTAAGGTGTACATAAAATATGAAAACAACTCACTAATAGCTAAGTCATTTTCTTTGACTTTAATTCTGGCTGTTTTTTAGGAAAAATAACCATGTCATTTTCATGCAACTTTTGGCACCTTAGCAGCACCAAATGCTCTGGATTGTGTAATAGCAGCAACGAGATTTATCCCAGGAGTGTGTAGTTTCATAGCATGATATACAGTGGGTACGGAAAGTATTCAGACCCCCTTAAATTTTTCACTCTTTGTTATATTGCAGCCATTTGCTAAAATCATTTAAGTTAATTTTTTTTCCCCTTCTCCAGAGTGCTCAGGACCTCAGACTGGAACTAAGGTTTACCTTCCAACAAGACAATGACCCTAAGCACACAGCTAAAATAACGAAGGAGTGGCTTCTCAACAACTCTGTGACTGTTCTTGAATGGCCCAGCCAGAGCCCTGACTTAAACCCAATTGAGCATCTCTGGAGAGACCTAAAAATGGCTGTCCACCAACGTTTACCGTCCAACCTGACAGAACTGGAGAGGATTTGCAAGGAGGAATGGCAGAGGATCCCCAAATCCATGTGTGAAAAACTTGTTGCATCTTTCCCAATAAGACTCATGGCTGTATTAGATCAAATGGGTGCTTCTACTAAATACTGAGCATTTTTCAGTTTTTCTTTTTTAATAAATCTGCAAAGATGTCAACAATTCTGTGTTTTTCTGTCAATATGGGGTGCTGTGTGTACATTAATGAGGAAAAAAAATTAACTTAAATGATTTTAGCAAATGGCTGCAATATAACAAAGAGTGAAAAATTTAAGGGGGTCTGAATACTTTCCGTACCCACTGTATATTCAAAATCATATAAAGTGCAGTACAGTTGCACTTTTCTAATTCTGTTTCTCTCTCCCACTTTGCTTCTTGTTAACTCTCCAACTGTCCTATCTGACTCCAAAAAGAAAAGAAAAAAATCTTTAGAATATGCATGTTTAGTGTAAAATTAAGTGAGGTTCCGTTCTGTAAAAAAGGAGAGGGGAAGAGCATGTTCACATGAGCTTTCCTCTGAGATGGGATTAGCTACCAAAATGGCCTCCTCTGACGTATATGTGTTTGATTTTGCTTGCTGAGGCATCCATGTTGCTCTCAAGTCAGAAATGATTGAGGCAGATTAGACTGACCTAAACAATCAGCTTTATCTGCTTCAGAGAAAACATTTGAAAGACTGTGAGCAACTCTCAATGTGTTCACCCTTGATTTCAAAGGCACTCCAATGAAGTTCACATATAATGTACCAATTCCCAGTGCAGTTTTTTCTTGGCTCTTTTAACTGTATTTGGCCTGCAATCCCCTATTTGACCATTTATTTGACAGCTGTGCCATACAGATTGCTGGAAACATAAAAAAAAAATCATAAATATATTTTATTGAGTGATCATTTTTACAAACAGAGTTTAAATCATCAGAATACATTACTGTTTGAATAAAAACAAAATTTGAACTGAATTGAGCTCAATAATGACACTACTGTCTTCTATAGAGCCTTAATTCTTAATCGACTATTTTGCAACATTGACACTGTTATTGAACTGAACTGAATCCACACTTAACTGACTCAAGCTGCTTAGAGATGAACTGAACTCATTTAATAATTGTTTTTTACAAAGTTATTTAACTGAAATTATTTAACACTGAACTGACAGGAGCTAAATAATGACAATAGTATCTTTAAAGACCTGCTTCCATCATTGATTCTGTTATTTTCCTGTTTATTACTGTGAAGCTGCTTTGAAACAATATTCTTTACTTGACTGTCAATTGAGAAAGTTTCTTTTTGCTTTCAGATCGTGTAGTTATAACATCTACCAGCAGGGCCTAGTGTGACTATGCTAACCAGACAAAACTTCACACCTTGGGTTATACATGCTGGCAATATGCAATTGGTTCTAAACGCTATAAGGACTAGGCTGTTATTGAAGGATTGGGAGGTCAAAACTATATTGGACACAACAATAAACCTGCAATCTGGAATTGCTGTTGCCAATTTCTAATGTGAGGGGGGCGTTTATTAAAGACATAGCCTCACAAGCAGTCTGTTTAAGGGTCATCAAGAGGTGAAAATGGTGATGAAAACTGTTTACACTATAAGTAGACCTTGGGGGAAAAAATAAAATGCAAAAAAAAAAAAAACCCACCAACAACAACAAAACCCTCAAGCGATTCAAGTACCACTGATAGCTCAACAGTTAAAAGTCCCACTTGCATGACTGCAAAAATCTGAAATTCAGATGCATAAATTCCAGTCTGATGGCAGCCAGGCTTAATTAATGACTCTGAATAAACGTTTCAGCTCTCAACAACTGCACGCATGGCTTTGGGTACCATTTCAGTAGTCTTTTACTAGCTAGACCTCACTGCACTAAGTTTGAGTCTGAATATGTGGTTATTTTGTCACTCTCTCATCACATGTTTTTGATTTAGTTTTACAGTCTTGCAACCACAAGCCAAAGACCAGAAATAACACTCAGGCTGAATGACAGCCATACACCATTGCCAACTCTGATATGACAGCACTTGCCATATGAATAAATAAAAGGTAATTTGACTCAGGAATTATTAACTTTGACAAGAGTTCAAACCATACCAAATTATTTGAGAATGGAAATTACCTTTTAGTAGGCACCCGTAGTACAGTGGGCATGGAAAATTGAATATCTAAATCAAACACTGAAATGAAAAGTGGGACAAGTGTTGATTTAAAAAGGGGGACCTAAAAATTGAAAAACATGTACATGATCACTACCACTTTGCTGTTCCAATATGGCCTTTCATTGTTTTTACTGTCCTTCATTTCTGTCATTTAATGTTTAAAAAGTAAGCAAACAATAAATGTATCACTTATATTCAAAAATTTACTTTGGAGAACACAAGATGTGGAAAAAAGTATTACATAGGCTAAAATACACCTAAATCTAGTGATTTATAGTGATTTATAAAATACTAAAAAGCATATTTTTCAAACCTATTTTGGTTTTATTGATTTGTGTCAAAGACCAAAAACTGAGACATTCATAACCAATATATCGTGAAGGGAAGTAAATAAATGAATCAATATTTTGGTGAATCTGATCCAAGAGGTCAGACACACTTTAAACACAAAACTCCATAACAATCCAGAACTCCCAGTGTAGCTCTCCCATTCTGTATTCTCCAGAAGTTAACCAATGATCTTCATAATTTTTCCTTTTTGTTATTTTAAGTCAGTACCCACTCCAGTTCGCTGATTCATTGAAACAAACAACTGGAACTTGAATACAGTGGGGCTCTAGATGAATAATTTTGCACAAATGATTCGAAAATGAAATATTTTGTGAAAAGTACCGAGGTAATAGCCGTTTATGTGTTTTAATGGTGGTTGGCGCAAGCTATCCTGTATGAGCCAGAGTTTGGGTTTGTTTTCTGTTGATATGGTTACGTATGCCATTGTAGTGCCCTCCTTTTGCTTTTTGCACTGTACAGTATAATGTTAACAGTATCCGCATCTCTGATTACAACATAAAAAATAAAATGAAAACACAGATAACTGTGTCAACCGAGCCTGGATTACAATACAAAAAAATGTAGCCTGAAGCTGCATTATGATATTTCTGCATTGAAATGATATCTTCATTCCTATTCAATTCAAGTTTATTTGTATAGCGCTTTTCACGATACAAATCGTTGCAAAACAACTTTACAGAAAATTAAGTTTCTACAATATTTAGTAGTAGCTTATCAGTGGTAACTGTCAGTTAATGTACATATGGCAGAAATGTACGGAAATATCAATTAAAGACATAATCAAACAGACGATGAACACTATTAACAGCAATTATTATATGATGCAATCAAACTTATAGCAAAATTTGGTAGTTATGTATGTTGTTTCAGGGTTGGCATCATCTGAGGGGTTCTGAGGGGTTGGCATCATCTCTTCTCAGGTGTTCTGGATCCAGACTGAAGCTTGTGGGGATGTCAATCCCGTGGCAAAAACAGAGAAACAAATAGAGACATAATTAGCATAGCTGCTGTTCCAACCAAGCAAAATTTATTTGTTTAACCCAAACTAAAGAATAATAATAATGTGCAACAGTGAGTGAGACAAAAATAATATACTCTGGTATCAAAACTCCATCTTTATCTAAATATAAAATGATAAGATATCATTTTATAAAACTATAAAATTTAAAATAAAAAGCAGCATTTTGAAGACTATTTATGTTCTATTTAATGTGGTAATAGCAAATCATTTTTATGGTATTTTGTGAATAAACAATGGCAAAACAAAAAACATCTGCCGTTATATTAAATAATGGAATGCTAATTTGAAAACAATGAATTGAATAAATTATATATCTTCCATTCTGTGCCATAGCCAATCAAGGATTACTTGAAAGGATTGTTCACCAAAAAATTACTGTCATCTACTCACCACATACTTTTTTCATACACTATCATATACCTTCAGAAGACGTGAAATATACTCTTTTTGGAGCTTGACAAGACCATGGTAAACATAAACTGTCATTGTATGGAAAAGCAGTCTGGACGTTCTGCTAAACATTCTTTTGTGTTTACCTGAAGGAAAAAAAATCATACTTGGTTTGACTGACATGGAGAGAGGAAGACAGAACTATTGTGAACTATTGTGTAAATAATTTCTTTAAATAATAAAGTCATTTTCTTTTCTTGGTTGCACAGTTAAGTAGAAATTAAAAGTTTATTTCAACACCATGGTCATTTTAAATATCGTCATATGCCATAAACAAATTACCTACAGTAAGACATTGCAAAAATACAAAAATAATGTAATTTACTCAGTGAAATTTAAATGCTTGGCTAAAGCTGTAATCTCAAAAGAGAATTCTATGTAAATAATCCTAAAGCATGCACAATCTCATGTACAAATAATATAAATATTTACATACATTCAACATGAATGCAATCTTACTCTTGGTTAAAATTAAAGCGCAATGAACTGGTGTTATGTTGTTTATTATTTAGAAGTTTCATCTGGTCTTGTTGAGATATATAGTTGAGTATCATCAGCATAACAGTGGAAACTAATCCCGTATTTTCTAATAATATTACCAAGGGGCAACATGTATATCGAAAATAGCAGAGGACCTAGGACAGATCCTTGTGGCACTCCATATTTTACTGGTGATAATTGAGATGACTCCCCATTTAAATGAACAAAGTGGTAGCGATCGGACAGGTAGGATCTAAACCATCTTAAAGCCTGCCCTTGAATACCTGTATAGTTTTGTAATCGATCTATGAGTATGTCATGATCTATAGTGTCGAACGCAGCACTAAGATCAAGTAAAACTAGCAATGAGATGCAGCCTTGGTCTGACGCAAGAAGCAAGTCATTTGTAGTTTTAACAAGTGCAGTTTCTGTGCTATGGTGGGGCCTGAAGCCTGACTGAAATTCTTCATAGAGATTATTTTTTTGCAGGAAGGAGCACAGTTGAGCAGACACAACTTTTTCTAAAATTTTAGACATAAAAGGAAGATTTGAGATGGGTCTGTAATTTGCCAGTTCACTAGGATTTAGTTGTGGTTTCTTAATAAGAGGCTTAATAACCGCCAGCTTGAATGGTTTTGGGACGTGACCTAAAGACAACGACGAGTTAATAATATTGAGAAGCGCTACAGGTACTACAGGTAACAACTCTTTCAGTAATTTAGTGGGTACAGGATCTAACAGGCATGTTGTTGCAGTGATAAGAGTGATAAGTTTATTTAGCTCTTCCTGTCCTATAATTGTAAAGCACTGCAGTTTATCTTTTGGTGCGATGAATGAAGCTGAAGTATTAGACGCTGTAGAATCTACATTTGTTATTGTATTTCTGATGTTATCTATTTTATCAGTGAAGAAATTCATAAAGTCATTACTATTAAACTGTGAGGGAATATTTAGATCGGGTGGCGTCTGGTTATTTGTTAATCTAGCCACTGTGCTAAATAAAAACCTTGGATTGTTTTGGTTATTTTCGGCCCTGGCAGTTTTTAGAGCCTGTCTATAGCTGGACATACTGTTTTTCCACGCAATTCTAAAAACTTCCAAGTTCGTTTTTCTCCATTTGCGCTCAAGAACTACGAGTTTTTTTCTTGAGAGAATGGGTATTACTGTTGTACCATGGCGCAGTACGTTTTACCTTTTTTAATTTGATGGGGGCAACAGCTTCAAATGTATTAGAGAAGATAGTGCCCATGTTGCTAGTCATTTCGTCTAGTTCATGTGTATTTATGGGTACACAGACCAGCTGAGATAAATCAGGCAGGTTATTTGTTAATCTGTCTTTGGTGGCTGGAACAATAGTTATGCCCGGATGATAACGCGGGGCCATATAGTTAATATCAGTAATACGCAGCATGCACGATACAAGGAAATGGTCAGTAACATCATCACTTTGAGGTACGATATCTATATCAGTAAGATCAATTCCATGCGATATAATTAAATCTAGCGTATGATTAAAACGATGAGTGGGCCCGGAGACGTTTTGCTTGACTCCAAAAGAGTTTATTAGGTCAGTAAACGCAAGTCCTAATGCATCATTTGTATTATCAACGTGAATGTTAAAATCTCAGACAATTAGTGCTTTATCAACAGTAACCAATAGGTCTGTCTATTGGTTACTGTATATAACCAATTGACAGTAGATCGCTTCCCCCCCACCGGCCGTTCGATTGTGCCATCAATCTCCTCCCAGGCACTTCTCCGCCCCGGGGTCGTCTCTTTTCCCTGTCAGGTCCACAACGAGAGGCTATGGACAAATACATTCAAGAATCCCTGAAAGCCGGTCTCATTCGCCACTCGTCTTCCCCTGCTGGCGCTGGGTTCTTCTTCGTAAAGAAGAAGGATGGCTCTCTGCGTCCTTGCATTGATTACCGAGGGATAAATGACATTACTGTTAAAAACAGGTACCCCTTGCCGTTAATGTCATCTGCCTTTGAACTCTTGCAGGGAGCCATGGTCTTCACTAAGTTAGACCTCCGCAACGCATTCGCGAGGGCGATGAGTGGAAGACAGCCTTTAATACCCCCACGGGACATTATGAATACCTGGTCCTTCCGTTTGGGCTTACTAATGCCCCTGCTGTCTTCCAGGGCATGCTCAATAGCGTGTTGGGAGACATGATTAACCAGTTTGTCTTTGTGTACCTCGATGACATTCTCATCTTTTCTCCATCCCTTCAGGTACACACTCAGCATGTGCGACAGGTCCTCCAACGGCTGCTGGAGAACCAGCTTTATGTCAAGGCGGAGAAGTGCGAGTTCCATGCCAAGTCAGTCTCATTCTTGGGCTTTATTGTTTCAGCTGGGGAGATTAAGCCGGATCTGGCCAAGGTCGAGGCTGTCGCTAAGTGGCCAGTCCCCGACTCCAGGAAGGCTCTGCAGCGTTTCTTGGGCTTCGCCAACTTCTACCGGCGATTCATCAGGAACTTTGGCCAGGTAGCTGCACCCTTAACGGCGCTCACCTCCAACAAGGTACCGTTCACCTGGAGTGCTCAGGCTCAGGAGGCCTTTGATACTTTAAAGTCCCGGTTTATCTCTGCTCCTGTTCTCTCCATTCCAGATCCTGAACGTCAATTCATTGTTGAGGTGGACGCCTCTGAGGTCGGGGTAGGTGCAGTCTTGTCCCAGCTTTCCGCTAAGGATGGGAAGGTGCACCCCTGTGCATATTTCTCCCATCGCCTCAACCCAGCTGAACGTAATTACGACATTGGCAACTGGGAGCTGCTGGCGGTTAGGTTGGCCTTGGGTGAGTGGAGTCACTGGTTGGAGGGGTCAGCGAGGCCCTTCTTGGTCTGGACGGATCATAAGAACTTAGAATATATCCATTCGGCGGGAGAGGAGACCCCAGCCAATGCCATACTCTCTGAGGGAGTGGTGGTAGGGGCCCTCTCCTGGGAAAGCCCGATACTCTATCCCGCCAGTTTGAGTGCCCAGGAGAGGAGACTCTGGCCAATGCCATACTCTCTGAAGGAGTGGTGGTGGGGTCCCTCTTCTGGGACGTCGAGCGGAGCGTGGAGGAGGCTGGACGAAGGGTGGAAGTGCCAGTTGAGTGTCCTGCGGGTAGGTTGTTCGTGCCGGCTGCGCTGCGCCCTGAGGTCCTTCAGTGGGGTCATGAATCTAGGGTTGCCTGCCATCCAAGAATCAGGAGGTCGCTGGCTGCCGTCCGCCAGCGATTTTGGTGGCCCTCTATTGGCCAGGATGACGGATCATAAGAACTTAGAATATATCCATTCGGCGGGAGAGGAGACCCCAGCCAATGCCATACTCTCTGAGGGAGTGGTGGTAGGGGCCCTCTCCTGGGACGTCGAGCGGAGGGTGGAGGAGGACGGACAAAGGGAGGAAGTGCCAGTTGAGTGTCCTGCAGGTAGGTTGTTCGTGCCGGCTGCGCTGCGCCCTGAGGTCCTTCAGTGGAGTCATGAATCTAGGGTTGCCTGCCATCCAAGAATCAGGAGGTCGCTGGCTGCCGTCCGCCAGCGATTTTGGTGGCCCTCTATTGGCCAGGATGTCAGGCAGTTTGTATTGGCTTGCTCTGTTTGTGCCCAGAACAAGGTCTCTAACGGTCCCTCCGATGGTCTACTCCAACCCCTGCCCATCCCGTCTCGTCCCTGGTCACACATAGCCTTAGATTTTGTCTCTGGCTTACCCCCTTCAAGAGGCTACACCGTTATTCTCACAGTGGTGGATCGCTTCTCTAAGGCGGTTAATTTCATGCCCCTACCCAAACTCCCCTCTGCCAAAGAGACAGCACAACTGGTAATTGACCACGTCTTCCAAATCCATGGTCTTCCGGTTTTCATCCCCAGACCAACGGACAGTGTGAGCGAGCCAATCAGGATCTCGAGCGAGCTCTCCGCTGCCTGGCGTCCCGTAATCCTGCCTCTTGGAGCCAACAGCTCACTTGGATTGAGTATTCCCACAATACTCTCCCAGCAGCATCCACAGGTATGTCACCGTTTGAATGTTCTGTTGGCTATCTACCTCCTTTGTTTCCCTCTCAGGAACCCGATGCTGCGGTACCGTCAGCCCTAGCCTTTGTCCGGAGATTTCGTAGTGTCTGTAGGAAGGCTAGGAAGGTATGGCTGTCTACCAAGGACCTGCCTCTCAAGGCTGTCTCTCGCAAGTTAGCGCCTAGGTTCATTGGTCCATACCAGATCACCAAGGTCCTTAATCCAGTTGCGGTACGGCTCAAGTTGCCTCCCTCTCTTGGTCGGGTGCACCCTGTTTTTCATGTATCCAGGTTTAAGCCTGTGTTCAGATCTCCCCTTAATGCCAACATCTCATCCCCTGCCCCCCCTCGTCTAGTGGATGGTTCTCCTGTCTATTCTGTTAGGAGATTACTAGATGTTCGTCGTCGTGGCAGGGGTTTCCAATACCTGGTGGACTTGGAGGGTTACGGTCCGGAGGAGAGGAGTTGGGTTCCAGCTCGGGATATTCTGGATCGGTCGCTGATCGAGGACTTCCGCCGGACACAAGGTAACCCGCCCCCCCTTGAGTCGCCTGGTGGCGTTTCTTGGGGGAGGGGGTACTGTCACGATCTCTGTGGGGTCTGCTTAGGCTTTGTTGTCATGGAGCACATGGCCTTTTGTTTTGACGGCTCGCCATGTGCTCTGCTGTCATCATGGTGTTCACCCCGCCCCTCTCGTTATCCCTGTTAGCTAATTCTCCCTTCTCACCTGCACCTCGTTTTGTCCTCATTATTCTTCCCTTTATCTGGCCCTCTTGGATGCTATCTTGTGTCAGTCCGTAATATGTTGTGCAGCAGCTTAGATCGTCTCTGTCCATGCTGTGTTTGTCTGAATCAGTTTTTTATTTTATTTTTTCTAGTCTAGTCGGTCTGGCGTTCCTGTTTTTGTCACCCTCCCCTTTCTACCCTCCTGCCCCCCTAGGACTCTGGTCGGCTCTCTTCCTTGGCTCGCGCTATTCATAGGCCTGTCTCTCCACGGCAGTTCCGTCCTATTCCTCTCTGCCCACGCTCGATACCACCCCTGGGATTCATCGGCGGCATTCTATTGCCGGTTCGCCGCCTCTCTTCCCCGCGGGCTCGACCGCGGCTGGTCTAACCTCCGCGCTGACCTGAACTGACTTTTTGCTGGGGTTTTGCTATCCGGCTGATTATTTGACTTTTTTTGTTATCACGGTTTCAATAAACTTGGAATTTGTTTTCACCTGCTGTTGGATCCCGGTCTCGTTTCTGACAGTACGGACTGACCAAGATGGATCCAGCGGGTGAGGAATTTGTTAGATTGGCCATTGCTCATCAAGGAGCTCTCCTCGGCCACCAAGCCAGCCAGCTCTCATCCACCACTCAGGAGGTTGAAACCCTCAATGCCCAAATGGCTGAATTAAGCGGCCGCTTCCCCGAACTCCAATAAGACGTTCTGTCATCCTCCGCTTCAGTGGTCCCCCTGTCTTTCTCACCACGACCGCGAGCCCGAGACGCATGCCAACAACCCGCCCTTGTATGATGGAGATCCGAATTCATGTCGGGCATT
>NW_015646462.1:527053-529451 GCF_001515625.1 Sinocyclocheilus rhinocerous | reverse complement strand
CTCTTCCGATTCCTCTCTGCTCACACTCGGCACTGCCTCTGGAATTCAGCGGCGGTTTTCAATTGCCGGCTCGCCGCCTCTCTTCTCTGCTGGCTCGGCAGAGGCTGGTCTGACCTCCGTACTGATCAAGCTGACTATTTGCTGGCTGATTTATTGACGGAGCATTTTCTGTTATCACAGTTTTCAATAAACTTTGAATATTTTGTTTCACCTGCTGTTGGATCCTAGTCTCGTTTCTGACAAGGTCTGAGAGGAAATCTGCAAATTATTTTAGGAAATCTGTATATGGTGGTCTATACACAGTAGCCAGTGCAAAATATACGATAGATTTATTTTGCATATCTTACAGTTTAACATTAAGCAGAAGTATTTCGAATGAGTTAAACCTGTATCCTGTTTTCTGAGTAACATTGAGAATCCCCCCCTTGAGTCGCCTGGTGGCGTTTCTTGGGGGAGGGGGTACTGTCACGATCTCTGTGGGGTCTGCTTAGGCTTTGTTGTCATGGAGCACATGGCCTTTTGTTTTGACGGCTCGCCATGTGCTCTGCTGTCATCATGGTGTATACCCTGCCCCTCTTGTTATCCCTGTTAGCTAATTCTCCGTCCTCACCTGCACCGTCTTCCCTTTATCTTGCCCTCGTATTTGCTGTCTTGATCTGTGATCATTTCATTTACAATAACTGCTTTGGGTGCGAGTGATCTAATGTTTAGGACCCCAAACTTAAAAAATTGTTTTTGTTACTGTTTTTGTCATCCTTCCCTTTTTACCCGCCTGCCCCTCTAGGACTCTGGTCAGCTCTCTGCCTTGGCTCTCTCTGATCGTATGCCTGTCACTTCACGGCAGCCTCTTCCGATTCCTCTCTGCTCACACTCGGCACTGCCTCTGGAATTCAGCGGCGGTTTTCAATTGCCGGCTCGCCGCCTCTCTTCTCTGCTGGCTCGGCAGAGGCTGGTCTGACCTCCGCACTGATCAAGCTGACTATTTGCTGGCTGATTTATTGACAAAAGCCATCATGGCAGTTATTTGAGAATTGGCTTACTAGTCATATTCCTACTGGTTTGTAATTCTACTGTACCTAGTAAAATATTCTGTACTATACAGTTGACTGGCATTTTAATAATAATATTCCATAGATTTCTTCGTTTTGTCAGATTTTACAGCAGAACTACATGCTGTTCTACTTCAGACTGCAAAACAACACATCACAATGTTGCATAAAGCGGCTCAGTTTACATAAAGATTCAGTTGGAATAAAACCTCTCATCACAGCAAAGCTTAGCATCAACAGGTTTAAAATATTTTGTTCCCCTTTAATGAAGTAACTGAAAGTCAGATCATCAGTGGCATAAACTTCCCAGTCTATCCAGTGGGTTGCCAAAATGTATTTATATGGCATGGTTCTGACAAGCAGGGAGTCTTGTGTTTTCCGATGACTTTTTTTTAATATACACTGCAGCTTGTGGTCAAATTTGTCACTTATTGTGTATTGTATAGAGCGTGGAGGTCCAGCTTGTTTCAGTTAGCTGATGCAGCGGGCTGTTTCTGATTAAATCTTGGCAAAGCCAAGGTGATTCCTTTCTTAATGAAAAGAACTAGGGAGGCCAAATGCAAAAGCCTGGTTATCAAAGAATAATAGCCCGCCTTGAAAAGGTCTCTTGCTCTCATCACACTTCCCAAAGAGTTTCCCTCCATGTGGCCCATATAACAAATGTGCCAAGTCTGTGCATGTCAGATGGATGAAGGGGTTGCTTGGGGTTCAAATGAGGCTGCGCTCTCTGTTTACCTCAGTGAGGTTACATAGTTACCAAATACTGGACTGCTTTCCTAGACCGCATAATCCAAGGAGTTTTGTTAATTAGTTTTTTTTTTCTGATTTAAGATTTGTGGATCATCTCTTTCCCCATGTAGATAAACATGCATGAAAGAATAAAGCCTTAAAGGTCCCCTGAAATGCTTAGAAACACGCAGCGTTACTCTATGTGTTGACGTCATTTTAACTGAAACAGGAAGACAGGGCGGGACATATCAAGCCAATAGCGTTCGTTTATATCAAAAAAATCGTTGAGCCGTTTTGGCGGAAGTGACGAACTGCTAGCTTTGAATGCTTATATCTTCTAAATGCAAATTTTGTCACTGTTTTGGAGCACACTGCCTTATAGATAACCTTAAGACTAACAATTGTCTCTGTAATTGATACTAACACCCAAAAAACTTTCATTTTGATTTCATGGGGACTTTAATAATGACTGTTTCTAACACAACAACTGTAACTGTACAGTACTTTTCATCAGTGATATGTAGTTTTCAGTGGCGGCTCGTAGGTTTTAAAATAGAGGAGGCACACTAATTGTATTGGTCTGGGATCCCTGCCGATTATTATTATTATTATTATTTGCT
>NW_015646462.1:509124-523198 GCF_001515625.1 Sinocyclocheilus rhinocerous | reverse complement strand
ATTTTTTTTTTACCAACGGAGGCAGGAGGGTTCATCTCTCCCCCGGCCTCCCCCTACCCTTCTCTAGCATTTAGCGGTTGTAATTACATCAGCAGATTTGGCACATTCGCGATAGAAAAGCGGCGCTTTCACGTTATGGTATTAAACTGTGAAATTACAAACAAAAAATACACATTCTGAGACATGAACTGAAATGAATTGTGAATTTTATTAACATTAAATCGTCCTCCTCCCATTTTCACCTCAAAATTATGGGGAAGCTGTGCCTCCCCCAACGAGCCGCCACTGGCAGTTTTATCATGGATACAGAGATAGTTCACCACTTACATGTTCCAAACCTGTATGACTCTCTTTGTTCTTTGGAATGCAATATAAGATATTTTGAAATGTGTGTGTGTGTGTGTGTGTGTGTGTGTACAGGTTTTTCTACACTGGTGGGGACTTAAACCTGAATACACACCAACTCATGGGGACTTGTGTCACCGTGGGGACCCTAAATTGAGGTCCCCATGGGTACAGAAGCTCATAAATCATACAGAATGATTTTTTTTGAGATTGTAAAATGCACAAAGTTTTCTGCGAGGGGTAGGTTTAGGTGTAGGGCGATAGAAAATACAGTTTGTACAGTATAAAAACCATTACACCTATGGAGTCCCTACAAGGATAGTGAACCAGACGTGTGTGTGTGTGTGTGTGTGTGTGATTTTCAACCATAAACAAAAGTGTTGTTTTAGACCCCACTGACTTCCAAAGTACAAACAAAACATTATCTTCTTATGTATTAAGGAGAAGAAAAAAATAAAACAAAACAACAACATATAAGTACGGAACAACATCAAATGACAGAATTACAATTTTTGGGTTAGTAATGCCTTCTAGACTTGACCTTGTAGAACACAGTTGTCTGTTATCTGTAGCCACAATATACAGTATGGTCTTTATCTGGGTGACTTTGGTCTGAAAGCTTCAGACAAAAAGAAATATATAAGCATAAAGATATTATATTATATAAGATATTTTATTACCTCTAGACCTTAAAAACAAGGTGTCTGTGCAATGCAGCAAACCCAATTTGTTTTTCTTCATGCCGTGCAATGAAAGCAGGATGCGAGGATGGCTCGCGTGCAGTCAGTGAGACCTCACCCTGCAGATGAGTGGGAAAACAATGAGCTGCACAGAAACAGGATGGTGCCCTGTGCCAGTGTCAGGCCCACGAGGGACCCTTGTCTGCTCGACCGGTCTAACAGGCCTCCAGTCAGAGAAGTCAGAAGGATGACTGGAGCTACAGCAGTTCTGACATATCACAGGAAACCAGAGAGGGGCAGGCAGGAAGTAAAACAGCTATAATAAGAGGGAGATATTTATGAATAGATGAGTCAGCAGTAAAAGAGGGAAAAATACATGAATGATATCTCAGTTAAGGCATATTCGATGGTACCCATCATCACACATGCATGACGTTTTGGATTTATTATTTCCTATTATTTTTACTGGTTATTCACACCTTCTTGGTTCACAATCTTCACAATTCATTCATACAGGCAAGAAGTTGGTAAAATATTATAATTACTAGTGAAGCAATGAGGATATTAGTGTCTTTGAGGCCACAAGGCATGTACAAACAAATGCTGAATTGTATGAGATTCCATAGCTTTTTGTCATGTGTCTCTCCTTTTATAATTAAAGACCTCTTCACAAGATACAACAAACACGTTTTGAAGCATTTGCATGCAAATAGCATGAACTCATTTACCATAATTAAAAGTCATTTGTTGTCCACATCCTCCACTAAAAGCTTGCGCGTGCAGAAATCATCCAAAGTTGAGAACACAAACACTAAAAGGGCTCTCTTCTCCCAGAGAGGGAAACAAGATGATGTGCCAGTTCATGCAGAACATACAGTGGAATGAAAAACAACAAAAGGTCTCGAAACACTTTTTTAAAAAGTTGATCTTCTTTAAACTTAACACATAGCACAAGAGACTGAAGAGGCAACAAAACATGGCACAGCGGTCTAAGATGTGCAATTAAAAATGCAAGAGTCATTTGTTTTGTAATTTTTAGAATGGCGTGTTATACATGAGATGCTTCAAAAGATGTGAGATTTAAGTACAATGGTCAAACGCATCCATCTAGCAGCGCACTGGAATGCAAAAACATATTCTGAGTGTTGCTTTTAAAGAAGTTCAGTTTCAGATTGGTCTTGGTAACCTGCACTTGTTTCCATTCCCTAAAAAATAGATACTCATGCACAGTTTTGAGGCAAAAGTCTGGATTCTGTGATCTCCTTCATTAGAGTGCACACAACAAATTGTTTTGTGGGGAAAATAAAAAGCTGACAGGGATTGGGTGGGTGGCATTTCAGAAGGTCAAGGGTGACTAACATGACTTTTGTTTAGTACAGCAAGGCCATGAGAAGGCCATTAACTGGGAAAGTTGTTAGAAACATCAAAAAGACAATCTCCTGCTAGTTGCTATTGGACTCATTTAAAGGCAGAGTAAGTGATTTTTCAAAAACACTTTATAAAACTGATTCGGGCCGAATCGCAAAACAAACTTGTAGCCAATCAGCAATAAGGGGCGTGTCTACTCGTGTATTTTTTGTTTGTAATTTCACAGTTGTAAAACCATAACGTGAAAGCACCGCTTTTCTATCAGGAATGTGCCGAATCTGCTGATGTAATTGCAACCGCTATTGATAGAGAAGGGTAGGGGGAGGCCGGGGGAGAGGCGAGCTCTCGTGCCTAAAAAAAAAATTTGGCAATCACCATCGAGTGTTCACTTTCAGCGCTGAGGAGTGTTGAGAAAAGAATCCTGGCAAGGCTAGCCACCCTTCTGATATCAACCAATCATCAAAGAGACGTAAATTTACGTGATAATACTTTGAACGTCTCCCGCTGCGCTGATAATGTACCACGTACTTATAGTGATTAGCAATATTGAATATTTGATCGCCAACAGATTTACCAAGCTGTCATTCAAACAGTATATATACAAATTTAGGGAAAACAGCCTAAACTGGATATAGGCTACAGCAGTCAGCTTAATTAAATGGCGCAACAGGCAGCTCTCTTTTAACACAGACTTTTAAGAAGGGATGGATGTTTGCTTCAAGTGATAGACCAGGTAAGTGAAATTATATTATCTTGCTGTATGTCGTTTTCTTTACGTTTTCTGACTAAAAGCAACCAAAAAGCCAATATTGGTTTTGCTTTGTTTCACAGAACTAATCGTTGCCTGGGTTGCGTACGTATATGTGCGGCGGAGCTATCAAAATAGGGGCAAGACCCTTTTGGGGTAGGGGCGTGTTTGTTTTGGTGATTTCAAATATCAACATTGGCTACCAGAAATCACTTACTCTGCCTTTAAGACAGTGGAGGTATTTCACTGTCAGGCACTAAGCAGAAAAACACCTTCAATCATGTTATTCTTAGGGTGAATATAGGCAGTGGCGGTTCTAGACCACAGTAACTGGGGGGGCCAGGCAGGGGCCACTTGCGCTTTTAGGGGGCACACTTTTAAAATTCATTTTAACCTACTTTCAGTATTATTCATTCAGTCATTTTTCACCATGTCATTTATCACTGCAATCTCTACAAGTAAGCTATAACAATTTAAACTCAAATGAATGTTGGGGGCCAAGCTTGTTGACACGGGGGCACTGGCCTCTCCCCTCGCCCCCCCCCAGAACCGCCCCTGAATACAGGTAAGGATAACATAAATTCTTGGTCTACTTACTTCCTCTTCGTCTTTAGGTATCAATGTGTGCTCGGCAAGACCGTTTAGTGCTTGAGCGCAACCAAGTTTTACTGTAACCTCAGCAGCTCCAAGCACGTGAACAAAAGTGCCAGTCTCATTGGTCGGCCAGTTTTTAATGAGGCGCGTCAAACCAAAAAAACGAGCCCGAGGCGTTTTTTTTAAAATGACGCTTTTACAAGCCTTAATTCGGCATAGATGCTCAAGAGCTGGACTTCTTAATACAGTTATGGTAAACAGTGGGCTTGCATCCATGGGAAAATCCATGGGCCTGTTATGTTGTTTAGGCTGAGAAGAAGCCAATGGTCATGCTCTGGACAACAGCTGCCCTGATGTTTCATTGAACTGCATTACAGTGGTTACCCTGTTGTCTTGTCCTTCCAACCAAAACTGGACAAAGAAGTGCTGTTAGACTAGATCACAGACTTGATGTGCTAAAAAGTCCCATGGTCACATTCCTGTCAACTACAGCCAACTGCAATGAGTGGTCCTGTTACCCTCTCCAAAAAAGCACATTGTTATCTCACTTTTGTTGGACTTTGTACAGAACCAAGTTTTGGACTAGGTTAAAAAGCCATAACAGGAGATTTAGTGAAGGATGAATTCACCATGACCTATTGAGTTATAAGCCACTGTACTCAGCGTGACTGTTTAAGGATTTATCACTCTCAGCTTCTCTAGAGAGTCTTTTAGTGTGGCGTGATACAAATATCAAACAAACATTCCTAAATCAAGATACATTTACTTGAGAAGCAAAACGTATTAACATTCAGTGATTTTATGCTTAAAACAAGAACAAATATCTATCAGTGGGATAAGAATTATAAACTTGTCTTCTCTTTGAATTCAGATTATTTTTCTTACCCCACTGACACATATTAGTTCTTGTTTTTCCAAAAATAAATATATAAATATCTTAAAGGGTTAGTTCACCCAAAAATGAAAATTAGACTGTGTTTTACTCTTGAATCTGAAACGCCTTCCGCGTATGACAGATAATGGAAGTGAGAAAAAAGTGTTTATTTTGAAACGTAACCATAACATAACACACATGGCATATGGTTTATGACTGAATTCAGTGGATGAAAAGTGATTAAGTTTGAAGGATGGTTTAAAGGAAAGCTTCTAGCCAGTTCTATGATCAGTGACATCACCGCCTCGTTGTTTTCCCATGTGACCCATGTTTCATCACTGCCCGTCAGGTCTGTGCACCACATGATTAAATAGTCGTATCTTTTCAAGGCCAGTTTCAGAACAAAGTTTCTTTCCTTTTACTCTGTGCATATTACTGCTAAGCACGTTTCTTTGAACAGCTAAAATAAACACATCTGAAAATGGATTTACATGTATTTGCGGAGCAGAGATGACTGCAGTGTTTTATTATTTTGGATAACATTTCCCAACTCAATGCTGTGGGCCAATCATTGCCTAGAACCAAAACGTTTATGTGCTATCAGACATCTGGCTGAACCTCTTATACACAGGGTACGCTTTTAACATGTGCCAGTTTTGCGTAACTTTACATCTAGTCCCTAATGTCTACTCATGCATTGAGAGTCTTCATTATTCTTTATTGCTTATTTACTCTTGCAGTATAATGACTTTCAGTCAAGGAGTCAATAATATTACATATTATATAAGAGGGGAAAAGATTTAAATAGTTGCATTTATGCAGTATTTATGTTTCTTAAAATGCTCATGATTGTGATCTTTCACACTGTGCAAAGAATGTGTGTGCCTCTGTGTTATTGAAAAATACTGTTATAAATATTAAAACATGCATATTTTATCACATATTTTGATAGAATGAAAAGGAAAATAATGTGTGCAATTTTTGCATATTGTGATATTTTATTATGATTTTGTTGTATGACATCTGATTTCCAGTTTCTATGTGAATTGCCAATATAATATAATATTATTTTCACTTTCTTGTAATATTAATATTTTTGTTTTGTAAAATAATTGTTTCTTGATTTCTGGATTCTTCTGTGACTTTACAGTAAAGATGAAGCTTAAAAAACTAAATAATATTAATCGATATCTAGTTACAGGTAACTTTGATGCACTAGTACTATATTAACATAAATTGTAAGTCAAATTTCACAGAAAATGTATACTCTGACTTCTGAGTTCTGCTTAGAAATGCTGCAATAATACCAAAGTCTAATCTGCTCATGTTCATCCTGTCTGAATTCTGTGTATAGTTCACAGAAAGACCGTTTGACAATGAAGCCCATCAATATTGCAAAAGTTGTCAATTTACCTGGTGTCTATCTCTCTTAGGTGAAAATCTGGCAACATTCCTGAAAAGGAATTCTATTCAGGAGGTTTTTAATGACTTATTTAGACTTTTTTATGATACATACAGGGTGGGAAAAGAAGGGAAAAAAAGTTAATGGTAAATAAATAAATAAAAGCAAACATTAAAAGTAGGTGTTACAGTAAACAAAATTCTATGTATATTTCATCTGAATGGTTAGACAAAACTGGAATATTCTGTGTCTGGGATGGAAAAGGGTTAATCAGCCCAAATTTATTACGTTTGAAATATGGATATTTTTCTTACAAAAATGCATGGATTCACTACAGGAGGCCTTTATTCAATTTCCGTCGAGGGAGGGGTAATAGTAAAACCACTGTTCCCACTGTGACGGCTGAGGGGAAAGCTCTGTGTGAGCTGATGTCATCCACCAGGCATCCAAACAACAAACTGCATCCCGTACTACTGCGCTCTGGCCCAGCATCTCCCGGACCTCATACCGTGTTGTTTTTATGGAAGAGAATGGCAGAAAATAGCTCAGTTAGGTCAGACCACAGGACACAGGAACAGAGAAAACATTGCAGACAATTAGCAGATGAGTTACACCATAAAATAATAATGGATCTCTATTCAGAACATGTACGCCATCATATGAGAAAAACAAATGAAGTGGTGGGAAAAAGCACAAGAAATAAATTAATTAAAAAATTTAAAAAAAAAAAAAAATATATATATATATATATATAAAACAACATTAAATTTACAAAAATCATTAGGATATTAAGTAAAGATCATGTTCAATGAAGATATTTTGTAAATTTCCTACCGTAAATATATCAAAACTTAATTTTTGATTATTAATATGCATTAAGGACTTCATTTGGACAATTTTAAAGGTGATTTTCTCAATATTTAGATTTTTTTTTGCACCCTCAGATTCAAGATTTTCAAATAGTTGTATCTCAACCAAATATTGTCCTTTCCTAACAAACCATACATCAATGGAAAGCTTGTTTATTCAGCTTTCGGATGATGTATACATCTCAATTTTGAAAAATTGACACTTAAGACTGGTTTTGTGGTCCAGGGTCACATATATGCTAAAAAGGGCTTCCAGATTTTAGAGAATTTAGAGAATGATGCACTGGGTAAAGCAAAGTTAATCTTATTGCACAATGGTGTCAATAGTAAGTGCTTTAAAAAAGCATTGTGAAGACTAAAATTGATAAATATATTTTATAGATTTAGATCGATTTAGATTTAAATAGTAATGTTGCAAAGCACAGTTTAAGACAATTTGACAACGACAATTTGATAGCTTTTTAAAAAGCCAATTAGATGCCACTTGTTCTCATAAAGGTTGTTGAAAAGTTGTTGACTTCTGTCCAGGAAATTATAGACTGTCTACATCCTGTTTCTGTTCAGACTACACACTGTAAAAAATGATCGTGATTTTAACGGTAAAAGACTGTAGAAATGCCACAGTAAAAACCTGTTAAATTATTTACAATAAGTTTCCTTACAATATACGGTGAATAACTTTAATAGATCTAACCTTTGTTTTCGAGAAAGTAGCCTCAGAGTCAACACTCATAGACTGTGTCTGAAATCACACCCTACACCCTCATTCACTATTCCCTACATTAGTTCACTATATAGTCCACTAGACCGAGTGATTGAAAACAAATGAGTGAATTCAGACACTGATGAACAGCTGCTGTTAACAAGCAGAATCACTGAAGGAAAGAACAAGAAACAAAACTACAACTGACTTCGTCACAGCCTTAAATGATATTAACCAAAATAAAACAGATTACACAACTCCACAAACAGCATTACCAGCTTCACTCATTACTAACCAGTTTGACTTTATTTCTGTCATATATCAACAAAAATTCTTTGAGAATGAACAGAGGTTTATATTGTATTGAAAATGTTTTGTTTGGCCTCACCATTTTGGCGATCAGTGATTGCTTTAGTTGGGCTCTTGACCCTTGACTGTTTAATGTTAGTTTTTCTCCGCTGTTGTTTCTGTCTATGTGAAGCACATTTGTTATGACAAGAAGAGCTGAGAGAAATTGTAATGAAGTGGTTTTGATAACTATTAATAATGATGAACTAATCATATCATGACCATATTCACTTATCTCAATTAGTGTCTAATTATATGGGTTGCTTAATTTTTTTTGTTTATGGTACTACTATAACTCTACAAGATATGTTAAGAAATTTAAAAACATTTTATGCACAAAACCTTTAGAACTACAGCACTGTTTAGACACACAGACATCAAGAATCAGCACATGAATCTCAACAATGGTGACTATTATTAATAAAAAAATTTAAAAAACCATGCCGCAATGCATGCTGGGTGCCAGTACAAAACTCCCAGCATGCATTGCAGCATGAAAAAAAATTTTTTTGATCGTCACCAATCTTGACATTTATAGGCTGAATGTTGATGTCTGTGTGTGTTTAAGTTCTGCCATAGTTAAAATAGTTCAAAGCTTTTATTTAAGCATATTGTGCTTAGGAATGTTTCACAATGATTGCGGTAGAATCAGTGGTGCAACTCAGGAGTATTAGTTATATGTTACACACTTAATAAGAGATTAAACATTAGGTGAGATCAGTGAATCAGACTAGTTCATGATGGTCTTGACATCACAAACACCAGTTTTATCTGATCATAGTCAGTTCAGAATTCAAATATCCGGGGACTGTCGCTAAAAGTTAATGCTCTATATCGTGTTGGAAATATGCCCTACACCAAACCCAACCCTAAACCTACCCGATAGTGTTAACAAAAGCAAAACTGATATAAAAACGCATTTGTTGATGCAACCGTGTCATTTGAACTTCCTTATATGCAGATTTGAACCGTTTTGTCGAACCGTAGTTACACGGGATTCGAACCGGAACTCCTCGCCTCTCAAGATAAGAATAAGAAGCTGGTGATGCTGTTTGTGTAGCTGTTTAATCCTCCTCTACTGAGGTCTTGATAAATTTAATGTGTTTTATTTCACACATGAATGTGTGCTGCTGTTATTTGCAAGAGTTGAGTTGATGCTTTTAATGACTTTGCATAAATCAGTAGGTTTTTCGTAATGGTTTTAAGCAAAAGAGTTATTTAGACCAATATGCTTGCGTTACTTAAACATTATAAATATTAGTTTATAAACAAATTCCAATTGGCCAAATTAAGTGCAGTCAGTTTCTGCAAATAAAATGAGTTAACTCAAAGGTTTGCATATTAACATTGTATTAGTTTATGAAATACAATTTTTCACTGTAAATTTAAACAGTTCTGTAAAACCTAAAATGTTACTACTATATTTTTCACGGTAAAGTTCTGGCAACCATAGCTGCCGGTATTTTACCGTAAATTTAACAGATTTTTTTTTACAGTGCAGGGCCTCATAGCAGTATGTTTGCATAAGGTATGAATTATCTCATTGTATTAAAACAAAAATCACTGACCTACTTCGTGTCTTGATAAACTGATATTTTCAGTGTCTCATCTCAATCTGTTGAGTTCTGGTACATTAAGATTGCAATGAGAAAAAAATGGCTTGCCTTCATAAATCTGATTAAAAAATAAACAAATTGTGCTTTTTACTTTTGACTTTCATCTGTAACTGTCTGGACTATATGTTAAAATAAGTTTAACATTAACTAATGTAGAAAAATGAACTCTGGGGTTGCTGGATAATGCTGCCAAAAAGCAGAGGAGGCCTGGGAACTGGGATGTTTAAAAAGGACAGGTCAATATTTGAATTTGTCTTCTTAGCTTTTAAATCAATGCTGTCTGTGTGGGGGTATGTGAGGGGTTGAGTGGGGGCTTGGCTTATATTGTAGCAATACTTACAAATAAATTGACACATCATTATTAGAATTATGATTATTTACTTAGAATAATGGTCAGACACTTTCTACTATCATATCATAACAACTGTTTATTTGTAAGGGAACTCTCTGCCTGCTAAATTGTGATCTAATCCGTATTGGTATTTGTACGGCACATTTGTGATCAGTTCATTTAAAAAGCATCGTATGTTCTGCTCCATTTGTTGAGAAATTTTCTTATTGCATTTTGTTTTTCCGTGTTACTTCATATGAATATCTTCCCATATGAAAACTTTCCTTCCACAGTCCAGTATATTCTGCTGCGCTCTGGAAGATTTGTTTATAGGTAAATCAATGACAGAATGACAAGAAAAATTTCCTTCACCACTAAACTTAGTTCATTCATCGTGTGTATTTTAATCAAGTCTTTACTTATGAGAACTTCTATTATAAGACCTCAAAGAGGCATTTTCAGGACCATGGACAGCACACACGCTGTTTTCTGAGAGATACCAAGGTCAAAAAATGGGCAAAGTAATTTATTTGAGATCTAGAAGAGAATTTCTAATGATAAAGCCAATTCTTCCTTAGATGAAAATATGTTTGACATAATGCATGCAGTATTTTAACAACATCCAAACCTATAGATTATTGTAATGGTTACTGTGTTTACACAAACTGCTCAAAATCATGTTCACCACACACACACACACACACACTCTTTTAAATATTTGCTGTGTTTGGATGGCTGTGATTTGGTTATGAAAAAGACAGACATACATTCAAACATTTGGGGTTGGTAAGTTTTTTTTAATGTTTTGAAATAAGTTTCTTATGCTCAATGAGGCTGCGTTTATTTGATCAAAAATAAAGTAAAAACAATAACATTGTGAAATATTATTCATATTTAATATAATATTTTATATTTTAATATATTTTTAAATTATTACTCCTGTTATGGCAAAGCTGTATTTCCAGCAGCAATACTCCAGTCTTCAGTGTTACATGATCCTTCAGAAATCATTCTAATATGTGGATTTGGTGCTCAAGAAACATTTTTTTATTATTATCATCAATGTTGACAATACTTGTGCTGCTTAATATTTTTGTAGAAACCATGATTCAAAAGAACAGCATTTATTTGAAAGTCTTTTGAGGCATGAAAGTCTTTATTAATTTAATGCATTCTTGCTAAATAAAATTTGTAATTTCTTTAAAAAAATAATAATAAAACAAAAATCTTACCGACCCCATACCTATTAATGGTTGTGCATGAAATTGAGTCTATGTGATTGAGTTTGTGGTATAATATGGAGGTCAGTATAAACAAGTCTGTTTCTGAACTGTACTGTTACAATATACCATATGCAGCAGGGTAAAATATAAACCACAATGAAGAGAAATGTTAGAGAGAGGTGAAACCCTCAATAAACACAAAACATGATTAGATGTATAAACTAACTAGATGTAATGCAGTTTGGCATAGACATACATTTTGTTAGGTAATATGCCTTCAAATGGCCTTACCAAGAATACATTTTTCCTTGGCAAAAATGTCACTTTAAACTCTGCTTCCATAAGCTACACTTCCATTTCAAAGTTCAAGACTCTATGCCTGGCACAGAAAAGATGATTAATGTTTCACTGTGCTCACTATCTGTGTAGTTTTGGTGTTTTGCTTAGAGAAGAGAATGATCCAGCTGGCTCTACATCAATTCTGAGCTGCCAAAATGATCGTATGTACTGAAACTTTGGATTTATCAGGTGGCCTATTTACACTTGCTTAAGTCCGCTTAAGGCTTGCTGATCAATCAGTTGCCATACAATTAGATATGCACACTCTGCAAAATAGCTGCATCTTGCACAGATTCAGTGGATATATGCAAATCTGATGTACTACTCTCACACTATAGAGACATAGAGAGTTCACAAATATAAAATTCACTAATGCCATGCAGGAAAACTGAATGCTCTATTTGTCCCAAATAGCACTTAGTGTTTCACAGTTGTTGGCAGTGTGTCCAAAACCAAAGGTATCTATGCTGCCTCATTGCCCCATCAGTCAGTGACTTCACACATAGACTTTTTTTGTATTTTACTTTGGACAGACTTTCAAGGCCAAATCAGAGGTGTAAAGTATTTGAGTAAATGTAATAAATTAATGTATTTAAGTATCTTTTTGGATACTCTGTAGTTTAGAGTATCAAAGCTATTAGCAATTTTTACTCTCTACTCACTACATTGATGAATAAGCATCTGTACTCTTTACTCCATACATTTGTAATGTGTGTTTCAATTACACATTACATTTTGCATGGCACCTAACTTTTTCTGCAGCAGTTTATTTCTGCTACAAAAGGAGTGACATCGCCAACTACAGGGCACTGAAAGTACTACTGTATATCTATAGGCTACTTTATGTGAATGCGAGTTCCTTAGCAAGTAGTTGTGAATCACAGGTGTTTTACATATGAGATGAGGACACGACTGCAGCCGGCGATGAGGCTGAAACCAACCCATCCAGTGCAAGAAGGCTTTGACTTTTTAATTTTACTTAACATTATTTGTTTATCCATTATACTAAAGAGACCTTTTTGAAGGATTTTTATTTAATTACTTATTTATTTTTCATTTTGAGGTGTTCAGTTTAATTTTGGTTTTAGAAAATAAATGTGGTCGCTCTCCTCACAAATCAACTCTTTCTAGTTTTCACTGGCATGTCTCTTTGACTAGTGCATCTTTGAGCCTATATTTAATATAAGTAAAATACTTAAGTACTGTTAAAATCAGATATTCAAGTTTACTCAAGTTGTTTGGAATTGGTGACTTGTGATTTGTAATGGAGTAATTTTCACTGCAAGGGATCTGTACTTTTACTCAAGTATGGTTTTCAGGTACTCTTTACACCTCTGGGACAAATTAAAGACCTAATTTCTGGAAATATTGTCGACTTGATTGCACAGATACTGTTTGAACTGAACTGAGCTAAATGACATTACAATGATGAACTGACTTTAACTGGAAAATTGACTGTTTTCTATTGTCCTCTTGCATTATCGACACTATTGTCCTGTTCAATACTGTAAAACTGCTTTGACACAATCTGTATAATTGTATAAAGTGCTATATAAATAAAGGTGACTTGACTTGACTTAAAGACAGCTTTAGCAATAATCATGCCATATTAAGTGACTACAATGACTATTACTCAACAGAAATAGTTTAAATAAACTAAAAAAAAGGAAGAAAAGAAAAGAAAAGAAAAAGTGAAACCCAACTGCCAAACCACAAGCACATGATTGAAGGATATTATTTTAGTAGAAATGTACATTGTGTTGTGTTCTGACATACCTTGTTGCCTTCCTAATTTTGTATACTGCCTAGGAAAACAGCATTTTTCAGCTTTTGGACACAACCCACGTGTCTTACTCATGATTGCTCACTCACATGTGGATTACAGTGCTCCCAAACTTTGTATGATGATGTAGTTTTTTTTGGGAAGGAAAAGTTTACGTATGTAGCCTAAACAACCAGCATTTATACAAAGCCCTGTACGTGACATGTGTGGGGGGAAAAAAAATATCACAGCCACGATTTAAGAATTTGTTCCCTTGTTTTAGTTCAATCATGTCTACGATTTAAAGGGACAGTTCACCCATAAATTAATATACTGTCATTTACTCACCCTAATATTGTTCTGAATCTCTATGACTTTCATCCTTTTATGGAACATAAAAGAAGGTATTTTGAAGAATGTTGGTAGCTAAACAATTTTGGTTTCCATAGACTTCTATTATATGGACAAAAAATCATAGACTGTATAAAAACATGGACATAGTGTCCGTGACGTCACCCGTAGGTTTCTGAAGAGAGTTTTTAAAGCTCAAAGTTGGCGGAGCCGGCCGTCACCATATAGTGATTTATCCTATATAGTGCTTGCATAAAGCAAGTAGTGCATACACTTGTAGCTGTTATGTATCTATGTAAAACATTGTAAGCCCCCTTTTGAGGCACGCGCAAGCGCACGAACAAAGCCAATTTTTTTTACATTTGTATCGTTAGATATTGGAGTAAGATAAAACCCATTCACTTACTTTTAAAAGTTTAATCCAGTATTATTTTCTCTATCTCTTTCTTAAAGGGGTCATATGATGTTGCTAAAAAGAACATTATTTTGTGTGTTTGGTGTAATGAAATGTGTTTATGCGG
>NW_015646462.1:483449-509027 GCF_001515625.1 Sinocyclocheilus rhinocerous | reverse complement strand
CCGGCGGGCTTGCGGCAACCACATGTGACGACCCCGGGCTGGACTCCGCTTCGTCCACAGTGAAAGCCGATCCGACGATCCACCGCGCAAAGTTGATGTATTTCCTCAGCGACCAGCACGGATCAGCTCTAGGCATGACGAAGCGGATATCGTCCTCTTTTGGAAGGCCAAACAGTAGCTTTCACAACGAAACACAGTGTCTCCAATCTTTATGCACCAAGAGCTTGTAACACTTCAAAGAGAAAGGAAAAATTGAAATCGCATCATATGACCCCTTTAAAAAAAAAATTTGTTTTACCCTTCATGGCCTGGGAAACAAAGGATACATTTCGAAGCCACATTTGGAGGATGCTTCAAGACTGCGCTGATGTGACACATTTGATCTTGGAACGCAGCCTTCAGAGGATGCATCGCTTGGAATTGGGACATAGCTATAATGTAGCTTTAACTCAAATGAATGAAAGAATTAGTACAACATGGCCACAGTTTAATAAAAAATGGAACAAATGAAAAACACATTAATAATAATTAATGTTGTGGAAACAAATTCTTAATTCATGGCCATTCATAATTTATTTATTCTTCAATATATCATGTGCATACATGTAATTTTGCTTCCAAGGTATACCTTTTAATGGTTTCTCACATTCCCTTTGGGACTGAACCCATGACACTGACATTGCCCTACCATTTGAGCTACAGGAATGATTGATAATGCATTCATTTTGTATGCAACTTTTACCACTTATTGACTTGGATTGGTCTTCAATGCATCTTGGAGGGCATTTACATTTGGCATTTTCATGACTTGATAGTCATTCCTTCAATATAAATAAATAGAGTGACTAAGAGTAAATACCCCCAGAGAGATCATTAGGAGTGAAGGTGTGTACGTCTGCATGCTTTTATGAGCATCTGTTATCTTTTTACAAGTGTATACAAGTGTGCACATGCACATTTGTGTGTAAAAGTTCAGAACCTGCCCTTTTCTATCCCTGTCTACTCTATGCACATTTCCTCATGCACACAGCATCATGGCAGCTTGCCTCGTGCTGCTGAGATCTCCACCTGTTTGAGTAGACAGGATGTCACATTGAATGTCCCGCATGCTTTCGAACACATTTGGCCTTTTTGCGTAATAGGGTTACGCAAGACGATGACGAGGGTAAATGCACTCATCCCAGTGCGGTAATGAAAAGATCTGTGTAAACGCAATACAATACAAAGACTGTCTTTGTCACAGAATGTCATTTGGAGTAACAATAATCATTCACAAGAAAGGTTCACATGACCAATTCAATCAAATACAAAAGCTTTGTATTTGTGCATGCCTTTGATGACATGTGCTGTCAATAAGCAGTTTCATTCATTGCAGGATCAGTAGATAAAATCTCAAAAGCCCTGTTAGACAAAAGAAGGAAAATATTACTATATGTCTCCAAAATTGAACAAAAAGGGGAACGAGGGAATGACTTTCCATTTGTTTCCTGAACTTAAAAATCCATTGCAATGACTTTCATTTTGACCACCTAGTTTGCTGTAAACAAAATAATGTCATTCCAAAACACCAGAGATTTACTCGGGCCAAAAAAACAAAAAAACAATTGACTTTTATAATGTTTCATGGGTGCATAAATTTTATATGAAAGTTTGTGAGTCTCTTGTGCTCACCAAGGCTGGTCAATTTATCTGATAAAGAAAAAAAAAACGGTAATATTGTGAAATATTACAATTTAAAATAATTGTGTTTTTAATTGCTGTGAAAGACGTCACAACCCATCAACAGATGGTGATGTGAACTGATAAAAGGTAAATGACTAATGTTTTGCTATATTTTTGGAATCGCTATTTCACATTTCACAGCTATTTAGTGGTGGTTTGTTTGCTTACGACTGATTTCTGGCTTTGCCTTCACATTAGAGAGCAGATATTTTGCTCAGTGGGACATCGATAGTTGCAGCCTTCGCTTCACACAATAGACTGAACAACATGCACACTGTGTCAGTGTGAATCTGTTCTTCCAGACATCTTTTGAACAGAAGCTTGTGATGATTTCAGACACAAGCACCCATCATCCTTCACCATTAACCTGATTCTGTAGTTTTTGTGCACAGCAACCGCAAAGACTATAAATCATCTTGCTTATGTACACAAAAACATCCTTCAGTTCCCATGATACAACATGTACACAGACAAGAGCAGCACAACAGATAAATGACAAAGTGGATTGCTGATAGATTGAAGGATAATTTCAGCTGCCAGAGAGTGAACTAAAGAACGTCAGCGCCTTTGAAGTGGAGCCTTCAGGTATCATTCCTGTTCTTTCCCCCATATTGTTAATAGCTCCACGAACCTCAGGTTTCAGAGAAAACAGGCCTTAAATCACATCTCAACCCGTACAAGTCTTACATAAACATTCCCAAGGCATCAAGTCAGGCAAATTAATATCTGGTGTTTAGCTTTTGCAAATATTCATAAGGTATGAAGAAGACTTTTAGAAGCAGGTCTGGGCATGTAGAATTTCCTGGGGTTTGAGGTGGATTGAGACGTGTAGATAAATGGGGTAACCACTGAAAGTGCTGCTCCAGGGTGACACCTGAACATTCAAACAGTTTTCAAGTCTTTTGATTGCATTTGATGACCTTTTGATCACCCGATGACCAAATACAAGCAGACTATTCGTAAATATTGTTAAAAATTATAGTTTGAACCAAACTGAACATTCTGTCATTATTTACTCAATCACATGTCATTTCAAACCTGTCTTCTATGGAACACAAAAGTATGGAACTCTGCACATGACATGAGGAAAATAAATAAATATTGTTACCAAAACTTCCCGAGAAATGTGTGCCCATGTTTTATTAATTTGTTCTCTCATTTTAGTCAAATTGTGGCCACATTGTACTAATTTGTTCCCATGTTTTTAAGCTGAATTAAGAATGAATTCTTTATTCATGTTAATATCTTTTCAGATAATCAACCAATTCAGCACAGGTGGAGCATGTTCAGATAATCAACTTAATTAGCACAATATACGGCCAACTTACCTCTGTCCAATGACAGTTTTCCGGAATCCCTCCTCCACCCCAAACTCACTCCTAACTATTCCTATCCCAGCTTGGGGGTATGGGGAGGTTCTCTGGGTCCAGGCTAAATTCCGAACTCAGAGCCCTCCCCTCGGACAGCACGCCAAATATGCATACTATTCACTCAATCTGATCATATGTAAGTGCGAACTCGTGACCTTGACTCTAAAACAGGCACTGTAATTGCACACTCGACCATGTTCTTCCCACTTGCAAGAGACTATTCCCATTCTGGTTGCACCATCTGTATGCTCCAGCTGATAAACACCCACTGATCCATTGTGATTCAGAAATACTTCGAATTGCAATATCTTCATAAACAGACCTTAGAAAGAATATAAGGCTTAGTTTGGACACCTATAACTAAACCTTGAGGGCACTGAAGATGATGCTCACCTTTTCATGGTGCTCAGGTGATATAGAACCTGCGTGTTTCTGAGCTGACCTATATGGCATTTCGTCAAGATTAGTCAGCAAATCATCAAGACTTAGTGTTCCCCAGTCTTCACCCTTCCCTTAGGGCAGCCAGGTCACTGCCTGCGTACGTATGCACTTGTTTTGCCGCTCCAAATGCATTCCAAAAGTTATCGACTCATCCACCTATTTTAGATTAGGCAACATGCAGTAAAATAAGCTGTTAAAAAACTGAGTCAGGACGACTTTAGAAGCTTCCATTGACTTTACTTAAAAAAGGAGACATACATTTTTTTGGTACACAGCATCTACATACATAAGCTGAACAACTAAAATAGATCATATACAAAAAAACAACAACTGCCAGTTGTGCATGTAATCTTTCATTGGGACTGAATTGTATGGGTTTCATCAAAATAAATAACGCCTTGATACAGTGCCATTACTTAAAGAAAATGTTTGGTGGCTCAATTTGCAAGACTGGTCATACTAGGGTCAATGACAACATCTTATGAGACTATTCATACATATTCAAGTATTTTTTAAAGCAAAAGCAATGGAATACTATGATTGTATGTTGAAAATATGCAAGAGGTTATTGCTGATTTTCCCTTTAAAAAGATTGTTCGATTATTTTGTGTATATGTGTAAAATACTGTCTAAATAACAGTGAAGACAATTTGCAAAGATAAAATGGCAGAAACTCAAACTGGAAACAGGAATGTTATGGATACAACATGTGACACCTCAAAACATGTAAGACTGCTCTTGCAGATGACTTGATTGCAGATGTCCTCAGACATGATATCAGATTGATATTTTTGTAATGTTTTCTGCCTTCCATTGCAACGCTATATTGTTTGATAGCAAAGGCTTCACCTTCATTCTCCAGGGCACAGATTATGGATCTTGAACAGCCAAGCACAGATACCGTTTTTCCTAGTTGAGCTCCAAACAACCAGTCTTACTGAATTGTCTTTTGAATACAATCTTGTTTTTTTTTTCCTAAAACGGAAAAACTATTTAGCAAACTCCTTTTGAGTCCAAGTTAGCACCATAATGTTATCATATTTAGCAGTCCATAAAAAAATAGTGCTGTTAACATCAGTCCTTGGCTTTGCACAGCCAGCCAACATTTTCCTTACTTGTCTTCTGTCTTTATGCCACAGGTGTGGCATTTTAAAGGTGCAGGTAAAGGACTCTAATCTCAATAAATTCATTCCTTAAAATATGAAATTTAAAATAGGGTGCAAGCAAGACAGAACCATAGATGCTTTTGCAGACGGCAGACTTTTGACATTTGCATTCTGGCAGCTTCCTCAGCATCAGTTCTGGGCATCCCCGTGATATTCATCGAGACTGCATTCATCTCTCTTGTCCCATTACATTCACTTTCAATGTTAACTTCTAGTGTTTCGAAGGCTGATAACACACAGAGTATTCATAATCTGGATTTGAGAAAGACGGTGGGCGAGTGGTATGCTTCGTGAAAAAAGTGCCTCTACTGACCAGGACTTGGCTATAATCCCTTGTTTGTTCCCATTTGGGAAAGCTGGCCATCATTTGTGGGACGTGTTGATCTGGATGTGTGGACGGATGGCAGGGTGTCTGTTGGGGAGGGTCACGAGGGGCCGGTGGAAACTGGCTTGCTCCTTATCTTGGATTTTTTCCACCTGCCTCCTAAACTTTCTGGCAAGCAGGATGGATGGGACTCCTCTCCTTAACCTCTGGGCAGCCTTTCTTTGCCATACTTCATATTTGGAATACTTCACACCAAGAGGCCCTCCTGAGATGTCCTGCAAAACAGAAGAACTTGCTGTAGATTCTGTAATTCATTGATTTGTTGTTGTATTATCAACTGACTTTGAAATTTTGAAACACTGTAGCTCAAACAATAGAGCATCGTGCTACCAACAGTAGGGTCATGGGTTCGATTCCCAGTGACAGCATGAACTGATGAAACGTAAATCTTGAATGCAGTGTAAATCACTTTGGATAAAAGTGTCTGAAAAATGGGGGTTGACTATTGTGTTGTTGTTGGGTTGTTTGTTTTTGTTATTTTCAAATCCAAGCCATGGCCAGCTGGCCAACTGTCTTGCCAACGCTTAACATATTTCCATGCCAAGAGCACATGGCACAAAAATTAGCCAGAATGCAGCATAACACTTGTACTTGTTTTGGTGCTTGGAATAATGACATCATTGCATATGCTGTCCAACAGAGTTTTATGGTGTTACCATGGGCTTTTGTGTGTGTAACTATCCCCCTCAGTGTTGTTCATACATCATCTTAAATGCATTCTACAGATTTCTGATGATCTGTGCCATTTTCTACATAGCTCAGCGATTCAGAGAGAGGAGACGTGGTTAATATTGATTTTGGCGTGATAAAAACAGGCTGCGTGTCTGACTAGCCTGTCTAGTCTGAGTCTGTGTTTGTGGGTTCAGCAAAATCATTGTGCTGGGCTTTCGACGGGGGGAGGGGGAGATAAGCAGCTCCATGTACCTTGAGAAGAGCCTGCGATGCTGGGAAGGCCTGCAGCGAGCTGGAGGAAACATCTCGCTCGGACTTCATGGGTTTTGCGCAGTACTGCTGCAGCAGACGCAGCTCGCAGCTCCGAAAGCAGCATTCTTCCACTATTCCTCTCTGAGGACGGCGGCTGTTTGATCTGTTCGGCCTGCCTGGGTGGGGGAAGAGAAGGTAAGCGATCAACTCTGGGGTTCCCCTGGAAAGCGACCAACGCTACCAATTCACACCCCATTGTTTATATTTCACCAAATCCCACATGTGGCTGCTGGCATTTTCCTAGGATTTCTGAAATCGGAGATTGCATCAACAGATCCCTTCTTTCTTTCCTGTTGTTTGTGACTCCCTTTTTATTTCTGGTGCTAACCGATTTGATAAGGACTTTAAAAAGTCGCAAAGAACGAACAGTACTAATAAATATTGTTCTGTGTTCCCAGGGATGTGTGAATAGCTAGCAAAATGGATCCTTTAACCTTGCCATTTGCCTACTAAACAGAGATAAAAGATAAAGTACAGCAGGAGAGGTACAAAAGGGGGGGGAAGTCCACCGTCATCTGATAGGAATATAGTGGATGAGAGAGAGAGAGAGAGAGAGAGAGAGAGAGAGAGAGTTGCAAACAACTAAACGCTTGCAGACACTAATTCACTTTGCCCCCAAAATGCTTACATTTAACAGCAGTTAACAGTACTAATGGATGCCATTGAGAATACTTTGTAGAAAGCAATATGATGCATGTTTCCTCAATAAACAGCCTCATTGTTACAGTCATTAGTGTACATGTAACTATACAAACAGCAATTTGAAAGACAAGACAGATGATAATGCCACACTGTGACTACTTCTACAAGACAGATAGCTATGTAAATGTTTAGATTTCCTGACAACCATCACACAGAACTGTACGAGTTACACTTACTGATATAAAACCCATCTTCTCCACACACGAACTGAAGAGTATCCACTAGTTCTCCACCGCAAAGGGTCTCAGTCGTTGCTACGGAGGGTGCGAACATGAACAATGACAGAATGAAGAGTATCAGTGAGCGCATCTGTGAAATGAAAACAGATCTGAGTGTGAGTCAGTTCATAGATCCGTAGTCAACCCGCATCGTTTAACAGAGGTTACTGATGTGATTGTGCTGATTTCAATCACTCGAGCAAAGTGATACAAACAAGTTCAAAGTAACTGTGGAGACGCTAGTGTCCTTGTCAGTGATACAATCAAGCAACAGCTACGCTTAAAACAATGATGATTCTCCAAACTTCTCTGTAAGTTTTACATAGCCTATCGCTATTAATGTTCCTAAACATGCAATTGTAATTACGCTGAAACGACGAAACTATGCGAATACATAAACATGCTGAAAGATAGTACTGCAACCTCAAGTCATGTCATTGTCACTTTCTCTTACCGTTGTTTGCCTTTCCACCGTTTTTCGGCACGATGCACAGAATAGATGGCAATCATCCATTGTAGGCGGTTTGTGGAAAGCGACGATTACTAGCTGCTGTACTAAAGAGTTGCTTTGTTTAATTCCCAGACTGTTGCATTTCGTTGAGTGATGCTTGTGGCTGTCTCAAAGTTCAGAGGACAGGCAAGGCATATGTAGTGAGAGGCAATTTATACTAATACCCGCCCCTCGCACCCCCAGCCCAGTAGCGATGTCCGATTCGTGAACGAATGGTTCTTCTGAGTCGGATCTTTTTTTAACGAACTGGTTGAACCGCTGCACAAAACCGTCCAGAATCAGCTACCGAATAAGAACGGTTCTCGAGTCAACAGCTCGCTTACTCATTGAACGAGAACTTGTTTTGTGACAGTTTTATAAACAAATAAATAACATTTCAACCAAAATATAAATGGATTCTTGATTCTACCAACTATACTTAGATTATATTATAGAAAATTACAACAAACATTCTTATTAAGAAAACATTTATAATATAAAGGGGCGTTATAGGGACGCTTTTGGAACGCTTTGCGTGATGATGTAACGATTCTCTTTTCAAGCTCTTTCTTTGAAATGAACGGTTCATAAGATTCGATTCGCGGAAATAATTTTCCAATTACTAGGCAACAGCCAGTCCCGCTCATGTGCATGTGAACTGGATGAACTTTTTGGATGAACTTTTCTCTTAATCAGAAGCTATATGATTTCAGTAATAAGTATTCCGATTGCAGGCAACATTGTCCTTAACACAAAAAGGACGATTCGCGGAAATAATTTTCCAATTACTAGGCAACAGCCAGTCCCGCTCATGTGCATGTGAACTGGATGCTTTTCTCTTAATCAGAAGCTATATGATTTCAGTAATAAGTATTCCGATTGCAGGCAACATTGTCCTTAACACAAAAAGGGAAAATGTCCAAATTTCGTATTCTGTGTTCCCAAATTGTCTTGTTGCCACCATATCTGCTCGTCTGATTCGGGCATCTTAAAAACAGATGAAAATTCTTATAGAGAATACTTGTGTTGATGCAAGAATGTTGTGAAAGTGCAGCGCTCGCTACTGGTTTATGATTGAATGCACACTCAGCTGATTGAGTAGGCTACCTGCTCGCCAATGACGAGGCGCATTCTTAGTCAAATAGCCCTTTTGGCAACAGGTCAGCCTAAGGAATTTTAATTGAGGGAACATTCTTCCAGCTTCTCACCATAACAAAGGGGGTTGCAATCGCATTCCAGTGAATGCAGACAGACACCGTGCTGAAATTTCACTCTCACACGACAACAGTCTTGGCCCTTTGTGCGCGCGCGCCATCTCATGCGAAAACCTAAAAGGATTTATCCTTTCTTTAAATAGCAACTCAATCCGTTTTATACGCTGATTACGACCCAGTACTGAACACAATGAAACAACTATACTATTTAGCATACAATTTGTACATACAAATAAATTCCAGTCTAGAAAGTATAAGAAAAAAAGTGCTGTATGGAAATGAATGAACAATCAACATGTCCCGACATGCCTCAAACTGGACATAATGGAACTTTAGCAAAAACACTTTCATTGTCTGCCGGAATCAGCGGCCAGTATCATGCAAAATATGCTAATTTTACCTTCCTCTAAAAGTGGAAATGGCCTGAATTGGACATTAATACCAATCACTGATAGCCTATTAGGACAAAAATAAGCATGTTTATTTTTGTCAATTATAAACTTAGGGTTCATAAGATGTTATTTTTACAAACAGACAGGCCTAACGCCACTCATTAAACAGCCTGTGATAATGTATTAGGTAGGAGAGAATGTCCACAAAGGAAAATGGTTTGTGTAAACTTTAATATAGTGTGTGTGTGTGTGTGAAGCATATTGTGACATTGTATCATGACAAGCACACTATGGCACGCTCTAGTGGTCCAACGTGATAAAGCCAGTGTAAAATGACTTTACATGAGTGAGATCTTAGCTTATTCTGGTTAAAGTGAGGCAGTGATTGATTGAATGAATGATTGGGTGAAATACAAATTAATTAAATATATAAATCTTTTTAGAAGCGATCTTTATGTTATGTGTGTACTGTTATTACAATTACTGTATGGCAATCTGAAACAGTGAATACAGTGTGGGCTGTTTTGGACATGCTGTTTTTGACGTTTGGCACTCTTTGCCAGCAATAACTGCTCAGGCCTCTATTTGCATTCCTCATGTAACTCAGTCACTCTCTAATCCTTACACCAAACACCCTCTTACACTCACTAATATTTTTAGAACAGCAATGTTTACCGGTGTAATAAAACCATTATCCTACTTTGCATGGTTGTTTGTAATTCTGTGCTCAAAGAACTAGATTAACCAGTGCATACTAATGTTGCACCTCTTAAAAAAAAAAAAAAAGACAGTGGAAAAGCCTTACTCTGTATCATATGTTGCTATATGATCTTTGCAGGTTTAGACACTATGTATAGGCACATTTGTTTCTTGTCACTGATAAAATGTCCCATGTAATGAATACGAAATGTTATTACATAATGTGAAACTAAATATTTAAATAAAGTTCAAATATGCTCTAAAAAAATACAATTCATTATAGGGTAACAATGTTGCAACATGGCTGCCATTGTGAAGAGGTCACCCATCTTTGATAAAATTCCCTTGCCAGGTCGTCCCTAAATTGTCTTCTACCCTAGAACCATTTGAAAGAGGGCCCGCTGAGAATCAAAGGCCATATGAAACCTCAGTATAAAAGGACCTTTAGTATGTCAGTTTTCCACACCCTGATGAAGGCTTATTAGCCACAGCACATCAGTGTGAGGTTGCATGTGATTTTTTATTATATATATATATATATATATATATATATATATATATATAGCCAAAAGCAAATAAAGGATTTGTCTTAATCCCCGAGTACCTTGGCCTTATGTGTTTTTGCAAATGAGACCTCTTCTTCACAAGTCAATACTTCAAGGGGTAATTCATTGAAGCTGAGCTGATTGGGTAAAAGCAGGCAAATTCGCTTCAAGTATTTGGCAATTCCATTTCGTCACTTAAGGCATCATATGATATGATATTGTTTATTCTTCTTTTTTTAATGATATTTGTGCCATTTCAATTTATAGTGATAAATAGTTAAGAGTAGTTTTGTCTGATATAATGATCTGAAAAGCCTGAAAAGTACTAGAGCGGACCAAAGTTGCTATGGTAACTTACTTTTCTAGTGATTAAATTTCACAAGCATCTATTTTTCTGCAAAATGTGTACCAATTAAATTGTAATATATTATGAATCACGTATTTTCATGTAGTGAATGAACAAATTAAAACTGACAAAGCAGTGTTACTTCAGACAATTTTTAATACAATTTAATACAATATGTAATGCATCAGGTTGCATTACATTTTTAAGTTTTCTTAAGTGTTTTTTTTTTTTTTACAGTGTAGCAAAGACACACATGCATGACCCTATATTGCATACATTTAGCATTACATATTTCACAGTCACGACCTTCTCCTACACATTCTACATTCTTCCATTGATTTTTGTTTATAGATGTCGCTACATTTTGATCTTGATGAATGAATAGCATTATTGTGTGATAAATATATTCATCTCAACAAAGTATATGTTGGACAACATCTTAAAGCCGTTTACCAAAAAAATTAAAAATAAAAATCATTTACCAACAGCAAAATCCTTGTTCGCCTAAACTGCGGGGGATATATAAAAGTATGTAATAGTATTAGCTGGAAATTCAACTAAAATACTTTAATAAATAAACAGTTGTATAATTTTGTTTATGTGAAAAATTTCAACTTGATTCACAAATCAAAAATAAGATTGTTCATAATGAAAAATAAGCCTTGCATTAATATAAAAACATCTTCCCATTATGTAACTTGAGTTGAGAAATATAGTTCTAATTAGTGCAATTATCTCTTCCATTTTACACATTTCTACTAGTAGGCAAATGGCCCAATACTTTTGTTAAAGGCATATTTCACCCACAAATGAAATTTTTTCATCATTTACTTACCCTCAAGTTGTTCCAAACGTGTATACGTTTCTTTCTTCTGTTGAACATAAAGATATTTTGAAGAATGTGGGTAACCACACAGTTGCTGGTCCCCATTGACTCATTTTGAAGTCTCTTCATATAACTTGATATACACTCAAAAAAATGCTGTGTTAAATATCAGCGCTGGGTTAAAAAGGGACAAACCCAGCTATTGGGTTGTTTTGACCCAGCGGTTGGGTTCAAAACAACCCAACCGCTGGGTCAAAACAACCCAATAGCTGGGTTTGTCCCTTTTTAACCCAGCATTTTTAAGAGTGTACATTTAACATGGTTTAAATTTGCTTGATACCTGATTACTTGACCTATATTTAAACTACAGTTGGATGGGATGACAATCAGCCTTTGATATCTAATCTCAGGGTCCAGCAATTCACCACTTGACAGACCTAGTCTTAGCACAAGAAGTTGCGTTTCAGAACCTAATATGCAATCATTCATTTCCATACCTATTAATTCTGTCTCATACATTGTACAAGCCAGAAGTAAAGCAACATTAAATCACACAACTATATAGTGATAACCTACATGAGCAGACCAAAGGCGGCCCTCAAGTATTTTGTCTATCATACAGCTGTCCTTTCTTGTTTGTTTCTGTTTTTGCTTTCTTTGTGGCCATGCATCAAGAAACAGAGGTGTCCCCCAACCATTCAATCTAGAGTCAGTCACCAATCCAGCACCTGCATCTGTGCAATGGCCCTCAATTTCACTATGCTTTACTAGAGCACTTAAAGCCTTAAAACCACAATTCACACCATGAGTAACATTGCATTATAAATCTTACGAAAAAGACAATATTGTGTGGTTTTAATTTTAGACAAATAGATGGATAATCATGTAACTAATTTCAGTTGAACGTTCATATTTTCAAATTGTTTACTTTGCCAGTTAAGATGCGACTCAAATGATAGAAGGAAGGCAACCGAATCCAAATTGGCATTATGAGGCACACTAATAGATGAACCACCAAACATTGACGAGAAGTTGTCTGTTGGTTGAAAGTAGTTTAATTTCTCCTAGTCTCATACACCTACATGTGCTGTTCAATAAAGACAGGGTGTGTTCTTACTTTTGTTCATAGAATGATTAGATAAATTTCACAATTTGAAATGTTAAGTGACCTAACCTTGCTTCTCCTTTTGTTTAGATCACAAGATCTTACATCCCTCTTCTCTTGAAGTAAAGCATCCTCTCAAGCTTGTTGAACAACTACCTTAAAACCAACTATGAAATCGCAGTGACTTTGTTAAAGGCAATGCATGTACAATTGCAAAAAGTGGTGTGGATTAAAAATGTAGTTTTTGGTATACATGAAAATAATGAAGCATCTGTGCAAAATGAGTAAGTCTGATGGTCTGCAAGGTTCTCAAAAGAAAGATTTTGATTAAAAAAGTCAGGCTGGTCAAAAAAAGGATAAAATTACTGCGCTCCAGTGGCTCAGGGTGCGTAGACCCATAAAATCGTAAGTTTTTTTAATTAATTAATTTTTTTAAAGAAAAAGCTGGAAGATCAACACTCCTTTTTCTTACTTTTAGCACATGCACTATTTGCTGAAAGAAAAATAAAACGAGAGCAGATCTCTTAAAATAAGAACATAATTATCAACTGCTGCTTTACAGTTATAAAAAATATCGGAAACACTATCCAAACATTCCTCTTATTACGGAGTAGAATGGTATTAAAATGCAACCCAGGCCCAGATAAATTATGGTGTATGTGATGAAATGCATACACTCTAAAAAATGCTGGGTTGTTTCAACCCAACTTTGGGTCAAATATGGACTAACCCAACTTTTGGTTTAAAAATTTAATGTAAAAATTTAACCCAACAGTTGGGTTAGTCCATATTTGACCCAAAGTTGGGTTGAAACAACCCAGCATTTTTTAGAGTGTACTGCACCTTTCATGTGGACTAAGATTTAGATTGAAATTGACATACATTCAAGTGCTTAAAGCAAATAACAGAAATAGGAGCAGGAAAAAACAAAACAAAAAAAACTTATTTGCCTGGTGTGAGGTTGAAGTAAAGTATTTTAACCTTTAAATGTTATATATTTATAACATATATATATATTTTTATAAATATATTTTTGATGTCTTAGAGATGACTGATGTAATTTCACAAGGATTGTACAGTTTTGTATAGCAGCTATGCTATGTTTTTTGCACTTTTAAATTGAGTACTTGGCCCCACTTTATATTATGTCTTGAACTACTACTAACATTTAAAGTACTTAAATCTACCCATACCACAAAACCTGTCCTTAATCTCACTCGTATCCCATCTCAACAGCAGCAAGACACCTAATATAAAGTGGGAATGTGGGAATTAAATAAGTAGTTTTAGTACACAACATTCATTATAGAGACAGTTCCAAAGTTCCGCTGTTTTTTTTTAAAAGAGGAAAATAAAGGCTTAATTTCTTTTTATGTTTTAGGATGATGTCAGACTGTTTACACAGGAACACAGTTCAATTTATGCAGTCTACTTAGAAGAGATGGCTTTAATAGGTCAATGACTGGACTCTGGCCTATATGAAAAACACCAGTGATGCATACAAATCAATTGAAAATAGGAAATGCAATGAAATTGCAATAAATGTAATAAAACTCTAATCTGAAAGTAAAAATTATGTTTAAGATTTCCCAGAGTCTCTCTTTAGTGAAGCATCCAACTTATATTTACGAGAAGAATCTTCTCAGAAAATTGTCTGTATAAACCTTTATCTTAAAAAAAAATAAATAAAAAAAATAAAAAAGTAAACTATTTTATTACAGACCAGACATGAATAACTGAGAAAAAAAACAGCTTCCATTATTCACATTATTAATATGTTTATGGTATGTTTAATGCTTATTCTGAATTTCCAAATAAATGTACATGTACTTTGAGAGGACACTCATTAATTACTCATTAACACATTATTATGTGTACAAAATAAATAACTGAGTTCAGAATACATTAGATTTTTTGACAATGATTTCCAAAATTATTACAGTATATAACACTCAAAACTAAACATAAAATATGATGGAAGGAAATCAAATAAAAATAAATGTACAATTAATGTGATAAAGCCTTCTAACACATCCCCCATTAAAACGTAGTGACCTTTCAATGCTGAATCAACACGATACCAACCCAATAAATCAGGTTGGAGAGCAAAATGTGAGCAAAATCCATATTAAAAGACTGCACACGTATTATTCAGAAACTTATCATCTGCATAATCTCATCATTTCCTTCATAACTTAATTCTTAATTTGAAAAACGGCAAATATCAGAATGCAAACTGAAAGCACAAATGGAGAGCTGCGTATTGCTTGATTTGTAAACTCAACACTTCAGCCAAGTGATTATTATGCTCCTTGATATCTTGTCAAGAGAATGTCATCTATTGAAGTATCTACGAAACTGTACATCTCAGTAAAATATACTGAAAGCTGAAAGTGAAAGTAATCTTGGTAATGCAATGCAGTTTTACTTTAGATCACCTGCACTGAACTGTTCAGTTAAGACATATGTTAAGGCACCAGCACAAATAACAACAGAATGAGATTCTCACACTCCCTGCCTACTTCTCTCCTTCATACGCTGCATCTCACAGACACACATGCAAACAAAAAAGCTTCTCTCAACACTGCCGATATATAATCAAGGTGACGAGTCATTAAAAGCATAATCCTTTCACCAATCAAATCACTTTAGGTCCTTTTTGTCAAGCTGAAACAGATCCAGCATTTCAAGCATTGCTTGCCTGATATTGTTTCCAAAGCGATGAGAGTCCTGAAGAAAAACATGCAAAAAAATAAAAATAAAATAAAGATTAAGAAAGAAATCACCCAAGCATTTAAGAACAACACTAGCCATGTATTCTTCCAAAGGAATGGAATATCACATACAACATTTGAGAATAAAGCACAGTTTCATCTCATGTGTTTAAGTGATCAAATTGTCACTTCCTGGGAAACTGGCGCAAAGTATCAATAATAAAAATGGAAGTTGTTGCACCCGAAGAAGTCACTGTGGCTCTTTTTCCTCAATAATAATGGCATGTGCCTCAAGAGTACGCAGATGAAACACAATACAAATGCTGTCATGTTATCTTGCGTTAAGAGGCAGACGCCTGATGTTTGGGAATGCAATCGTGTGTAGTTCTGGGAGGTAATTATAGCCAATAATTTTGATTACATACTTTGGCTCAGGCATTTCAGAATGACTTAACATTGGAGATGCAATGCAGTGTGCAATGTGATTGGTGCACTGGTTAGTCCAGTTATCCAATCACATGATCTGTTGAGTCAAAGTCACATATGATTTTTGTTGCACATTGAGAAATTTATTCGGTAAATGTGTTTCCATCAGAATTTATGTGCATGCCTTCTTATTGGATAAATTGGATGTTTTTTATGTGCATTTTAAAGGGGTCATGAACTGCCTTTGTTTATTATTTTGTACTGTTCTCAGAGGTCCACTTATAATGCTACCAAGATTTTTTACAACAAAAAACACATAATAATTTAGAAGCAATAGGCTTTTCTGTCCGTTTTGGCCCCCCTCATCAGAACACTCTGTTTGAATAGGTGTAGCGGATTGTAGACTCAGAAGTAAACGCCCACTGCTGTGATTGGCTAACAGTTGTGTTAGTTTGAGAGCCTACATCCTTCATAGATGGACGCTGCTGTGATTTAGGTTAAAAACGCATAAATACTCAGTACATATCAAACGACCTGCGTTTGCCTCTCTCATTATTTACACTACACGTGTGAAACGGTGGGCGGGGCTAAACAGTCAGTGATGTAGAAGCAGGCGTTGATCTTCTTCTGCGGATGGCGGTGCTTAGCGATGCTTATTACGTCATAAAGTGGCACATTCCACAACCTGTCGTTTTGGCAGATTGGCTTCAATATAAGCTGTTTTTAGACAGGAAAGTTTTGAGTTCTGAAACATACAGGATGTTTTTATAGTGTAGGTTTTTGATACCCCAAAATTCACATTCCTTTGGATGAAACATCTACTGTCACTGATAATGAAAAAGGACCATCATTTTCTGTATTAATGATGAAGCTGGTATGTGTACACAAGCCACGGTTAAGACAGCTGACTCCACTGTGATGTGACCCCCCCTCTCTCTCTCTGGCTCTCTTTCTCTCTCTCTCTCTCTTTCGCTCTCTCTCGCGCCCTCTCACGCGCGCTCTCTCTCTCTCTCTCTCGCGCTCTCTCTCTCCACTGCTGTGATTGGCTAACAGTTGTGTTAGTTTGAGAGCCTACATCCTTCATAGATGGACGCTGCTGTGATTTAGGTTAAAAACGCATAAATACTCAGTACATATCAAACGACCTGCGTTTGCCTCTCTCATTATTTACACTACACGTGTGAAACGGTGGGCGGGGCTAAACAGTCAGTGATGTAGAAGCAGGCGTTGATCTTCTTCTGCGGATGGCGGTGCTTAGCGATGCTTATTACGTCATAAAGTGGCACATTCCACAACCTGTCGTTTTGGCAGATTGGCTTCAATATAAGCTGTTTTTAGACAGGAAAGTTTTGAGTTCTGAAACATACAGGATGTTTTTATAGTGTAGGTTTTTGATACCCCAAAATTCACATTCCTTTGGATGAAACATCTACTGTCACTGATAATGAAAAAGGACCATCATTTTCTGTATTTTGACAGATTCTCAGGTTGTGCGTGTTCTCACCGTCTCTGGACTAGAACGCTTGGAAGAGATGTGGAAATTGATGAGTTTTTCACCGATAATCACATAGGCCACACCATAACCGTCATCTGCAACCTACCAGAGTTTAACAAAAAAAAAAGTTAAATTCGATCCTTTCACCAAAGCATTTTAATATTACCAGATTATAAAATCTTTGAAAGACTCACCGGTCCAAAGCCTCCTCCACTGGTCACATACTCTGGGTGATTCACCAGATCAAACAGCTCCCCCTGCTGCAAAGGAGTCTGACTAGTGGAGAGTTTCCAAGGCTCTGACAACACCTGAACAGACAGGAGGTGGGGAATTTTGCATTCAATTTTTTTTTTTACGAATATAAGCTACATTACTATCTATGCACAATCAGCTTGTAACACTCCAAAGAGAAAGGAAAACTTGAAATCGCATCATATGACCCCTTTAAGCAAGGCAAATACACTCATGTCTTAAAAGGCAGAAATGTCCTTTATCATTAATTTGCCATAAAAAGAAGAAGTAGAACAAGGACACTGTAAATACTCAAAGTTTTTTTTTTTTTTTCAGATTATGTTCCTTTATATTATTAATTTCTGAACCGCTTAAATGCAAAAATCCACCTCTTGGAGGAATGGGGAGTCCTGTCCAAGGTACTTAGACACTACGTAGAGGCAAAAGAGATGGCGGTCAATGCCCTGACCGGTCATTGCCAGCCTATACATCTGCTGGTGTTTCCCAGCGGCCTGGGTTAGTAAACGAAGTTTCTCTTCTCTCTACAAAACAACATCAGAAAACTCATTTTCAATAATGGCAGCAGTAAAACGGTGACCAGTAAGCGCTAAACTGCATTTGTCAAATCTTGAAAAGCAGTAGCTACAGTCAGTGTTGGGGAAAGTTACTTTTAAAAGTAATGCATTACAATATTGCGTTACTCCATAAAAAAAGTAACTTCTTGCGTTACTTAGTTACTCTTTTTTGGCAACTGTAAAGGCCCTTTCACACCAAAAGTGCCTCAGGCTGAAGGAAGTGCCTCTGCGCCTCACTCCTAATTTCACTCAACACAGGTGTCAGTGAATAAATGGGAAAACAAAGTAACTTGCGTTACTTTTTTGAAAAAGTAACTCCGATATTTTCTAGTAAATTTGAAAGTAATGCGTTACTTTACTAGTTACCTGAAAAAAAGTAATCTGATGACATAACTCGCGTTACTTGTAATGCATTACCCCCAACACTAGCTATAGCAATAAAATCAAATGCAAATGAAATAAACAGCTATTGTGCTATTTGAGCTGGTATAGCAACTAACCCTAAAGCCCGGGACACACCAAGCTGACGGTCGGTTGTCGGGCAATGTCGGCTGGTTTTTGAGCATCGATCAGCTTTAGTTTTTTCAGTGTGTTCTGCACCGTTGGCTCTAGTTCGACGCTGTCAGCTGTTTTTCGGCCGATTCTGCATGTCGAATCAGTGGCGGAGCTCGTTGGCGAGAAAGAGAACTGCAATTGGCTATTCAGCTTAGCGAATGAGTCAACGAGAAAAGAAAAGGAATTTTACACAATATACACAGTTCTAGCTCTTCCAGTTTCCCTGTTTGAATGTCGAACACAGACTACTGCCACCTGCTGGTATGGGAGAGTTATGTTCTCTCACACAAGAGCAGAGTGTACACGCTAGTTGGCTGTCGGCTGTAGCCTGTCTTGTGTGTTCTAGTGCAACTTTTTTACCCCGACGCAGGCGATGTGAAGCGACACGACATAAGGCGACGCCACAGTTAGCTTTTCTCAGTGTTAGTTCTTCTGTGTCAGTTTGGTGTGTCCCTGTTCTAATACTAGTGACCGGACAAGACTGGTCTCAATTTTCTGATAAATTTTTATCTTAAGTCTGAGTCAAAGACCATATTTTCAGGAGCATTTGGACACAGCCTAGACTTGGACTCGAATTAGATGTTTCTCACTAGTCAGTAACACTTTATAAAAACTTTCATTAATAAATCGTTAACAAACATTTAATGCTTAAGAGATAATTTGTTAATAGATTTTTAAATAGCTAGAAACATGAGATAATGTGCTTGTTAATGTTTACTATTAAACTTTACCTAATGACTAACAGATCAATATTTAATTTAAAATGCTTACAAACGTCATTAAACTTTCAATTCATGTGATCACACTTTTTCAAAATCTACAAATGATTTTAACAGATGTTATACAATGATTAAAAGCTTTTGTTAATGTGCAACACTTTTGCTGCTATTGAGGTGTGATACAGGTAAGGTTAGAGACAGGTTTGGTGGTATGGGTAGGTTTAAGAGTTGGTTAAGGGGTCAGAAGATGGTTCAATCTGTTTTTTTTTTTCATTTTCTTGAAAAAACTGATTTGTTTTCTTCTGTTGATGTATGATTCAAGGAATATTCTGTTTAATGTTATACAGTAGTATACTAATATAAGTGTTGAGGCAATAAAAAAAAAAACAAGTTTTGCACTCAAATTACAATGTGTTGTCTTTAGCAAGCATTTAGTTAAACTTAACCAACCACCCTTTACTCAAAAGTTGTTACAGCAGCTAAAAGACCAATGCCCGTAAAGGAACTGAATGGTTAGTTAATGTGTATAAACATTTACAAATAATGAATCAACTCCACTTTAGATTGGGTACTGCAAATACATGAACAAATGATAAATAAACTGATTTGTAAAGATGTGAAAATAGGGTGAAATCAGGTCATTTGGGACACATTTTGCCATCGAGATTGCTCATAAAGATACTACTAATGACTAGTAAATGTTTGTAAACATTTACAAATGATTAATAGTTTCCACTTTAGATTGGGTTCTGAAAAAAACATAATTAACAAAATAAATAATTAATAAATGATTTAAGATGTGTAAATAGTAGAATACTACACAACAAATGAAAACTAATGACCTTTACAGACTATGATTATGAGTTAATGAATATGTTAACACGAATAGTTTGTAAAGTGCTTAAAATGACTAATTAAGCTATTTTTTCTCAACATTTGTAAATGTATAAAATAGCATTAGGTAATATATGAACTGAAGTTTAATGACATTTGTTCGCATTCAAAAGTACATTAACAAATAAACTTTTAATCATTGTTTAATTTCTGTTAAAATCAATTGTAGATTTTTTTTAAAAAGTGCATGAGCATATGAATTGAAAGTTTAATGACATTTGTAAGCATTAACTAATGATCCGTTAAGCATTAAATAATGTTTGAAAATTATTTATTAATGAATCTTTTAATTATTGTAAACCATCTATCAAAATCATTTGAAGATATTTAAAAAGTGCATAATCATATGAATTGAAAGTTTACTGACATTTGTAAGCATTTCGATTTATATAAAATAATGTTATAATAACTAATGTACTGTTAATCATTAGGTAATGTTTAATAAGCTCATTAGTAAACATTAACAAGCACATTGTCTCATATTTCTTGCTATGTGAATATATAATATCTAATGATCTGTTAAGCATTATATAATGTTTGTTAATGATTTATTTATTAATGAAGGTTATTATAAAATGTTACAGACTAATCAATGGTCTTGGACTTGGAATCCCAGTCCGGTCTTGTCTAGTCTCAAGTACTACAAACAAAAATGAAAATTACGCCATAATTTACTCACCCTCAAGCCATCCTAGGTGTATATGACTTTCTTCTTTCAGACGAATAAAATCGTTATATATTTAAAAAATGTCCAGGCTCTTCCAAACTTTATAATGTCAGTGAATGGGTGTTGACATTCAATAGTCCAATAGAAGTCCAATAAACTATGTCCATCCATCATAAAAAGTACTCCACAAGGCTCCGGGGGTGAATAAAGGCCTCCTGAAGCGAATCGGTGCGTTTTTGTAAGAAAATATCCATATTCAAAACTTTATAAACCTTAATCTCTAGCTTCCGCTAACTATCGTACATGCGTTCATGAGAGAGTGGCATTCCAGTAGGATGTAGGCATAGCGTAAGCTCCGGTGAGAGGTGACAAACGCGGAAGCGCAGAGGAGAGAGCAAAACAAAACACCGGTCACAAATTAGAAGTACAAAATGAGGATTTGTAAAGAAAAATGTTGGGAGGATTTTGATATAAGCCAAGAGAAGACTGGTTTGCCTTTGCTAAACAAAGGAAACTTTGCTTCCTTTGCTCCTGTAAACAAAACTTGGTTCTCGTGAGACTAGCATATTCTCACCAGACCTTACGCTACGCCTACGTCCTCCGTCATCCGCTGGAACGCGACTCTCTCATGAACGCGCGTACCAGTTAGCGGAAGTTAGAGATTATGGTTTATAAATATGGATATTTTCTTACAAAAACACACCGATTCGCTTCAGAAGGCCTTTATTAACCCCCCAGAACCATGTGGAGCACTTTTTAATGATGGATGGACACAGTTTATTGGACTTCTATCCGCTTGTTAAGTCTGACGTCACGTGTCACCGCTTCTGGCTCTAAAAAACGCTCTATCAGATGCCAGAAGAAAACAACAAACGGTGCTAATATACACTTACAATGTGATATAATACTACCAGAAAAATTATAATCCTAACCCTTAACTCCATACCGAAATCCCAGATAGCCAGACAATGAAAATATAAATATAAATAAATATAAAAATAATCTGTGTCTGGGACGCTGTGAGCACGGAGACTGTAGTGTACACCGTAAGTTTTTAAATGTTTCGCTTACATGTGTAATATGAATAAACAGTGCTCATAAACAGCTGTTGAGATAGTATATTCTAAAGTGAAACGGGCTGAGGCTTGGACCCGGAAACAGCATTTCTTACATCACAACTTAACAAGCGGATTGGACTACTGAATATCACCAATTCACTGCCATTATAAAGCTTGGAAGAGCCTGGACATTTCTTAATATAACTCCTATTGTGTTTCGTCTAAAAGAAGAAAGTCATATACACCTAGGATGGCTTGAGGGTGAGTAAATCTTGGGGTAATTTTCATTTTTGGGTGAACTATCTCTTTAAGGGTTGTTTTTGGCATGATACCGTTTTGTTGTTGATCATGGCACGGACAAAAGCACAGGATTCTATGGTGCAGGAGCGCACAGTTTCTGTACGGCCTTCTCTGAATAAACGTGTCATGGATGCCTCATAAGTCAGGCAAAACTTTCCTTTGTCCTGTATAATGAAAAAACATAGACATCATTTCACCATTTCAAGTGAGCGATAAGCAGGCATATTTTGCTACATTTCAGAAGTTCAGTGATAAGACAGTTCACCCTATAATGGGCCAGCTGCAGTGCAAGCTGGATGAAGGCATCAGGACTGATCTTGCACTTCTTGATCAGGCCTTTCCCAAAGTCACTGAAGGGGATGATGTGAGAGTCCACATCATCAGCCAAAGCCACAGCCACAGACAAAGAGTTGGCAATCATAGTTTGGCACTGCCATGAAACACAAAACACAACAGAGAGAACATCAAACAAAAGAATGTCTTGGTCCTTTCATATCCACTTAAGCAAGATGAGAAAAATTGAGCTATTATCAGCATTTTTACTACAAAGTGAATCATACACGGACCTCAGGTGGGATATTCCACTGGAGTCTTTGAGGTCCAGGAAGATTATGGTGAGTTTCTCCTTTACAGTGGCCCTCTGCTGTGTAGCCTAGCTTAACTGGGTCCATCGAGAGCACTTGCTTTATGAAAAAATGCCATCAAAATTTATATTAGCAGCAGATTAGCATTTTATACATGATACATATGAACTAAAAGTGAAATACAACTGATGTAAACATCAGAAGTTTGAGGTTGGCAAGTTTTATTTTTGTTTTGTTTTGTTTTTTGGAAGAACTATTTTATGCTCACCTGCTTTTTTCTGATCAAAATTACAGTAAAAACAGCAATATTTTGAAATATTAGTACAATTTAAAATAACTGTTCTCTATTTTTTATATATTTAAAAATGTTATTCCTGTATTAGCAAAGCTGTATTTCTATCAGCCATTAATCCAGTCTTCGGTGTCACATGATCCTTCAGAAATTATTCTAATATGGTGATATTTAACTTTTTTGTAACAATCAATTTAATTGCTGAATAAAAGTATACAATAAAGTTTTGAAGAAAGTTTTAAAGTTTTAAAAAAGAAAAATATCTTACTGACCTCAAACCTTTGAATGGTAGTGTATGTGTGCATGTGTACCTCCCAGAGGTGGCCAACGATAGGAGCATCGGCCCAGCTATGTTCTGCATTAAGGCCTATGGTTCCATTCTTGAAGACAATTAAGTTTATGGACTTATCAAACCACCTAAGGAAAAAAATTACCAATAAAATGTACGTTATATAAAAGCTACTCCGAGGTACAGTACTGGTACCTAGAGACTCACAAACACCATTTCAAAGGGGCATAGAAGGAGGTGGTCTCCTCTTAAAACATGCTATGGTTTCTTCCTCACCGGTCATAACACTTCCCGTGGAGCAGCGATTTAGCGTAACAGTCCAGGGACTCCACAGGGTTTGCTGGGTCATAGCGCTGCTCTGTGTCATCCAGTGTAACAAAGAAAGCGGCCTTTTCCACAGCATCCAGAGACTTCTTGTTCTTGCCGTGTCTGAGGTAGGCATTACGGGCACACGCCCAAGGCACTCTGACATAGACAGACAACAAGTGTTTCCTCAATCTAAAATAGTTTTGACTGTTCAGTAAAAATTATAACAAGTAATAGTTAAAAAAAGAGCGGAAGAAGAAACAAGAAGGGCCTCATTTCAAATTGACATCCCACTGAAGCTTTACAGTGGTTACAAGAGATCAGACAAATGAACGACAGGAAAACGGTAGCGACTCCTGCTGTTGGGTGTGTTGTGAATACCTGTCCCCTGCGGTGAGGGCAGCGAGGGTTTCCTCTCCAGGCTGTGGCTCTGACGTGTCAGCCAGAATCCTCTCCATCTGCTGCTCTATCTCCCGTGGCAACAGTAACCGCCCATCATAAAACATCCCCACTTTAAAGTAACGGCCTCGGTGATACACCACAATATGCCTGCTGTCAGACATGTGCTGAACTGTGTCTATAGTCAGATAGAGGTAGAAAGAAAGAAAGAAAGAAAGAAATGAGTCACATGCAAGCAACTATATAGAATGCTACACTATGCTATGTTTTTACATTAAGGTATTAAAAATTAAGGTATTAAATGTTTTGCAGGTAGTCAAACATTTATAACATTATAATGAATATAATTTAAAAAGAAAATGTATATATACACACAATACCTTTCAAACGTTCAGGGTCAGTAAGAATGTTGTGTGTGTGTGTGTGTGTGTGTTAAATTGAATGTATTAAATTGAAAATTAAATTGAATGTGACAGTAAAGACATTTATAATTATACAAAATATTTATATTTCAAATAAATGCTGTTCTTATGAACTTTCTAAACAAAAAAAAAGTAGCACAGTTTCCACAAAAATATTTGTGGAAACTGTGAAAAAACAACTGTTTTCAACATTGGTAATAATAAAGGTAATAATTGGTAGTAATAATAATAATAATAATGTTTCTTGGGCAAATCAGCATATTAAAATGATTTCAGAAGAATCATGTGACACTGAACATTACAGTAATGGTTGCAAAAAAATTCAGCTGTGTCATCACAGGAATAAATTCAATTTAAAAAAAAAATCTATTAACATAAAATACAATATTACTGTTTTACTATATTTTTACTCAAATAAATTCTGCCTGGGTGAGCATAAGAGACTTCTTTCAAAAACACTAATTAAACATTAATCTTTCTGACCCCAAACTTCTGAACAGTAGTGTGTCCTCATTTGTAAGTCGCTTTGGATAAAAGCGTCTGCTAAATGACTAAATAAAAAAATTAAATAAATAAATAAATATACACATACACATATACATATACATACACATACACATACCACCAGGAGGGAACAGTTAATGAAAAAGTCTGTGAAAGTGATTTTGTGCCTCTTTGAGATAATATATAATACAATAATATATTATTATAAATATAAAAAATAAAACAAATGGGGTGCAAATGATCAAGGGAGGAACTAAGGTGAAAGTTAAAGCTGAAGTGTGTAATTTCTGCACCACTAGAGTCAAAATTTGAAAATTGTTTTCCTGAACACATCTTCCACTGTCAGACAAACAGATAGTCCCACTGTTTACACTCCCCCTCCACCCCAAGACCTGCATCTGAATCTCAGTACAATACATTTTTAACTGCTGCACTATAGGGCTGTCAAAATGGCTGAAAAACTAAAATCTAATTTTGTACTTAAATATTATCAAAATTCGAATTATATTCAAATTTAAAATGCATAATTTCAGTTAGGGTGAA
>NW_015646462.1:470513-482660 GCF_001515625.1 Sinocyclocheilus rhinocerous | reverse complement strand
ACCCCCGCCATAAAGTCTCGAGTTATGTTTTTTCAAAGTTGAACTTGCATTAATTTTACATGGCTTTCTGAACATGAGGCTCCTTTGTGCGAGTGCAACGATGATATATGTCCCTCTAGAAAATGTGTGAAACATGCGTTCTGTGTGAACGGCTTGGTTTCAGTTTTGACGTAAACAACATCTTCTCCGCATTGATGTTCTCTTTTCCCTCAATATTTGTAATTAACAACGCAGCAGCGCCGCATCTAGTGGCTTCAACTGGATAGGCTAAGAAAAACATTAAAATGCAATGACACTTACATTGTCATCGCATCTCGTGCGCCACTGATAAGGCTGCCTCCTTAAAGGGTTAGTTCACCCAAAAATGGGTGTTTTACTCAACCTCGAAGCATCCTAGGTGTATGTGACTTTCTTCTTTCAGACGAATCTAATCGGAGTTATATTAAAAATTGTCCTGGCCCCTCCAAGCCTTTCAATGGAGGTAAGCGGGTGTTGGTTGTCAACAGTTCAGAAGACGTGAAATAAAGTGCGCGTATCCGTAATAAAATGTCCCTCACACGGCTCCGGGGGGTGAATAAAGGCCTCCTGTAGCGAATCCATGCATTTTTGTAAGATAAATACCCATATTTCAAACGTAATAAACACTTTTTTCTCACTTCCGCTGACTGTGGTATGCGGAAGACGTTCAGGCGGATGACGTAAGACGTATGCGTCGTGTGCGTGCCTCTGAGAAATGCAGGAGCAAAGGAAACAAGGTAAGCGGGTGTTGGTTGTCAACAGCTCAGAAGACGTGAAATAAAGTGCGCGTATCCGTAATAAAATGTCCCTCACACGGCTCCGGGGGGTGAATAAAGGCCTCCTGTAGCGAATCCATGCGTTTTTTTAAAGATAAATATCCATATTTCAAACGTAATAAACAACTAACCCTTTAACGCACACCTAAAATTCGAATGCAACGTTTTTGCATTAGAATGTGGATTTTTATTTTCAATTCGATGAATATTCGAAAATCTAATTTTTTTTTTACAGCCCTACTGCGCTATAGCTGACATAAAGGAACATGAAATAAAAATGTGAGTGTTGTAAAACTCATGCATGAAGTTGAATGCAGATCTGTGATGCGAAAGGAATCCATTATGGAATTTCTCAGGGAGTGTTGTGACATATAATTCCTTAATATAAAGGCACAAAAGGGGCTTTGCTTTAGTATGGCATATTACACTTGTAACCTAATATATTACACGACAACAATATATTTCCAAAATAATTAATCCACGCCTTTGGAGTATTTCCATCAGCAATCATAGCTTGTTATCTTTCCCAGTTGCAGATTTAATTGTGCACGCAATGGAAAGTGGGATTGAAAGTACTTTGCCATATAACTTGAATTTGCCGCAAAGACAGTCAAGTGTTCAGTACCTGTTTCTATGCCTGGGATGCGACTGGTGTTGAACATACGCTCATACTGGGAGGAGCACATAGGGATGGTGTTCTGAAGCATTAACTGTGAAGCAGAGAGAAAGAGGTCAAATAAAAGATGGATGGAGGAACTAGTGATAAACAAAGCTAACAGATGAGATAAGGGTCACAAATCACTACTGGACGCTCTAGAGAGAATTATGCAATCATTAGGATATAAGAAGACTGACTGGGGTCCTAGTCTGAAAAATTATGCTATATAAAATAAAAGGAAGGGAATGGAATGAATGGAGAGGGATTTTAAGCAGCACAGCCCTGTGTCACCAGCTTGTCATTACAAAGTCATTATATTATTGTGCATAAGAATAAACTGTCAACATATGAACATATGCCCCATAGCGACCCCTAGAGGACGCAGTTCGACGTTCCCTTGAAAGGGAACATGTCTATTTATACTGCTAATCAAAATTAACTCATGACACATGACCAGTTGAGTAGGCAGAAGTTGGTCTATGGTGCACAGACTGGCTACTCTTACCCGTCTCCTGGCCTGGGATGCGGCATGTATTAAATAGCCGCTCCCACTGGGCAGAACAGAGTGGAACGCTGTTCATTAGTGCAAAAAGCTGCACCATTTTGACTATATGATCAGGAGGCATGAAATATAGAAACATTCACAGGATTAAATAAAGAGATCAATCTCCTTAGTAACAGGCCTAAGGTTATATAGTGCTAATCATTTATTTGTGATCGAGGGCAGAATTTATTACAGTGTTGGGCCATTAAATTCTAAAGTTCATTTTTTTTCTTCTTTATTATGAGACAAAATTGTAAAAAAAAAAAAAAAAAAAAGGCTGATTAAAACATGATTAAGATGCCATATAATATGGTAGCTTGTCTAACCGGCTTCATTTGAGCCCGGTCCAGATTCCTCCTGTAAATCATGATTGCATGAATGACGTTGCCGGTTCTTGCTGCTTGCAGATGTGTAGGAAAGGCGTAAAGAAAGTCCTGTTCAGAGGAAAAAAGAAACCAAGAATGCATGTATAATCTAATTGAGACCAAACAAAAATATGATCTAGTCAAACTCTGCATACTGCTACAAAGTATGGAGCTAGCCAACTATTATATATCTACAGTGGGTATAGAAAAGAATCACCACAGTTGGAAAAAGGATCATCCCCTTGTGTCAGTATTTTGTTGAACCGCCTTTTACTTTAATTACAGCCTTTAGTCTGTTGTCTACTAACTTTGCCTCTACTAGTATGTCTCTACTAACTTTGCACATCTAGACTTTGCAATATTTGCCTCCTCTTCTTTGCAGAACTGCTCAAGTTCAGTTCAGTTTGATGGTGAGCGTTTGTGGACTGTTGTCTTCAAGTCATTCCACAGATTTTCAATGGGGTTTAATTGCTCCAGTCCCTGCTGCAGAAAAACACCCCATAACAGGATATTACCACCTCCATGCTTTACTGTAGGAATGCTGTTATTTGGATGGCGAGCTGGATTGGATTTTTCCGCCAGACATATAGTTTGGTGTCGAGGCCAAATAATTCAATTTTAGTCTCATCTGTCTTAGAATCTTCAAGGTGTGTGTTTTGGTAAAGCTCAGTCATGACTGCATGTGGCCTTTCTTGAGGAGTGACTTTTTTCTTGCAACCCTCCCATACAAACCACATTTGTGGAGAATTAGTGATATTGTTGTCACATGCACACAATGACCACTCTTTGTCATAAATTCCTGCAGCTGCTTCAGAGTTGCTGTAGGGTCTCTTGGTAGTCTCTCTGACCAGTTTCTTCCGGCTCTTTCATCCAGTTTGGAGGGACGTCCTGATCCAGGGAGGGTCTGTGTTGTACCAAATACCTTCCACTTCTTAATAATATACTTCACTGTGCTTCTAGGCATTGATGAAGCCTTTGAACTTGTGCATGTCCACAACTTTATTCCGGAGATCTTTTGACAGTGCCTTGCCACCCATAGTTGATTGTTTGCTTCAGTTGCACTACCAAGGACTGAAATGCTCCAGGAAAGCTCTTTTCATGCTGAGCTAATCAAAATGACCACAGCTGATCACAGCTGAAAGTCAAATGGCTTTGTGTGCCATTGAGAAGGTGATTAGATACACCTGATTGACTTTAAAAGTCATTTTTAGGAGGGGGGTGATCCTTTTCTAACTCAGTCATTCTGTTTTTTTTTTGGTTTTTTTTCTGACATGTTGCTGTTATATCTTTCACTTGGATGTTATAAGTTGCACTGAGTAAATACAGCTGGATAAAACAAAAACTGCGTCCATCTTCATTTCAGGCTGCAAAGCAACAAAATTAGCTTATTTTAAAGGGGGGTGATTCTTTTCTATACCCACTGTATATATACACTGCACCTTGTGGCTGCATATGCATGTGAAGCTGGCAAGTACTATTTACCATTACATAATAGTTGCTGTTAACCATGATTGGCCCACGACCTCTCAAGTAGATATATTCTTCCCACCAGTCACTGACCTGAAACACACAGTGATGCAAACTCAGAGATGAAAAGGATAAAACAGCAAAATAGTAATAACAGTTAATTATGCATAATTATATGCAACTAACCCTAGACCACCAAACCCAATTTCTAACCCTAACCCTATAGTAAGTTGGTAATTAATGCTACTACTCTGTAATAAAATATATAATTAAAGTAACAATGAAACCCTCTTAAAATAAAGTTTAACCCCATTATTTCAAAATCTAAAGCTCAAAAATAAAATTGTATTATCATCACAGTTGAAAACGGTTATGCTGCTCAATATTTTTGTGGAAACCACAATTTCTTTAAGAATTATTTAAAGATATAAAGTTCAAAAGAACAGCATTTATTTAAAAAAAAAAGTGTAACAATGAAAATGTCTTTACTGTCACTTTTAATAAATTTAATGCATCCTCATTGATAAAAAGTGAAAAATAAATAAAATAAAAATACTGACCTCAAATTTTGAATGGTAGTGTGTGTCTTTGTATACAGGATTAAATATTAAGCTTGCCATTTAAAAGATGGAATATGTATTATTTATTAATGCATTCTATTCTATTCTATTTTACAATATAGTTGTGAATTAGAATGAACTACTTAGATATGCACAAATCACATGAAATTTGTCAAATTTTAGAATATTTTCTCAATATTTGTAAATATTTGTCAAACTTTGCTAAAATGCAAGCAGTCTGCATCCCTGTGACGCATCAAGGAGAAAATATCACACAACATAATGCAAGAGCGTAAACTCCTGCTGCAGTTCTTCATTGAAAGGTCACTGATATGTTGAGAAATGTGTTTTACTTACATAATTGGTGGCCCACCAAGACTTCAGCTTGAGGTACCACTGAAGTTTTGGTCCAAGGTTCTTCTCAAAACCAAGCGCAAGACTCTGCATTCTTTGATGTTCCTCATCGCTCAGCAGTGGCCGAACTGATTCAAGATACTACAGACCCAACATTTCAAGAAAACAAGAAAGCCCAGCTAAAATTCACACCTTAAAGCACAATCTCACTGCCAAGCTTGTCAAAGAAATTAGTATTAACTGAAATCCAAGCATATTCATAATGAATGCCAGCAACTAAGCTAGTTTTGTTTTTCTAGTACCGTTCTGAACAGCGTACATGTTTTAGTAAGTTAACTCACTTCATCCACGCTGTGCAACCTACCTCCAAAATCAGTAGATAATCACCTGAGCAAGTTAACTCTGAAAACAAGTGACCAAAATTCACATTGGAAAAACTAAACGAAGTGCAGCTATTCCTGGCTTACCAATCTGACATGTATATAACTGAATAAAACATCTCAATAAAAACAGCATTTAGCGGAGTTTTGATTTGATTGCTGTAAAGATGAATAACTTACTCTACTCATGGTGTCCTTCACAGATGGCACAGGTAAATGAGGGAGAGAGTTCTGGAAGCTGTATAGCATTGGTGTTTGCATGCCAGAAAAAAACTTCACTAGGATCTGCAATGTCAGAGAACAAATAAAAGAGTTCAAAACAACCAAGAATGGATTAGTGAGCATAAACTGTTCCAGAAAACAGTTATCACAAATACACACCAGCCATATCCGAAGTTGACAGGTTATTTTGCCATGGGGAGCAAACATCCAGCCGTGCCAGGACAGCAGACCCTTCAGGACAGTCCTCATGCTGAATATGATGGCAATCCACAGACCCGTGCCCACCATGACACCTCCAACTAACATCTGATTTTGTGTAGACATGTACCTACTGCAAAAAGAGAAGAATAAAGGCTGGAATACTCTAAATGACTTTTAAAACCTGAAGAGGTTAAAACACTAGGCATCATACACTTGCTGACTTTGTAATTGGTTCCAGAGAAAAACTGTGCATCATATAGTAAATGACTGAGAATCACTCACCAGACTTGTAAGTCGTCCAAACACGACTTGTTTGTTCTAAAATCGTCTCAAAATATTAAACAGGTTTACCCCAACTGGATGGAAGCATGCTGTTTCCGAATATTAGGGATGTAACGATTCACTCAACTCACGATTCGATTCGATTCACGATTTTGATTTCACGATTCGATTCACGATTTTTTTATTATTATTTTTTTTTACAAAATGAGATTTAAGACAAATTATAAATTAAATGTGTCCTTTTATTATTGCTTGGACAACAATCACAAGTATGATGATCTGGTCAGTCGCACTGGTGCTCCTAAAAATTTCATAGTAGCATGCAGTAGTTTTCAGTCGCAAATGCAACTGAAATGGTCGCACTGTAGAGCCCTGCATCTAAACTTTTCTAAAGACAGCAAGTTCCCCTCAGACATGGATTCATAAACTACCCTTAAATGAATCGCGATTTGTTTAGCATCTCAACCGATTTGAATCGTCACATATTTGAATCGATTTTCAACCGGCTCGCAGTTAATCGTTACATCCCTACCGAATATGCCTACTTCCTATATAATAATAATACTTTATAATAGGCGGAAAACAGTGTGTGAATTATTATGAGAGTGAGAGTATTATGTCTGAATCTATGGAAACTTGTTTCCGACATGGAATAAAAAAAATAAAAAAAACTTAATTGCGACTTCACACAATTCTGCCTTTTATCACAATTGCAATTTTACATCTCGCAATTCTGACATTTTTCGTGTTTTCTTTCATGTGTTATAAAGTCAGAATTGCCATTCTTACCTTTTCTCAGAATTTCAAGTTTATATCTCACAATTCTGACTTTATAACTTGCAACTGTAAGTTTATATCTCCTCACAATTCTGACACTATAACTCACAATGATGTAAGCTCACAATTCTGAGAAAAAATATTTTTTTTATTTAGTGGCAGAAACTAGTTTCCACAGAATTCATAGTATTCAGTAGGTCAAAGGTACCAGGATGACTGCCGATATACTTAATTGTGTATACGATGTACACTTCACTACCCAATAAGGCCAGAGAAGAGGATTCCTGAGTGGCTGTAAAGCAACACAACTGATGCTGGTAGGTCACGTGACAATACAACATGGCGGATTTAGTATGTCCGAATTCATTCATACTACCCATATCCATACTACATATATGTGATTTCAGGCACAGCTGTAGTCTGAAGTGCCTATTATACACTATGCAATTTTTTGTGAAATCTGTCAACTCCAACTACCCAAAATCTGCAGATTGGCTCTGACTCGTCCAAATTGCAAATTGGGGCAAAACTATGTACAAAAGTAGTGTAGTGTATTCAGAGGAGCCTTACTGAGGAAAAACCTCTGATACATACTAATGTAATTTAAAACATCATTCCACAGGCACTTTATTGAATTATGGAATAACATACAGCACAAATAAACTAGACATACCTGACTGGGACAAGTTTGCAAAGTTTGACGAGCAGGCCTAAGGAAGGGTCCACTTTTAAATAATGTGCTCTTCCCAAGTACCCTGCCAACACCAGCACGAACCCTGGTGCACTTCCTGGGTAAACCCCATTCAAAATCCCATTCTGCAGGCACAAAGACAAAACGAATTCTCCAAGACCGGTTTTAAATCTACAAATGATCTTGAAAAGGTAACAATTCCACAGAAAATGTAAGAAACACACTCCGAGTACCTTAAAGCGAATGAATTTCTTCTTCCAGGAGTGAAGTCCGGAGAGGTAGACCTGCCGAAGGGCCTCATGACTGAGCTGAAGGTCAATGCCATCAGGGCCGACAGTGAACTGAAAGGCCACAGCCTGATGAGCTTCTGCCATTCTGAATCACCACTAACAATTCTGTAAAAGAACAAAATTCTTCAGTACAAAACAAGAGGTGACTAGCTTAAAGTACAAATTATTGTAACATGCAGTCATTTTGCGGTTTACAAAAAAAATCGTTGCTATATATGTTATAACCTGCTGCTAATAAATGACCATCCAACGACTAACTAATACTTAATTACTTCCTTGCCTTCGTATTTAACAAGCAAGCACAATACTCTTGTAACTTTCCGAATTATAATGAAGTCATTAATATTTCTAAACCGAACATGGCTGAGGACTTACATCATTGGCTGACCCATTCAAATTCAAATCACACCGGCTTATTACATATTAAGAAGACTATTTCGATCTTGCAGAGCTTTTAAAAACAGCTAAATATTAATCTGGAAAATTGCACATAGCGATGCATACAGACCTGATGATGTGGCCACCTTTTCCTTCTCTATCTACCAAACATAACTAAATCACGCGATTTAATACAGATAATGAGACAATATAATCGTAAATGACACATAAACACCTTTGAATCAGGTCCTGCTGAATACAAATCTGCTCTAGATTTGTTATCTGCATGTGTGTTTACTCAGTGAGCTATATGGCTAACCCGGTGGACTGTTATTTACGTCCGCGATGACGAATTTATCTATGTCAACTCTATGCTAGACTTACCGTCTTTTGATTATGTATTCTCCTGGCCAGACCTGTAAACTTGATCAAATTAATTGTACAATCGGACATGCATTCGATGAAATGGCACGATGAATCCAGTTCAGAATAGCAACGTTTATCTTTCTAGATTTTTCTCCCCGCCTGTTACTAAACAGAGCACTACTATAGACCGTCTACTTTCCAATGAGCATATGGCTAAAAGCTGTACTAACAAAATGGTATAAAATTTTTAAATAGCCTTCAAACAGGCTTATTTAAATATAATATCAACATCAAATACCTTGGATTTTTATGGTTAGAGATTAGGGTTTGACCTTCATCATCCAGGTAGATCTTTTGAGAAATGTCGGAAGTAACCGATCGGAGCGCATAAAGGAATCACGTGCTTCACCGCGTGCCCAACACGGAAGTGAAGGCTGAGTGGACCTTCTGCCTGCTGTATAAATTTCTTTACGATGAGACAAAACAAAGCATGTGTACCACAGCCCCATAGGGTGTTTACTGATGACTTTCAATAATAGGGGATAATAGGATTACGGAACTGGCCAATACTCGAAGATTTCTAATGTAATTTAAATTGATTACCCAAAAATGATGCATAGTGCAGTGCAGATACTTTTCAGTTCAGCGAAACATCCGGAAAACACGTCTACACAATACTGTTAGTCTGACATTTTTTTTTTAAAGCGCAAGCTATCAATAGTATCGAATCGTTATAGAGTACAAAAGATCTTGAAAATAGCCGAGCCGTGCACGTGAACAGTGCGCGCACCCTGTGCTGGAGGAGGAGCGCGTCTAGTATGGGATCATATTCCCGCCAAATATATTGCTGTCACGGATATAAAAAAAAAATAGCAAGCGTGAAACCAAAATTTAAAAACGTAAGTAAAATTATATTGCACAAAATTTAAAAATGAAAGCAAAGTTTTCAGAATAGCAAACAATGGTCATGGATCAAAAAATAATAAGTGTAATGCAAAAATATCCGAATTGCACACAAAATCATGTTTTCCTTGGTTATATTTCTCTGTTTTTTGTGCTCTCAGACATTTGGTGTTCACAGACATGACTTTTTATTCTGAGGTAAAATTTGCTAGCTAAATAGGTGATTGTACTTACCTTATTTGATAAATGATTTACAAGCTGTCGACGAAGGCGTGATCTGCGAGCAGCTGACCGACGCCTCCTCTGAGCTGTTGATCCAATCAACGTTAAAACGCCGATGAAAGCGGTAAGAATTACGTGAAACATTGCTGATGTTTGCGCATTAGTGAGGGCTCTTTAAATTTTGGCGCTGTTGTGAAGACGCATGTCACGTGACAACATCAACATGGCGGAAGTAGTACGTCCGAATTCCATTCATACTACTCTCATTCATACTATATAGAACGTACTTTTTTAACGGTCGAGTAGTACGTTCAAATTAAAATGTAGTACCTACTAAGCAGTACGCGATTTCGGACGCACCGTCAGTGTTCTGTTCAATCAATACAGAAGATGGCAGTAATGCAACGTTAAGGATGCAAGCTGCCGTTAAAACCCAAAGAAGAAGAAGAAAAAGTTCTGTTCACTTGTACAGGTGAAAATGGGAGAGGTCAGCTGGGAAACATCTTTCCATACAGGACACCGTTATATTTGTCTGTCTGTTACTACTATACGCCTACCTGGCGATCCGTTAACGTTAAATGAGTAAATCTGTATTAATTTTGTTTTTGCATTGAAAACGATAGGGCTATAGAGTAGTAGAGGTGGAAAGTAACTAATTACAAATACTTTCGTTACAGTACTTGAGTAAATTTTTACATTTTTTCTACTTTCTTGAGTATAATTAAATTGTGGTACTTTTACTTTTACTTGAGTAGAATAAAACTAAAGTATTCAACTTCGCTGTATTTATTTTTCACCAAAAGTACAAAAAAAATGGACAAAGAAGGCGCTGATGGAGAAACAGCGAGCCGGCATTTGACGGTCACTTTTCAAACTTCTGGGGTGGAGCCCTGCGCTTCAGCCAATAACAGACAGGTCTGACTCGGGTGCAAAACCAATCAAAGCGTCCAGTTCAGCTGCGGGGGCGGGCCATTCAAACCGCGCTTTGCTTTGACTGTCAATCACCGGCGTTGTTTTGAATCAGCAGCAACATTATAGTGATGGCTAAAGTTGGTGGTCTGAATTTCCTATTATTTTGTAATTATAATGTATTAAAAATCCCTATCAAACTTTCTAATTTCCATAAGCAGATGCTCTTGGCCTGGTCCTTAATTTACAAACACAACTTTTCTCCGCACAGATATTATTTATGGAACAATAAGGATATTCTTTACAAGAATAAATCACCTTTCTTTGACAACTGGCTCGAAAACAATCTTCTTTTAGTTGGATAGCTTTTTAACTCACATGGCGGACTTTACAACTACTCTGATTTCTTACAGAAATATAATATTCCTGTATCTGCTGATGAATATGCCGTTGTTTTCAATGCCATTCCCTCTGGTGTGTCTTTTCTATTGCAAGGTACTACACTTCCATGGCCATGCACTTACACTCTGAATTTATCTGACACAATGATCGGAAGTGTTTGCTTTTCTACAGATCAACAAAAAAGTAACTATAAAATTAGAGCTCTTTTTCAGAGAGAGATAACAACTATTCCTCATAATACCTTATTGGAATAGCATTGTGGAAAATATACCTTGGGAGAAAGTATGGACCTTGCCTCATAGATATCTGCTTACCAATAAAGTAAAAGAAATAACATTTAAGTTGATTCACAAATGTTACCCAACTAAAGTCTTTCTTAGGAAATATAAGTCAGACATTGAAGTGAGTTGCTGTTTTTGTCATTCTTCTGAAGAAGATGACATTCATTTGTTTTGGACGTGCATCTGGCTGATAGATCAACCATGATTTATCTGTCAATCAGATGCATTTTAAATAACTTTTTCTGTGCGCGCACGTTGGATGTGTGTGCACATGGGCGAAGAAACGAGATAGTCTATGTATGACCGGACGATTTATTCATATCCAAAACGAGACGATATGAACATTACGGAGTGCTAAACACTCTCATGCAGTGCATGTTTCATTCATACTCGAAGCCAGAGGGCGCTCTCGCGCAGAAAGTCCAAAACGGCCAAGTAGAAGTAATAACGTATGATGTGCAGGAAATCCCACTCGGAAAACCCCGAAGACTCGAACCAGGTGACCTACTTGACTAATTCCAGTACAGAACCTATAGGATGTTGCGCATGCGCGATTGAACGAATCACTCCCCGAGACGACTCGTTCTTCCCGAGTCACATTAAAGATTCGTTCAAAACGAACGAATCGTTCAAGAACGACCCAACACTACGAACATTAGCGTTTCAGTATTTTAGTGAATGTGAGCTATGCTCTGATTTTAAAGCGTAATTTTGTCAGCTCCTGAAATGGATCATACCGTCGATATTACACTGCAGTATAAGTAAATAGAAACTCGGTTGATAGAAGGATGCAGTTATTGCATGGATGGAGCAAGAACAATGTAAGTGTCTAAAATACATGCACATAGTTCAGTTAAATGGTAAAAACCCTCTTTAACAGTGCAGTTAAACGAAATGTACGAAGCTAAAATAACCTCAACATTAAAAACAACATTGAAATAAAAGCGCATGCATTTTACGTGCATCTGGCTGATAGATCAACCATGATTTATCTGTCAATCAGATGCATTTAAAATAGCTTTTTCTGTGTGCGTGCTTTGGATGTGTGAGCACATGGGCAAAGAAACCAGATAGTCTATGTATGACCGGACGATTTATTCA
>NW_015646462.1:469950-470352 GCF_001515625.1 Sinocyclocheilus rhinocerous | reverse complement strand
AACACTCTCATGCAGTGCATGTTTCATTCATACTCGAAGCCAGAGGGCGCTCTCGCGCAGAAAGTCCAAAACGGCCAAGTAGAAGTAATAACGTATGATGTGCAGGAAATCCCTAATATGAACAAAGGCATCCTGCTATTGCTGTAGCTAAAAAAGGTAATTTCAGGTCATTTCGAGGTAATAAATATAGTATATGAATAATGCCGTGCTAATTGACATAACATTTAATACAGTATAGAAACTATTCTATCTTATTATGTGTTTGTATAAACCAATTCTAAAATTGCCATTAGGAAAATACAGAAAAAATATTACAGAATACAAATTATTGGTTATCATCCAGCAGTGTATTTGATTTCTTATCCAATTAAAATACATAAGAAAAAATAAAGCCTGTCAATT
>NW_015646462.1:447620-469692 GCF_001515625.1 Sinocyclocheilus rhinocerous | reverse complement strand
ATAGTATTCAGCTAACAAGGAAATATTTAGCAATAAGAGTTAGACTAAATGTGAATGATATCTAATATTTTTTATTCTTTATTTATCTATTATTATATATATATATATATATTTATTTATTTATTTTTTATTTTTTTACCTTATTGGAATCGAAATTAGGATTTTACAAGAATCGGAATCATAAAAATTCAAACGATGCCCAACCTTACCCATACCCCACATTATTTTTTACTGGCACATTTCAATTCACACTGTTTTAAACCCTTTCTTTTCTTTTAAACCCTCATACCCTTCTTTGCTTTTGCCCTTCTTAAAAACAGCTACATAATCTTATACGTGAATGTTTTGTTATAAAACATTTGCTCCTGGCAACAGGGATAGGTAGTTTGTATGTTTAACCTAGCGTCAAACATGACAATTTATGAGACTAATATCATGTTTTGCTCCAAAATCACTATATAACATCAGTCGTGTTTGAAACAGTTAGCTTCTGTGGTTCCATGTTGCTTCTTATCACAGTGAGACAGAAAATATTCTTTATACAAATCTTTACTGTGATACAAGCTATGTCAATTAGCATTGCATTGCAATTGTGTGTTTATTGTCTTCCACGTTTCATCAGTCAAAGCATCTCTATCTGCATGTTATGCAGCTGTAGTGATATCTGATGCATTTGTCCATATAAGGGATTTCCTGGGTCTCACTATTTTAAACACATTTAAAATCATATTGCACAAAAACTGAAATATTAATGCAAAATTATCCGAATTGCACACAAAATCATGTTTTCCTTGGTTATATTTCTCTGTTTTTTGTGCTCTCAGACATTTTCTGCACATATTTTTATTTTTTGTATGCCTATGCTGTTTTTCCCTTTGCTCTTTATTGCACGTTCTGTGCTTCTTCTTCCAAATGTTGCAGTTAGGGTTTCATGTAAATCAGGGAGGGCTAAAACATCATCATTGGTCCACTAGTTCTAGATTGACAGCTCCTCCTCTAGCCAATTAGTCGAAGAGGGGCGGTGACGTCACTCCAACGTGCCTCATCCCTGCCAATGCTCAGTGTTCTGTTTGCTTGTACAGGTGAAAATGGAAACGCCTACCTGGCGATCCGTTAACGTTAAATGAGTAAATCGGTAAATTAATTTTGAATTAATGTAATGTTTTTGTATTGAAAACGATAGTGCTACAGAGTAGACAGTTACAGAGGCCAGGTGGATTTGATATACACAATGATTTATTTGCATATTGTGTTTATTTACATAGCTACATATATAATTGCATAACACTGTCATATTAATGTTTCAAATATATAAAGTTTGAACAACAACAATTTGAAAGTAAAACAGCCAGTAGGTTGCGGCAAGTTACTTTCTTTAGAATAAGACATTAAATCATTCATATAAATGGCTGATTGATTCAGTGAGGAATAAAGCGAATCATTCAATACGAAAGGCTGCTGTGTTGCTTGTAGAGGACACTGTTCTGCTGTGGCTTTGTTTGGACTCTTTGTCGAAATAGAGCAAAATGAGAAAATAGTTACTATTAATAGTAAACTCACTCAAAATATACTTATTGTTATATTGATTCAGTTCAATAAACATTTGCAATGGTCCTGATATTAGGAAAAACACTCTTCCTCGTGTTTTGCTTAACTGTATGTCATAACATAAATTATAGTGCCATTCTTTACAAACAACATTTGATTTAAATGCTAAGCCTATAACTCATTTAAAACTAAACTAAAAACTGAACTTCCTGCTGGGCTCACATACCTCTCATTTCCATGAGTGAATCGTTAGACGCGGTGTAACATTTGGTTGATAAACTATTAGCCTATTTATTTTGTAACGAAGGCTTTGTACTTCTCTCGTGTCTGAATATCTACTTAAGCATCATCCTTCACATATGCAAAAAAATTGTTTGGAAAACACCACGGCATGGCAATGCTCGCGCTGACCAGCAAAACCTACATATTGTACAAAAGACAAGCTAAATTGAGTCACCAATACCTTTCGTATGTTTAGTTGTCTCATTTACTTTGATGATGAAGAGGCTGTGATGTAAAGATTGCAATGCTAGAACTGATTATGTTGTGTGCGCGCGGGAGGCGCCGGCGCGAACAATTGGGTTACTCACATCAGCGGAAAGATGTGATATCCGTCAGATAGGAGCAAGACATCATTCAAAACAATCTATTTTTTATCTGCATACCTTCAAAATAACAGTGAAACCTCTTCCTGAAATGAAGAAAAACTCAGCAATACTGTCTAACGTTATACTTGTCACACAGAATGAGAAATATATTTATAGAAACCTTGAAGTACCCGCTTTTACCTGTTTACGTTTTGCTTATTTGACATTAAATGCATTATATAAGTCACTTTGGAATATAAATCATAGCACGTTCAGAAGGTAAACAATGCAATGTGTAGTCCGGAAAATACCGAATAGCAAAAAATTTTGCTGGACCCCCTGGCTTTGGGTCACAACACGGACCCCAGTTTGAAAACCCCTGCTCTTACTCATATTATCCTCTCCTAACAGTAATAACCATAACAAGACTTATAATCAGTCAGGTAAAGGCGAGCCAGGCACATCAGTCACTTCGCGAGGCCAGTGCATTTAGTGGCTGATCCCTTTCGCAATGTGACCAGAGGAGAATAAATACAGGTGAATATAACCGCGACAGGTCGCTAGGACGGCTCATTTAACGTTAACGGATCGCCAGGTAGGCGTACAGCAGTGACAGACAGACACATATAACGGTGTCCTGTATGGAAAGATGTTTCCCAGCCGACAGTTGTCCATTTTCACCTGTACAAGTGAACAGAACACTGATCCCTTGTCCAAATACCCACACTTGTGGTCTTTGCACTTGACTACTTATATGACGTATGTCCTGTATTTGGCCCAAGTGTTCAAGTGAGGATGAAGACCACAAGTGTGTGTCGAACTTTTCATTACCTGATGGGACACACTTATAGTGTTGTAAAAATGCAAGTGTTTGCATAGCTTTATTTTAATTTTAAAAACTTTGCATTTTAAAATCAACTTCTAAATGTCTGTTCAGTAGTGCCTATAACATGTTTAAGTTGCAGCTGCTTCTAATTAAGTGATGAAAAGCAGTTGCAAATGTTGTACAAAATAAATATCACCACTACGCATCTTTGCACCAGTAAAACGTGCAACACTGTTTTTCTACCAAATTATATGTAATAATAGCCTATCTTATTATTATATTAATATTTCACTTACATTGGAAAAGTTTCCGTAACCTCTTGCGAGATCTCTGCAAAAATCTTACGATTTGTTCCAAAACATGATGCATGATGGGATACACTAAGCCTCGAATAGTGCAGAAAATGTCTGAGAGCACAAAAAACAGAGAAATATAACCAAGGAAAACATGATTTTGTGTGCAATTCGGATAATTTTGCATTAATATTTAATAGTGTTTAAAGTATTTATTTACACGTATTATTTTTTGATCCGTGACCATTGTTTGCTATTCTGAAAACTTTGCTTTCATTTTTACATTTTTAAAATTTTGTGCAATATAATTTTACTTGCGTTTTTAAATTTTGGTTTCACGCTTGTTATTTTTTTTATCCGCAACTGCAATACATTTGGCGGGAATATGATCCCATAGTCTAGCTGCTCCACGTTTGGGGATGACGTCAGGAGACCGCTCCAGGACTTTAGAAACAATCAGACAGTAGAGTACCAATATGAATACCCTTAGCCTCACTCGGTCCTGTATAATAGTTTTCATCAGTTTAGTCATTTGCAGCATTTGTACCGTGAATGGTGAGTAACTTAAATTCTAAGTACTTTTTTAAAATGCTTTTTCCCAGTTGAACCTTCCTAAAAGTATTGGGTGTCACTGCTTCACTGTAACTTAAATAATTTGAGCTTTTGGCTTTTTTACTTTTGACAATAGTTAAGGACATCTTTTTATCGGTTATAATACAGGAAACACAAGGAAATGATACTGCAAGTATTACAGTACTTAAATAGTGAATGTTTCTTATTGTATGAAGAAGTTCCAATCCACTGCAGGGAGGTGGAAATAAATTTGCACTGGACTGGATAATATGACTCACAACTAGAAAATTCTGGAAAATAAATCTGTGCATTGTTGTATAGGAAAGTGCCTTTAATTTCTTGCTCAAGCATAGTCAAAGAACCCTGTTCTACATCTAATCTTAATGAGCTCAGAGGGTAACACAAATCTCCCAGCTTTTCAGGGAGAACGTTGTGTAACGTTTCACTCATCTTAGAAACGTGTGCCTAAGAGCATTTTATGTGCTTACATTCTGTTCATTTCTTTTCTGTCATGTTGGTCAGCCAGAATGAAGCACAATGAATTCTGATGCTTCCCAAACAAAACATGAGCTGCCTTTAATTAGTTTTGTGTTATTTGCTATTTATCTGTTTGCTTTGGATACATTTTGTGCTGCACTGATACTTACACACATAACAATAACACAATATGAGCTCTATTTCATGTTCACTTATCCAGAAATATCATAGAACCTTTCCTACCCTTGAAAAGTATACATCTACTTTTGAAAATTCACTATGTGCATTGGCTATGCTGCTCACATCTCTTATCTTTTGTACTCTCCTGATCCTGTTGAGAAGTGTGAAAAGCGTTCTTTCCCTTTTTACTCCTTTGTATCTCTCGAAGCTTAATATGCAGGACCATTCTGTCTGTTGCCGAATTATAAAATAAGATCTAATTCCAGTCTAATCTTTTGTAATTCCACTCACTCCTGCTTATGTGTGTCTTTGTAGGAGATTACTGCAAGGTGAACCTGTGTCATAATGGAGGGACATGTGTGACTGGCATTGGAGAAGATCCCTTCTTCTGCATCTGTGCTGAAGGATTTGCTGGAGATACTTGCAATGCCACCGAGAATGGTCAGAAATGTTGTTTGTCTGAATTTTCCCGGTTTAATGCTCATTTGAATTTCAGATTAGGTTTACATGGATCAACCTGTTCCCTGTGGAAAGCCTTACTGCTCAGAAAGCTCTTTCATAGCTTAGAAAACTCAATAATAATAATAATTGTGTAGCGTAGAAATTGGAAAAAATGCTTGAATTTTGTGACGTGTTCTGATTTCCGATGGCAGATTTTGGTGTCTTGGCAAATGAACACAGTTTGAAACCTTGTTAAGATTTTTTGTTTTTTTTCAGAAGCAAGGATACATCAGATTACTCCTTTCTTTAGAAGAAAAAATATGAGAGACATGGGAATGAGTCTCCATTTGATTTCCTTAAATCTCATTGCTGTCTAGGAAGTAGTGTTGTCACGGTACCAAAATTTCAGTATTCGGTACCAATACCAGTGAAAATCCACGGTTCTCTGTACCAATTTCGGTACCAAAGCAAAACACAAAAACATGCTAATTGAACAACATTTTTATTAATAACGTTAAACAAAAATTTAATGTACAAAACCAATGCCATTCTTTATACTTATTTAAAATTGTTTCAAGTTTTTCCACAAGTAATAAAAGTATGAAAAAAGTAAACAAGTTTCACCCAAAAGTTTAGTCATAGTTCTGCTGCCACTGAAAAACATCTGTAAACTGTTGTCTGTTTTAGGGTTTGCTGGTGTGTTTCAGGATCTTCCTCAGTCTGCAGCTGTAAAAGGAAAATATAATATACTTAAGTAAAGCAATGGGCTGAGTCTGACCAAATACAACATTAGATCATTGACAACAGCTAAAATATAACTTTTCAGTAAATAACAAACCTCAGCTTTTATAATAAATTTAGATAAGATTACATATATTAAGTGTATATCAAATAGATGGAAACTGTAGTATTAAAAACACTTTACAATAAGATTTTATTTGTTAGATAACATGACCCAACAATAAACAATAGTTATATGGCAATTATTCTTCTTAGGGTTAATTTCAAAGTTCAATCTGTTAAAATTATTTAATGCACAATGAACAAACATGAATGAGTGTTTGTATTAAATAACATTCACAAACATTAATGAATGTTTTAAAAATATATTGTTCACTCACTGTAAGATGTTACTAGATCTAACTCACGTTAGAAAACATTAAGTCACTGTACAGTAAAGTCTATACAGGAGATACAATTTGACTGTACTTTTATTTAATCCAAACTGTGTTCATATTTAATTTTAAAGGGCTTTTAAAACCTGCTAGAGATATTCAGCCAAGAATTACAACTAACAAAAAAAACAACTTTTTCTGGCGGACTGATATGACATAAACACTGTTAACCATACATTTGTACATTCTCAAACACGCATATTTTGGTTACACAGTTCATTTAAAAGCCTCTGGTGTGTAAAAATAGAAAATACCATTATGTCCTCCTGTTTTTTACAGTAATAAAAGTTATAGGAGCATTAAATAGTTAAAGAAATAATTTTGAACAAAATGAACAAAATTCATTCTAATGCTCATTATATTAGCGTTAGCCGCGCTTATGCTAACGATTAACTACGTATACGCTAACGCCGATGTTTATTTCAATCCGAAATTCAAATTAAAATATGGAATAATATTCATAACAGAAGCTCTAAATATTAAAAATGTAATTGAAACTTACCTGCTTGAACTTGATCGGGGTGTTTTGTTAGTTTGATGCGTTTCCTCCTCTTGAGGTCGCCACTGCTTTTAAGAAGAGGTTGCCAGGTTTTCACAACAAAACCCGCCCAATCGCATTTCGAGGGGGTACCCTGTTAAAAATCGCGTTCCGAGGATAAAATACGCATGTTTTGGCGGGGTTCCCCTGGTAAAATTCGCATTCCAGGGGCTAAATATCACGTTAATGGGGTCGTTTTTCAACCCGCGGACATGAAAAACAACCCACGGCAACAGTGTTAAAGCAGCCCAATTCCGCGGGAAAACCGCGGACTTGGCAACACTGGAAGAGGATAGCTTTCGGATAGCGCATCAAGAACCGGGTTGACCGGGTACTCGGTACCACCGGTACTTAAAAAAACCTGGTACCGTAACGTTTTCATTTTTTTAGTACCAACTTGGTACCGAAATACCGGGTCTTATGACAACACTAGTAGGCCTATTTTATTTTATGTACTTTATTTAACATTTATTCATAATAAACTTTATTCGAATGTCAGGAACTTAACGAGGATGGCAGGGCTATTACATTACCATTACTTCATTCAGGTCAGTCTGCCTGAGGAACAGCAACATGGCACACGCTCAGGTATCTGAGACTCAGGTTAGCAAAGTGACAATTACTCCAGCACTAATTAAGCCATCTCCACTTCAGGCTGTGTCTGACCCTCACTAATTATGCATATATGTGGTGGCAGTGGTTTAATGCTTAGGGACTTTGTTAACACAAAGCAAACAGGTTTAATGGCAACAAAAATTGATCCAGGAGCTCTAGAGTTACAGAGATCTCAATCTTGCCCTATCAATAGTGACTTTGAGGAAACCACTAAACCCAAAACAGCAAGTAAAAATCTGAACTACTGGCCTGATCAGGCCAGCAAAAACAATTATTGTGTTTCCTTCTTGTCTCAGTCCAACTAGGGCCTTAATATGCATCCCTAAAACATTAGTGTGTATTAGTTTCTTCTAGGGGTGGGCGCTATACCGGTATGAAAGTGACTACCGGTTAGTGTTGTCACGGTACCAAAATTTCAGTATTCGGTACCAATACCAGTGAAAATCCACGGTTCTCGGTACCAATTTCGGTACCAAAGCAAAACACAAAAACATGCTAATTGAACAACATTTTTATTAATAACGTTAAACAAAAATTAAATGTACAAAACCAATGCCATTCTTTATACTTATTTAAAATTGTTTCAAGTTTTTCCACAAGTAATAAAAGTATGAAAAAAGTAAACAAGTTTCACCCAAAAGTTTAGTCATAGTTCTGCTGCCACTGAAAAACATCTGTAAACTGTTGTCTGTTTTAGGGTTTGCTGGTGTGTTTCAGGATCTTCCTCAGTCTGCAGCTATAAAAGGAAAATATAATATACTTATGTAAAGCAATGGGCTGAGTCTGACCAAATGCAACATAAGATCATTGACACCAGCTAAAATATAACTTTTCAGTAAATAACAAACCTCAGCTTTTATAATAAATTTAGATAAGATTACATATATTAAGTGTATATCAAATAGATGGAAACTGTTGTATTAAAAACACTTTACAATAAGATTTTATTTGTTAGATAACATGACCTAACAATAAACAATAGTTATATGGCAATTATTCTTCTTAGGGTTAATTTCAAAGTTCAATCTGTTAAAATTATTTAATGCACAATGAACAAACATGAATGATCAAGTGTTTGTATTAAATAACATTCACAAACATTAATGAATGTTTTAAAAATATATTGTTCACTCACTGTAAGATGTTACTAGATCAAACTCACGTTAGAATACATTAAGTCATTGTACAGTAAAGTCTATACAGGAGATAAAGTTTGACTGTACTTTTATTTAATCCAAACTGTGTTCATATTTAATTTTAAAGGGCTTTTAAAACCTGCTAGAGATATTCAGCCAAGAATTACAACTAACTAACTAAAAAAAAACTTTTTCTGACTGACTGATATGACATAAACACTATATGACATAAGCACTGTTAACCATACATTTGTACATTCTCTAACACGCATATTTTGGTTACACAGTTCATTTAAAAGCCTCTGGTGTGTAAAAATAGTGAATACCATTATGTCCACCTGTTTTTTACAGTAATTAAAGTTATAGGAGCATTAAATAGTTAACAAATAAATCATTTTGAACAAAATTAACAAAATTCATTCTAATGCTCATTATATTAGCGTTAGCCGCGCTTATGCTAACTATTAACTACGTATACGCTAACGGCGATGTTTATTTCAATCTGAAATTCAAATTAAAATATGGAATAATATTCATACGAGAAGCTCTAAATATTAAAAATGTAATTGAAACTTACCTGCTTGAACTTGATCGGGGTGTTTTGTTAGTTTGATGCGTTTCCTCCTCTTGAGGTCGCCACTGCTTTTATGAAGAGGTTGCCAGGTTTTCACAACAAAACCCGCCCAATCGCGTTTCGAGGGGATTCCCCCGTTAAAAATCGCGTTCCGAGGATAAAATATGCATGTTTTGGCGTGGTTCCTCTGGTAAAATTCGCATTCCAGGGGCTAAATATCACGTTAATGGGGTCGTTTTTCAACCCGCGGACATGAAAAACAACCCGCGGCAACAGTGTTAAAGCAGCCCAATTCCGCGAGAAAACCGCGGACTTGGCAACACTGGAAGAGGATAGCTTTCGGATAGCGCATCAAGAACCGGGTTGACCGGGTACTCGGTACCACCGGTAATTTAAAAAACCTGGTACCGTAACGTTTTCATTTTTTTAGTACCGACTTGGTACAGAAATACCGGGTCTTTTGACAACACTACTAGGAAGAACAATTCAAATGATCTCAAGTAGGCCCGGTTCCAGAATCAAACCACTGAGGGTGTTTCTGAAATTAGTGAGCGTGCTCTAGCTTCATCTATTTGGGAATATCGTATTTTTTATCCCATTCATTGCTATGGTTATCACTATGTCACTCATTGCAATTATGAGAGTGAATCATTTATATGTGGATATCACTCCAGTGTGTATATGGCCATTGGTCCTCTTAGCAGCATGAAAAACAAAACTTTAATTCAAATTCTGAATGGATTATATATAGTCTAGAAAGTGCGCAAAGAGCACTCCCTTTATAATACCTAAAAAGTTGACACTCATCTTAGTTCACTGTGATCTTACAAAGAGTTCCATTATAATTAATGAAGCTCTTTCCACTGCACAGTGAATATCTTATTTACAGCAGGTTAACACTTTGTTTGTTATAATGAGATGATTCGCGAGCATGAGTAACTCAGCACTTAACAAAAATTCCCACATTTTGAGCAGCATTCTAACTGACTTAAACACCTCTGATTGGCCATTGCAGATATGTCAGTGATTAGCTACATTGCTCATCCCTGCAAAAACACGTTGTAAATAGAAACCTTTGATGCAAACACAAATACGCACAACGTTTCGCCAGTATCCTATTATTACAGCTTCAACTGAGGATGATTTTTTTTTCTTTCCTATGGGTTTGTTCATATTTTGATACTCACATCAGAACTTTTAACTGTTTCCACTGCAGGTCCTTGTATTCCAAACCTGTGTAAAAACGATGGGACATGTGAGGTGATCGCTAACTCCAGAAGAGGAGACGTTTTTAATGAATATGTGTGCAAATGCCAACCTGGGTTTGAAGGTGCACACTGCCATATCAGTAAGTTTTGTACCACTTATTTCAGATTTACATCAGACCCTCAATATATGTGCACTAATTAAAAGGGTTTAGAGGGAAGTTTGTATAAAAAAGAAAACTTAAATTTGAACTGAACAAGCACACACATTGGGCCTTATTCATAAAAAGTAGAAGAACACATTTCTGTGTAAATACACAATAATACCAATTCTTTGTCCCATTTTATTAAAACCAACAACTTACCACCGCACCACGTCACGTCTTTAAAATTTGAACACATTGTTTTCTATCGGCGGTGCCACTCGGCGTCTGTCCATGGCGGCTCAGGGCGCTGTTCAAAATCTTGCTGCGCCACTCACATAGTTTGCTCTGTTTTGTCAAATACTGTACTTCAAACTCATCAACGCTACTTTGTTCATTCTTGAAGTGAACATTTGCCTGTTTGGTGATTAGATTAACTGACTGCTATCTTGAACTGAACGCAATGCATCCAGTGCGATACCTGTGAGTTGTCCTAGACGGCGGTGCTGCGCTTCTCGTCCGGTGTGCGACCCTCCTTATGCACAAATTGACTGAGACTCATTTGTGCCCAGTTATGTAATACGTGAAGTTCCTATGATGCATTTGGTGGTTAATTCATGTTAAAACTTATCTCCTTTATGATGAATCTTCTTGTGGCTGCAGGCCCACAGAGACTAGATTTCAGTTACTGCGTGCTGTATAATTTGTTCCACTTTGATCTCAAACATCAGACACACCCAGGATGTTGAGCAGTCAGTGGTGGTTAAAAAGAGCTGTAACCATAGTGAGTTTTAAATAGGCTTTGTTAAAATTGTCCAGTCCACGTATGGAAAGTCCGTTTCCATGTATGATTTAACTCTCTGCTGCCTGAGGTCCTCTATAGTGGACACATCTATTAAAGCCATTTTTAACCATTCAGATTATGTTATATCCAAAGCACCATGGCTGGTTGCAAAAGATCCATACTCGTAATTCTATATAACGAGGTGTGTTTGTTCTATGTCGGAATTACCGTTATTACAAGATTCTGACTTGCGTTAAAACTAACCACGGCAATGTCATGTGGAAATGTTCCAAAATAGCAGTGACTTCAACAGTAAAATGTAGTTAAGTAGTGATTTCATAATATTTCTGACTGTTGTTAATATCTTAATGCAAGATTTATCTGAAAATAAACAAAAGGCATACAATTCAATTTCATGTAGCTAGAACACAGTTAAATAAAGCTAAACCTATAAGTTTATTAATAAAGCATTTGCAAAACAACTGTTACTTGTTGTCATAGTTAATAGTTTACAGTGTTGCCATAGAAATGAATAATTCATAGTCCAAAGATGTGTGGACAGGTCTGAGTAGAATGTCCAGGGTGTCATCTAGTAATTATGGTAATTACAACATGGTGTGAACACAGCAACTGTCCTCTTGGCATTGTGGTTTTTATTTATGACTCATTCAAAACTACTGATGAAAGTGATTCACCACACACCTCTGAACTCCTCTACTACTAAATTGCAGTGGACCAATGCATAATACATAATTTTGTAAAACTAAAAAGGATATTGGAAATATTTATATTCTTGTTTTGAAGTAAAGAGAAATTTGAAGAAAAAATGTTTGGTATTTCATAATTCATGCATCAAAGGGGTTAAAATACAAAGTGAAAAATACTGGTTTTTACAAATATTAGCCTAGCATTGGCACTGAAAAGACCTTCAAATGCAGCCAGGAACATGCCGGACAGACAGCTTCAATGCAATTAGGCAAGACGTAATCAAGCCAAAGAGGTTTTATACTAAGAAGAACAGTACAGACCAGCCTTTGGGCATTAAGAAGGTTCTAAAACACTTCCATCTAATGTCCTGCCAAATTCAAACATTCATTAAAGGATGGAAAGCAACTGACACTAAAACTAAATCTCATTTGTTATTTTACATGTTTGTTTGAATTATTCTGCAGACTGTTAAGTTGCTTTTTAAGTAAATCCCACTTCCTAAGTCTTTTAGTATTCAGTTCAGAATAGATGATGCTCTGATATTATACAAGTTCATAGCTCGCGATAAAAAAAGAGTCCTCAAGACACCTTTTTAAGGAGCACATCTGACCTAGGTTGATTGAATCTTGTCGGGTTGTCACTGCACAGGTGTGTTTGCTTATGTGAATGCGTGTGTGTGTGTGTGTGTGTGTGTGTGTTTGTGTGTGTGTGCGCCAGTTTGCCACATGTGTATCCAGGCCTTGAGCAGAATAATGTTTTTTGTGTTCTTCAATCCTCTTAACAGTTTACGAGCAAAACAACTTCTGTTGTTGAGACATGTGTTTTCTTTTCTATTATAGCCTTTCTGTGTTGTTTTGTGAACAAAAGAATAAGAAACACAGCATTTCTGCATGTATCAGCTAGAATTATTTGGCTGTTAGTTTTGTAATACCTTTATATTTTCATACATATTTTTGTATTAAACTGTAATACTTTTTTCAGCAATTATTTGAAATAGAAATATTTTGTAACATTATTAATGTCTTACCTGTCACTTTTGATACATTTAATGCATCATTGGTGAATAAATGTATTAATTTCTTCAACAAATAAGTAAATAAAATGACTGACCCCAAATCTTTGAACGGTGGTGTACACAGTGAAAAATTATATTTGTCTTACAATTTATATTATTTATACCATATACTGTATTTCTGAGAGAAGAAGTTTGCCCCCTAGTGAAGATGTATAATAACTGCAATAAGCCAGTTTTAATTTAAATTAATAATTGTACTTTAATAAGAAGAAAATTATACAAACAAATATCCTGTAAAGTGTTTAATTTCAGTAAATGTGCTGTAGTTGCCATTTGAAGCAGTTTACTGGAAATGAGGACTGGACTTAGACCATCACACCCTGTGCTCCACACAGAATTCTCTGTCCCCTTTGAGGAAAATTAGAGATCCTGCAGCCACCTGCGTGAGTGCACAGGCTGAGCATTGTGTCACCCCACACCTCAGTCACCACACTTATAATTATACATACTTCAGCTGCAGTTACATGACATCTGTCCCATTACAACATTTTCCAAATTACTGTATACTTACTGTATTATTTTTGGTGTTCTTACACAGATGTGAATGACTGTGCAAACCAGCCTTGTAAGAATGGAGGCCTGTGTCGTGATCTGGATGGGGACTACACCTGCCACTGCCCTTCTCCATACGTTGGGAAGCAATGCCATCTACGTGAGTTTTTATATACAACCAATATTTTCCTGGTGGCAGTGTTTAATTTAGCCTCTTAATTTTGAATGTCATAACCTACATTTTAGGGTGCCATATCGTTGAGTTTTGAGTGTTTCGTTACAAATCCAGAGTATCTAAGGTACAGCTAATGACTAAACCAAGTAGCAGTATGCCAGGAAAGACAATAAAAAGTAGACTTCATGCCCTATTAAATGGTACTCACACTATATTATGGTGCAGGCTGCATATCTCTGTTGGGGATGGAGGAAGGTGAAATCATAGAGTCCCAGATCTCGGCTTCCTCTGTACACTCTGGCATTCTGGGGCTGCAGCACTGGGGACCGGAGCTCGCACGCCTCAATAACCAGGGCCTTGTGAATGCCTGGAGCTCCGCACCCCAAGACAAGAACCCCTGGATTGAGGTTCACCATTTACTCTTAAAACATTTTTTTTTTTTTGCATACAAAATTTTCTTTCATAAAATGGTCCTCTTTACTACAAGAAAAAAAAATCCAAAACAATAGATGGGGGATCCTTTTGAGATGCTTGTGTGACAACTGACAACTTAACAAAATAGGACAAAGTGATTCGGTTTCTTTTTGTGTACATCTGAAAAGATGTTCACACTTCCTGTCCATGATTTTCTCATTTTAGGTTAACATGCAGAAGAAGATGCGTCTCACTGGAATCATCACCCAAGGAGCCAGCCGCATGGGGACGGCTGAGTTTGTCAAGGCTTTCAAGGTTGCATCCAGCTTTGATGGCAAATCATACACAGTGTACAGAGTGGATGGCCAGAGAAAAGACAAAGTAAGAAACATTACAAATCTTGTCTTCCTTATGTGTTAAAAGCTCATATTTATCCTCTTGACTATGACTCTTATTTTTTTCAGGTGTTTTGGGGAAATACAGATAACGATGGAACTAAGACAAACATGTTTGACCCTCCCATTGTGGCCCAGTATATCCGCGTCATTCCTGTGGTGTGCCGTACAGCTTGTACTCTCCGGATGGAACTTGTGGGCTGTGAGCTTAATGGTAATTGCAGTTGAATTAACTATGAATCATTATTTTTATACTAATAGCTTTTTTCATTTTTACTAATTCTTAGCCATTTAGCACTTTCATTTTCCCTAATATGACAGTGCACTCCAGAACAATTGGTTGCACCGATCCGCTGGGCATGAAGTCCCGTCTCATCTCTGACGTGCAGCTTACAGCATCTAGTAGCTTCCGCACCTGGGGTATTGATGCCTTTACCTGGTACCCCTTCTACGCTCGCCTGGACAAACAAGGCAAGACTAACGCTTGGGCGGCAGCGAGCAACAACCGCTCAGAGTGGCTCCAGGTGAGACTGTGAGACGTTGTGTCTAATTTTTTTTACAAAGCTGTGAAAAATAGTCCTTGAAATCATAATTCAGTTATGCTATAAAACCATCGTAACATGATATGTACAGATCTGTCTAAAGACAGTAATAACTCTCTAAATTAATAATGTACTCTATCCTATTTTTTAGCTTTGATATCAATTATTTTGGTAATTGCAGACTGTAGTCTGACATTTGTCTCTTATGTTTTAATGTGTTTTCTCTCATGTCACAGGTGGCTTTGGAGAAACCTAAAAGAATCACAGGCATCATTACTCAGGGAGCAAAAGACTTTGGAGTTGTGCAGTTTGTTTCAGCCTTTAAGATTGCATACAGTTATGATGGACAATCTTGGAGCATTGTGAAGGATCAAATAACGGGAACAGATAAGGTCACAGCAATGACAATGATCTTTATTTTAAATATACACTACTGTTCTAAGGTTTGGGGTCAGTATGTGAGACTGTAAGTGATCGTTTTAATGTTTTTGAGTCTCTTATGCCTGCCAAGGCTGATCAAAAAATATATATATATTAAAACACGAATTTTGTGAAATATTATTGCAATTTTAAATAACTGTTTTTTATTTCAGTATATTTTAAAGTATAATTTATTCCTGTGATGACAAAGCTGAATTTTCAGCAGCCATTACTCCAGTCTTCACTGTCACATGATCCTTCAGAAATCATTCTAATCTGCTGATTTGGTGCTGATAAAAAAAACAGTTTTCAAAACTGTGCTGCTTAATAGTTTTGTGGAAACTGTGATACATTTTTTCAGGATTATTTGCTGAAAAGAAAGTTCAGAAGGATATTATTTATTTGAAATACATATTTGTGACCCTGGACCACAAAACCAGTCATAAGGGTCACTTTTCTGAAAGCTGAGTAAATAAGCTGATTTCCATTGATGTATGGTTTGTTAGGAAAGGACAATATTTGGCCGAGATACAACTATTTGAAAATCTGGAATCTGAGGGTGCAAAAAATCAAAATATTGAGAAAATCGCCTTTAAAGTTGTCCAAATGAAGTCCTTAGCTATGCATATTACTAATCAAATATTTACAGTAGGAACATGGAACATGATCTTTACTTAATATCCTAATGATTTTTGGCATAAAAGAAAAATCTATAATTTAAACCCATACAATGTATTTTTGACTATTGCTACAAATATACCCCAGCGACTTAAGACTGGTTTTGTGGTCCAGGGTCACATTTTTGCAACAATGTGAAAGGATCAACTTAATGTATCCTTGCTGAATACAATTATACAGAAGAAAACGTAGCTGCCCCAAACTTTTGAATAGTACATTTCTTAGTGTTTTGAGTTGGGTGTAGGGTGCAATATCACATGCTTTTGTTTACTGGGTACAGTAAATCTCTCTGTATGAACTTCGAGCTCTACACATTGGTATCTGGATAGTCAGAGGAAATTAAAGAATTATCAAGCTACTAACTCAGCTTTAGTTATTTATATATAACAAAATCCTCAAAGCACGCAGGTCTTACATTCAGTTCTAGTCATTTCATCTGAATAAATGAAATGTTTTTTTCCTGCAGATTTTCCAAGGCAACATAGACAACAACACGCACAAAAAGAATTTGTTTGAGCCTCCGTTCTTTGCCCGATTTGTGCGGTTTCTGCCCTGGGAGTGGCATGAGCGAATAACTGTACGCATGGAGCTGCTGGGCTGTGATGATTAGTGGACTTGCTGAAGGCTGCACACTGCCCCTCTCTGCACTTGTTTCACCTGAAGTGTGTCTGCTGGTTGTAGCTGATGTTTTGTTTCAGTATGCATTAGCTTCATCTGTATTGCTTTGTATTTTATTGTTAATCAATGCCATTATTTTGATGTGTTTTGAAAAAGCCTTTGGGCACAGTGATGATTTTATGAAGTCACCTAAGGTAACCAAACAGTTGAGGGTAGCCATTGACTTCCATAGTATTTTTTTTTTCTCTATCCTATGGAAGTCAATGGCTGTTTGGTTACCAACACTATTCAAAATATCTTCTTTTGTGTTCAAAAGCTGAAAGAAACTAATACAGGTTTGGAACAACTTGAGGGTACGTAAATGATGGCAGAATTTTCATTTCTGGGTGAACTATCCCTTCAAATATTTTTCAGAGAATATTACAACATTTGAAGAACCGTTAACCTGTAAGGAAAAATAGACTCATTCTAATTCTTAATAAAATTGTCTTATAACAACTGACCATTCTTGTATTTCAAAATTTAACTTTTATTTCTCATCTTTGGTCACCAAGGTGATTCAACCTGTCTGCCTTCTAGCACATGTACAGCACTGATCTGTAATGGAAAAAGGTCAACTTGTATTCTGTGTATCTATTTTTGTTGTTGTTGTTGTTAGCACACAAAAGCTGTCTAATTTTTTTTTTTCTGAAATGTTCTTGATATATGGGTTTGTCAGAAACAGTGCTGAAATTAAATTAGAAATGAATTGAAAACACTATTAATCTTCCTATTGAAATGTCTTCATTCTCACTTTAAAGGTTTAAAATAAGCATGGTAGAGCTGCTCAAATCAATTGACCTATATTTGCACTGCAGTTGCTCTACACTTTATACTATAGTTTATATAATTTATAAAACAAATGTATTTGAGTCAATAGAATTGTACAATTGTGCAAATATTGAGTGTTTTTTTCTTTTGTAAAACACATTGTCTTTAACAATATTAATAAACATGTTCAATATTTGTGCTTCTCCTTACATGTAGTTTAAACTGAAGAAGAAATTAAGTATGTGCTTTGTCAGAAATAAAAATGTGTGTGAGACTAGGTGATTAGTCTTCTTATCTCATAAAAAAACCTGGTAGAATTGGGAGCATTGCCTCAGTAAATGTCATGATGAAATCAGCTTTAGATTCCCTTCTTCAAGTCAAAAGCATTGAGTGTATTGCCAGTTTACCGGCTAAGGTTTATTACACAGGGATCTATGACTTTTCAGCACCTGGAATCTCTAAACAGTATGTGCTTTTGGGGTCTGTTTTTGAGGTTTACACTAATAAAATAATTTACTTTATAAATATCATGTCCCTGGACTAGTAGTAGATTTGTTTTATGTTTATTAAATAAATAATAATATAGCAGTAGGTATTTTAAAAAACAGAATTATTATTAAAAATTTAAATAAATTTGGTATTTAGTTAGTATATTATAGATATTTTTTGATGCACATGAAATAAATCATTTGAAAAATGTAATGTGAAGTGCTGTTTTCCATATGTAAATGATTTATTCTGCCATTTGTAGACAACACAAATCTACCAGACAAAATGTCATGCTTTAAATCAACCAGAAGATGGCAGTAGGCAACACGGCTTCTATATTCAATTCAGCTTCTATAACCAGGCTCTCTAGGCAACATGGGAGAAACAGATTAGGGCATTAAAAACAGCCTAAAAGGGGTTCATTTAGTCACAGGGAAGTTCATTCCTTCCACTCCACCCAATAAGGCAAACATTATCATCTGTTTCAAAAATACATTTCTAGACTGGGTTGGGTGAGGTAAAAACCATTTCCTTTCCATTACCTGCATAACCTCACTGAGTAGGCCTACCCCTTGCCCTTCATTCCTGCTCCGCATGACAGACTACTGGCCAACACACAAATCAGTCCTGTATTAAACATGATGTATGGAATATTTTAATGGCACGCTGTTGCATTTGCTGTAATACACTTATTCAAACACAAAGTTCATCTGATGACATTCCTGGAAAAATGTAGATTCTCCTACTTTAGAAGACAACAGATTATCACAACTACAGTAATTGTCACATGTTCTTCCGCGTTTTCACTGTTGACTTTGATCACTCATACATCTCAATTAAAGAAATGATGGGTTTTCTATGCCACAGAGTATCAAACTGCTTGCGATTCATGAAAAAAAAATGCTTTTCAAGAAATGTTTGTGCATATTCTGCAGTTCATGCTACATTCGTCATTTCAGCTGTATCAGATGAAAATAAAGCTATGCTGTATAAAAGAGAGCTCCTGCTGCCTTTGGGATGAAAGAGGCACAGCCTCTTGTACTAATTAAGCAGTCTCATCACAGAAACAGGCAAAATGTAAAATATTCACAAGGCTCTTGTCATTAATAGTTCTGAACTATTGTTATAGAATTGCTGTTAGCTGATCCAGGGTCATTCTTGTCCCCATGTAGTACCATGCCCTGCACAGTCTTAGGCGACAGATAGCATCTAACAAACAAGTACATTTTCATTGTTGGGTTTACATTCATAATCTGACTGAATTTGGCCATCTCTGTCTGATGTTGTTTAAAGGAATAGGTCACTTAAAAATGAAAATGTGCTCACTTCCAGGCCATCTAAGATGTAGATGAGTTTGTTTCTTCATCTGAACAGATCTGGTGGAATTTAGCATTTTACCACTTGACAGTAATTGTCACATGTTCTCCCGCGTTTTCACTGTTGACTTTGATCACTCATACATCTCAATTAAAGAAATGATGGGTTTTCTATGCCACAGAGTATCAAACTGCTTGCGATTCATGAAAAAAAAATGCTTTTCAAGAAATGTTTGTGCATATTCTGCAGTTCATGCTACATTCGTCATTTCAGCTGTATCAGATGAAAATAAAGCTATGCTGTATAAAAGAGAGCTCCTGCTGCCTTTGGGATGAAAGAGGCACAGCCTCTTGTACTAATTAAGCAGTCTCATCACAGAAACAGGCAAAATGTAAAATATTCACAAGGCTCTTGTCATTAATAGTTCTGAACTATTGTTATAGAATTGCTGTTAGCTGATCCAGGGTCATTCTTGTCCCCATGTAGTACCATGCCCTGCACAGTCTTAGGCGACAGATAGCATCTAACAAACAAGTACATTTTCATTGTTGGGTTTACATTCATAATCTGACTGAATTTGGCCATCTCTGTCTGATGTTGTTTAAAGGAATAGGTCACTTAAAAATGAAAATGTGCTCACTTCCAGGCCATCTAAGATGTAGATGAGTTTGTTTCTTCATCTGAACAGATCTGGTGGAATTTAGCATTTTACCACTTGCTCACCAATGGATCCTCTGCAGTGAATGGGTGCCGTCAGAATGGGTGACAGCAAACAGGCGATATAAACTTCACAATAATCCACAAGTAATCCACATGGCTCTAATCCATCAATTAACATCTTGTGAAGGGCAAAGCTGTGTGTTCGTAATAAACAAATCCATCGTTAATGTGTTTTTAACTTCAAGTCCTCAATCCATATTGATTTCTCCAGTGAAAAAGTTGTCTCGTCTGAATCAGGAGAGAACTATGCACAGATCAAGTACCGTTTATAAGCAAAAACTGTCCAAAACAGTTCTAAACAAATATATTGGTGAATTTTAACATGAAAGGACAACAGGGGATGGACTGGATTTCCACTGGAGGAATTGTTATTATGGATTATGGACTGGTATTTTGGCCAGAAGCAGAGGTTTAAGGTTAAAATGTCTTAATGATGGATTTCTCTCTCTCCTTTTCCTTATATTTTATTTTGTCTAGATAATTATGTTTGCATTCTATTCTATATTATATTATATTCTACTTATATTTGTATTTTAGTAGTGACTTTTATTGTGCATTCATGTATCTGTATTTTTTCAGTATTTTACTTTTTACTCCCTTTTCTTTGTAAATTTGTATATGTGTGTAAGATGCTCTGTTTCTGTTTTTAGGGTGACTTTTTAACATTCTGTCAAGGGTCTACAGATGAAAAATAGCCTTTTTGGCCAATTCTGGCACATTTACAGTTATGTTTATTAATGTGCATTGCCCCTGTAAACAAATAAACTAAACTAAACTTGTTTCTTACAAAAACACAAGATGTTAATAGATGGACTGGAGTCGTGTGGATTACCTGTGGGTTGTTACGTTTTTATCAGCTGTTTAGACACTCATTCTGATGGCACCCATTCACTGAAGAGGATCCATCAGTGAGCAAGGGTTACATTTCTCCAAATCTGTTCCAATGGAGAAACAAACTCATTTACATCTTGGATGGCCTGAGGGTGAGTACATTTTCAACAAATGTTCATTTTCAGAAGAACTATTCCTTTAATTATATATGGCTTTTATGAGGAAAAAGATGAACACACCCAGTCAAAGATGGATGTGCTATGTTTATGCTATGAGATATCAATAAATAGATCTCATTTCACATTATGTTCTTCAACCCAGACATAACAAAGTAATGACGTCATTGTGAAAGTTGTTTTCTTAATCTCTCTGGTTAGGTATTAGAAATAAATACGATTATTTGTAAATGTCTTTTATGGCCATAAACGTTTCTAGGCTTACATCTCCTCTCCATAAACTAGATGAAAATAATACTTCAAATTTCGTGACATCATTTACGTTGTGCATGTACCTAAAATTTGGCTTACTAGCAAAGACAAAAACGTTTTTGTGTCCTTCAAAGAGGAAAAACTGGGTACATCCAACTCTTCGCTCTTCTCTTCCTTTTAACATAAAACACTAGCTGGTCCAAAAGGAAAACCTCTTTTCCTCAAAAGGAAAAGTCTTTGATCTTTTGGTCTCGGATATTTTGCTGCAGGGATGAGATGAATCACTGCATCATAGATGATGGCCAATAACTGACATCTGATGTATAGGGGGCAGCAATATACAGATGGGCACTTATCTTGAAAATAACACTTTTTAATCACAAATGCTTCTTAATTCAGTGTCTTGGAAAATAAATATAAAACTTGTACTGATTTAAAAACGACTCTCTAGCTCTTCAAATCTCCTTAGAGATGTTTCTCCAATGTTGTTGCAATAGATTTATGAGAGTGATGAACAGAAGAGTCCTTTTGCAGTCCAGATTTGTCCTCTATAAATACAAAAACAAAATAAATCATGTCAGTACCTTTTACATAGTAATGTATGCAATATGTTTAAAAAAACATTACATATTCAATGAAGATTAATGGAATAGTTATTTGAATTCTTATTTTAAATCTTATATGATTAAATATGATTAAAATATGACATCATTTGTGACCCTGGACCACAAAACCAGTCTTAAGTGTCAATTTTTCGAAATTGAGATTTATACATCATCTGAAAGCTGAATAAATAATATATGTTATATGTTAGGATGGGACAATATTTGGCCGAGATACAACTATTTGAAAATCTGGAATCTGA
>NW_015646462.1:431281-446959 GCF_001515625.1 Sinocyclocheilus rhinocerous | reverse complement strand
TTTTCACCTGCCCACACTGCCAAAAGCACCAAAAGTTGGTTAAATGACCATGGTGTTTGGTGTGCTTGACTGGCCAGCAAACTCACCAGACCTGAACCCCATGGAGAATCTATGGGGTATTGTCAAGAGAAAAATGATAAACAAGAGACCAAAAAATGCAGATGAGCTGAAGGCCACTGTCAAAGAAACCTGGGCTTCCATACCACCTCAGTAGTGCCACAAACTGATCACCTCCATGCCACGCCGAATTGTGGCAGTAATTAAAGCAAAAGGAGCCCCTACCAAGTATTGAGTACATGTACAGTATATGAACATACTTTCCAGAAGGTCAACAATTCACTAAAAATGTTTTTTTTTATTGGTCTTATGAAGTATTCTAATTTGTTGAGATAGTGAATTGGTGGGTTTTTGTTAAATGTGAGCCCAAATCATCAAAATTAAAAGAACCAAAGACTTAAACTACTTCAGTCTGTGTGCATTGAATTTATTTAATACACGAGTTTCACAATTTGAGTTGAATTACTGAAATAAATGAACTTTTCCACGACATTCTAATTTATTGAGATGCCCCCGTAGATATATGATTTAAAATGTTCGGGATCAGTATGATTTTTTTTTTTTTTTTAAAGAAATTAATAAATTTATTCAGCAATGACACATTAAATTGATCAAAAGAGACAGAAAATACATTTGCATTATTATAAAAAAGAATTATGGTAAAGCAGCACAACCATTTACAACACTGAAGAAGAAGAAGAAATGTTTCTTGAGCACCAAATCAGGATATTAGAATGATTTCTGAAGGATCATGGAGTAATAGCTGCTGTAAATTCAGCTTTGTCATAACATTAATAAATTATACTTTAAAATATATATGAAAATAGCAGTTATCTCAAATTGTAATAATATTTCACAATATTACTGTTTTACTGTATTTTTCATCAAAAGATGGTGAGCATAAGATGGTAGCCTTGGTGAGCATAAGACACTTTTTTCATAAACATTTCAAAATCTTACCAACCCCAAACTTTTTAATGGTCAGGTAATGGTAATGTTTTTGGTAATGCTTGAGTAGCTTACTGGCTATGCATCGCACTTGCGGCTTCTCCCACTGTCCATCTGCCATGCAGCGGATCACAGGTAGGTGGCGCTGTGTGAAGTTTTCACTGCACTGGTATCTGATTATAGAATTCACCTGGTAACCATCCTTCTTGTTTCCAAACATCCTGGCATTCTCCACTTTAGGAGGTTGGTCACATGTCACTGAAAGAAGGGGAAGTCAAATTGAAACTGAATCTGAAAAATGGTCTCAACAGTGATTTGTTGGTGTGCATACCTGGACCTGTTTTGCATGTGAAAGGTAAGTGGTAGTTGCATGGCACGTCATTCCATTGGCCATTTTCATGCCAGATCATTACGACACAGTCTTCACCGGAGTTAAAATAATTGTCGGGTTGGTTAGGCCTCCAGTTCTCATATTGCTAAGGAGAGGAAGAGAAAAATCCAGCATTGTGTCTGAATCAGATAGCTCTATTATTAGAAATACAGCTTCTTAAGAGTCAGGCTTTACCAGTGAGGTCCCATCTGACCAGCGGAAGTCATTTTCCACCGTTTTATCGTTCAGTCCAATCCACTGATAGTCTTGTGCATATGCTGTTACAAGAGGGTGATTGTTTGTAATCAGAAAAACAACACAGATACTTAGAAACTTCAACACACGTACAGACACACACTCACCGTTGATGAAGGCTTGCTCCTCTGGAGTGATAATGCTCACCAGGTGAGCGTATAAGTCTCGACAGCGCTGCTCAGCATCCAGCCAGGTCTCTCTCGTTGAGAAATGCAAGTAACAGTTGCTCTGAAACTTAGTCCAGCCCTCTTCACAGCTGTGCACATCTAAAGCAACATCACATGGCATTTTCACCACTGTTTCACCAGATATTCTTTTTAGACCACTTTTGCAAGATGTAATTGTCTCTGACACAGGCTTAGTTCATCCAAAAATGAAAAATCTGTCTTAATTTACTCATCCTCATGTTCCACACCCATAAGACTTTTGTTCATTGAAACACAAAGATATTTCTGATGAAACCTGAGAGATTTCTGTCCCTCCATTTAAAGTCCATACCACCAAAAGCGATAACAAACCTGATTCTCACACATTTTGTGGAGTCAGTGGAATTGACTTTAAATGGAGGGACAGAAATCTCTCAGGTTTCATTAAAAAATATCTTCATTTGTGTTTCAAAGATGAATGAAAAGCTTATGGGCTTGGAACAACATGAGGGTGCATAAATGATGCCACAGCTTTCATCTATGGGTGAACTATCCCTTTAATACTTGTTGTACATGCAAATAAGAAACAAATGACAAATGTATGATGGAATGTGCTGAGGGATTTGGATAAAGTCACTTTATCTTTCAGTGTTTAAAACCAGTGTTTTAAGAAAGTGACAAATGCCTTTTACGTGGCATAATATCAGCTTATCAGATAAAGTGATTTTCCACAATCGCAAGTATTCCAGAAGACAGATGATTAAATTCCATATATTAAGCCAAGAGAAACATCCAGCAGAAAATGAACAAACGAGTTATTTCTAGTCGCTGCTCAGATGGAAAATATGAACTGGTCACTTTCTGTTTACCTCAGCCTCTTCCTTTCTGAGTTACTAAAAAGGTTGTAGTTTCTTGCTATATTTTTACAGTACCTGCAAAAGCATCATTGCATCCTGAATGACACTGATGTTTAACTGCAACAGATTTCCATAAAAGGACTGGCAAAACTCTCTCACAAAAAAAACAACAACTCACCAATCCCTACTCAACACACACATATGCTCTGTTTCCAGGGACTTTCATTCAGCAACATCTAGAGTTGTATGTCACCTTTAAGGTTGTTTTTGAAAGACTGTTAGTAGAATTAGCTGAAGCAGCCTCATACCAATCTCACAGCGGTCTCCTTCGTAGCTGGGCAGACATAAGCATTTGAAAGTGTCCTCCACCTCCACACAGGTGGCTCCATTGGCACAAGGATTTGAATGGCAAACATCAACCTCTGCAAATAAAGGTTTAGTGATTAAAGCTGACTACTATGAAGATGCCCTGAGGAAGGCCAAGCTTAGCAGAGAGCATCATTGAATCAGAACTCTTGGAGCTGCTTCTAAACGAATCTCTTGCATAATTATACCATCAATATTTTGATAAGCTGAGAAGAGACACTCAGTAAATTGTGGTAAATTGAAGGAGAGATCAGAGTCAGTTGCAGTTGCTGTAAGAGCGCTGACCTGGGATCAGTTTTTAGCTTCTCATGAGGTGAGCAGATCAGCACTCTTACAGTCCCAGAAACAGAAGCAGAGTTCAGATTCATTTGAAGATGGACGAGAAGTATGAGCATATACCAGGTGTTAGCAGGCGTGCTGATTAAACCAGACTGCAGCAAAGGCACAGCTGAACAAAAACAACACAGGTGAACAGTCACTGAAAAGACATCTGGACACAAGAGCGGAGTAAGTTGAGAAGTATTTAATCACACACACGAGACACATAACCTGTAAAATGGACTGTGAGGACATCAATCAGGCAAGAGCAAACTGAACAGAAGTTATTCACAAATAAAATGAAAAAACATTGAGACACTTAGAGACATTTGATTCATTTGAAGATAAATATGAGCCTAAAAAGCAACAACAGCTGTTATAGGCAAACAGGATGGCTGTTCATAATAAAAATGTTTGTCAAAATGCCCAATAATCAAAATCTAACATTTTAATCATAATTTATGTGACTGATTCAATAACTGGGTCAATTCAGTCTGACTTACCAAACTGGCACTCTTCTCCATGCAGTCCAGGTGGGCAGTGACAAACGCCCACCCCATCCTTGACTGAGCACACCCCAGCTCCACAAGGGTTTAAATAAGAAACAAATGGCAAATGTATAATGGAATGTGCTGAGGGATTTGGATAAAGTCACTTTATCTTTCAGTGTTTAAAACCAGTGTTTTAAGAAAGTGTCAAATGCCTTTTACGTGGCATAATATCAGCTTATCAGATAAAGTGATTTTCCACAATCGCAAGTATTCCAGAAGACAGATGATTAAATTCCATATATTAAGCCAAGAGAAACATCCAGCAGAAAATGAACAAACGAGTTATTTCTAGTCGCTGCTCAGATGGAAAATATGAACTGGTTTACATCAGCCTCTTCCTTTCTGAGTTACTAAAAAGGTTGTAGTTTCTTGCTATATTTTTACAGTACCTGCAAAAGCATCATTGCATCCTGAATGACACTGAATGAAAACTGCAACAGATTTCCATAAAAGGACTGGCAAAACTCTCTCACAAAAAAAAACAACAACTCACCAATCCCTACTCAACACACACATATGCTCTGTTTCCAGGGACTTTCATTCAGTGACATCTAGAGTTGTATGTCACCTTTAAGGTTGTTTTTGAAAGACTGTTAGTAGAATTAGCTGAAGCAGCCTCATACCAATCTCACAGCGGTCTCCTTCGTAGCTGGGCAGACATAAGCATTTGAAAGTGTCCTCCACCTCCACACAGGTGGCTCCATTGGCACAAGGATTTGAATGGCAAACATCAACCTCTGCAAATAAAGGTTTAGTGATTAAAGCTGACTACTATGAAGATGCCCTGAGGAAGGCCAAGCTTAGCAGAGAGCATCATTGAATCAGAACTCTTGGAGCTGCTTCTAAACAAATCTCTTGAGTAATTATAGCATCAATATTTTGATAAGCTGAGAAGAGAGACCTAGTAAATTGTGGTACATTGAAGGAGAGATCAGAGTCAGTTGCAGTTACTGTAAGAGCGCTGACCTGGATCAGTTTTTATGCCTCTCATGCGGAGAGCAGATCAGCACTCTTACAGTTCCAGAAACAGAAGCAGAATTTTAGAGTTCAGATTCATATGAAGATGATGGACGAGAAGTATGAGCATGTACCAGATGTTAGAAGGCGTGCTGATTAAACCAGACTGCAGCAAAGGCACAGCTGAACAAAAACAACACAGGTGAACAGTCACTGAAAAGACATCTGGACACAAGAGCGGAGTAAGTTGAGAAGTATTTAATCACACACACGAGACACATAACCTGTAAAATGGACTGTGAGGACATCAATCAGGCAAGAGCAAACTGAACAGAAGTTATTCACAAATAAAATGAAAAAACATTGAGACACTTAGAGACATTTGATTCATTTGAAGATAAATATGAGCCTAAAAAGCAACAACAGCTGTTATAGGCAAACAGGATGGCTGTTCATAATAAAAATGTTTGTCAAAATGCCCAATAATCAAAATCTAACATTTTAATCATAATTTATGTGACTGATTCAATAACTGGGTCAATTCAGTCTGACTTACCAAACTGGCACTCTTCTCCATGCAGTCCAGGTGGGCAGTGACAAACGCCCACCCCATCCTTGACTGAGCACACCCCAGCTCCACAAGGGTTTGGTTCACATGGGTTAAGAGAAGCTATTATGTTTTTTGAGAAAGAAAGAGAGCAACACATTTAAACATGATGAATAGGAGCAGTTTATGTCTCAAGAGGTGAGAAGAAATAGATTTCCATATGATGCACCAATGAGTTAACCATTATTTTCACGCTATGATAACAATAAATAAGCAATATAAAAATTGTATACACAACAAATCATTAATATTGGCCAATAACGGATATGGTACTGATATGTCATGTCTCTCTATTCTATATTTTAACAAATTTTACGCAATGGGAATCTCACCATTCACAACAAGTCCTTCCGTGACAGAAGGGCTCTGTAAAGAAGTAGGTTCTGTGGTAGAAGACAAAGCTGCAGAAGTAACAGTTTCAAGTTTACTCGTGGTCCCCTCTGGTTCTGAATAAAGCACTGGAGGTCCTGCAGCATCACTGTACAGGCCAGATGGCCCTTGAGCAGATAGTACAGCTGAAGGAACATCACTGGAGTTCACTGTTGGCGTATCTTCAGTAACTGGGATCCATTCGTGTTCTTGTCCACTACCATAGGCACTTTGGTCGTCTCCACTCCCTGAGGACACCCTGACGGTGCCACTGTACTCCACCTCCGCCCTTCCTAGCTCCATGCTTTGGAAGGGCTTGTTGGATATTTCCACCATGCCATTATTAGTGAAGAAGACGATCTCACCGCTAGCTGATTCCCCTGATCTTTCTCCTGATTCAATGGCATAGCCTCCAGATGTAAATCCACTTCCCTCACCAGACCCAAACAGCAAAAGTCCAGAAGCTTCCTGCTCACGAGATTGTTCTTTGAGATCAATGAAGCCCGACCCCAAAAATGTCAGACCAGAAAACTCTAAACCACTCCCAGAGCCACTGTGAACACCACTATCTCCAGATATATCACCACTCATCCCAGAGATATCACCGCTCACCCCAGACTCTGAGATATGTCCTGATCTGCTAAAATCCAAATGGCTTCCACCCAGCTCTTGTTCTATTAAATGTGGAGCAGTGGACACCTTCAACCATGAGCTATCCACCATGACACCACTGCCATCGATGAATGAAATGCCACTGGATCCTCCAGAGGGAAAAAATCCTGATGGGAAACCACTGAATCCTGAGGATTCCTCACTGGAACCTGATCCTGAAGAGATGCCAGAAAGGTCTCCACTCTCGTCGCTTTCTTCTGAGCTGCTGGAAAAGTCTGAGGTAGAGCCACTCTCTTCAAAGCTATACCCTGACCAACTCCCTGATCCCGATCCAGAGGTGTCCAGTCCGAAGAGGCCTGAGCCCTGGCCAAAGGGCAAGGTGAGGATCTCTGTGCCTGCCTCCCCAGCCTCCTTAGGTCGTCCTGAAGCTGATCCAACTCCTGATAAAACAGAGTCACTTCCTGAAAAGGTCACTTGGATATCTAAGCCACTGCCAGATCCTGATGAGCCTCCAGACCCGCTTGGCAGATCCCCACTACCACTGGCCCCAGAGGAGTCTCCATTTGACACAAATGACCCAATCGGCTGATCCCCGCTCCCACTGCCCAACAGATCGCCAGTGCCACTGGCTCCAGAAGAGTCTCCACTCAAAACAAATGACCCACTCGGCTGATCCCCGCTTCCACTGCTCAACAGATCATCGGTGCCACTGGCCCCAGAAGAGTCTCCACTTAAAACAAATGACCCACTTGGCTGATCCCTGCTTCCACTGATCAACAGATTGTCAGTGCCACTGGCCCCAGAAGAGTCTCCACTTGAAACAGGTGATCCACTCGGCTGATCCCCGCTCCCACTGCTCAAAGGATCATCAGTGCCACTGGCCCCAGATGCCCCAGATCCAGAGGGTTCTGCAGGGATAATAGTAGGAGTGGTTCCTTCTGAGGAAACACAGATACACACAGAATCTAAGGTACTGCACCAAAATTAACACTCATCATGCATTAAAATACATTAAAAATGCAATTCATCTGTACAATGACTTAAAGGGATAGTTCACTCAAAAATGAAAATTCTGTCATCATTTACTCACCCTCATGCCATTTCAAACATGTATGACTTTATTTCCTCTGTGCAAATAAAACAATATATTTTGAGAAATGTCTGTTTTTTCTTGGTCAATTCTCGTTACCAACATTCTTCAAAGTATCTTCTTTTGTGTTTTTCAGAAGAAAGAAAGTCATACAGGTTTGGAATCAGATGAGGGTACCAGAGAGTAAATGATAACAGAATTTTCATTTTTGGGTGAACTATCCTTTTAAATACACATTTTCACTCAGGTTTTTAATTATTTCTGTTTCTTTTTTATTTGAAGGGAGGGGGGGATAAAGTCAAAAATATTACATTGATGCTGTCCTGATATCAAAATTAAGAAAAAAAAACATGCAGAAAATTTGATTAAACAGGAAATGAGAGGACCCCTGCAGACCCTCATCAATTGTGTGTCAATGTTCATTGATCAGACAATTTGACTTTTATTTCACTTTTTATGGTAAGGCAAGGTTAGATCAGGTTGATGAACTATGTCACAGGGTATGATTCCTCAAAACCTAATAATATTTATGAATTAATATATATTAAACATAAACAATATATTTGAACACTTTTTTTTAAACAATTATTCAGATGTATAATTTATGTATGATTCATGCATATTTCTTAATCTTTTTTTAGCATTGACTCATTTATGTATCCTGAAATACAATATATTACCAGGTTTGAGAAGAGCAGGGAGGGATGTCACGCTCACTATCTTCTCCTCTGTCACCGTCATATTCGGTTCACTTTCATTCAGAGACAGATCCAGATCCACTATATATAAATAAAAAAAATTGCAAATATGTAAAGAATAATGTATGTTGTATAAACACTCAACAGACTAAATGTTTTACATTTCAAGGAATCTACAATTTAAGGCCTGTATATAATGTAACTATACTGAAGATGTATTTACCCATGATGCAGTATGCATCAAATTTGGAGTGCAGGTCATGAGAGCCAGTCTGGTTGGGAAACTTGTAAACTGTGTGAACTCCAGCCTTCCCTCCACCACACTGCTGCCACGGGTTACTGATGGAGTAACGTACACTGTGGTCAAGAAGCCAGCCAGCACGGCACTTATCAAAGCCCTGCTTCCAAGCGGCATACAGATCTCCTGTGGAGGCCAGGGAGGCATTTTGGCCCTGGCAGTAAGCCACTGCCTCATCGTAAGTGAATCCCTCAAATGAACTTGCATGGAACACCTCCCCTGAAAATGTGAACATTTACTTTAAAACTCAAGCTACACAGTGATTCAGAGTAATTCTTTACCCCACAAGAGAATCCAATTTTTTTTTCTTGTTTTGTATTACTCTCAGAAACTTAAAATTTAGGTCATTTATATGTATTTACCTACCCTTTGACCACATAGCAGTTTTTATATATTTATGTAAATGATCTTACCCCGTAGTTTGTCCACATAGCAGTACACATCATAGTGTTCATTGGCAGAACGCAGTCCATAAGACCTCACCCCAGGAACATGCTCCAAATCACCAGAGCATTTCTCACGTGGAGACACAATGGGATACCTGCATAATCATTATTTACATACATTTGTAAACATATAGTCTTGCAATATGAAGCAGATAATTCCACTACAATCATTTGTCATCAACCCTGCCACAAATATTTTGCTTTATACTTATAAGTTTATATATGGTAAATATATAAATGAAAACATTATAATTTATGAAGTAGAAATAATAAAAATAGACACCAACAATTTAATAAAAAAATTGAACAGTTCATCACAATGTTACAATAGTGCAATGAATCATACCTGACCGTCTGATCTAACAGCCAGCCAGCGTCACATTGATGGTAACCAGACTCATAGGCTGCCTGCAGTTGCTGGGCACTAGCAATGACTGCACCGATGCTCTGGCATGCCAGTTGAGCCTCGACAAAGTCAAAGACATAACGACCGGAGCTTGCACGATAATGGAAGACCACCCCTGCAGAGAGAATTATTAATAATGGGTGTCAACAGATTTATCTAACTTACCATGAGTATGAAAAAAAACATAGGGTTATAAAACTGAAACAATACACTGATGTTGATGACAATAATAGTAAAATCATGCATTTTCATGATTTATCTTTAACAAGGTTATTGTCAGAGACCCACTTGTCCCAGCATATTGTTCCAAAGGATTAAAAAGTACCATAAAATTATCCCATACACTTCGAGTAAATATTCTGAAGCCATAATACAACTTTTGTGGAAAAAAATTAATCAATTATTCACAGAAAATACAGGTGGACCAATGTACAGCATCACACAAGGAAGAAAGAGGAACAGTGTAACCCTCATAAAATTCATTGGTCTTCGTGTTTGTTGTTGTCATGATAAATTTGATTATGCAAAAACTATAACGTGAACTAAAGGAACTGAAGCCACCATGAATGAGATACATAAAGTGGGACACAGTAATAAATAAGAATATATAATTAATATTAACCATAAATTGTGGTGTTTCGCAGTTATTATTACATACATATGTCAAATCACAGAGAACAGCTGAACACATACATTTTTACTGTATATTCCCACATTGATACATACCTGTGGCAGGCATGATAGCTTCGGTTTCATTCAAATGGGATAAATCAGAGCCAAGATCAGTCCTGTCAGTTATCCCTTCCACAATGTCCGTAACCACCTCAGCAGAGCTGGGAGGTGGTGAAAGGGGCAGCTGGGAAATATTTAGTGCAGTATATGGGAACTCGACACTAGTGGTCACTGAGGGCTTATATGTTACAACTTCTCCCTTCAGTTCACTTTTTGTGGATGTGGGCTTTAAAAAGACCTGGGGGCTTTCTGTGATTGTGTACACGCTCAGGACACCGCTGCCGGCTTCTGTGGTTGTCTCTATGTCAAATGGCAATAAGCCGGAACCCTCCTCACCCGTTTCTAAATAAAAAGAATATATGAACAATATACACCTGTCAGTACCTGATCAATTAGCACCAGCTGTTAAACACATTATTGTGGATTAAATGGATCAATAAGGATAAAACAATCACAAATATATATGTGACCCTGGACCACAAAACCAGTCTTAAGTCGCTGGGGTATATTTTTAGCAATAGCCAAAAAAACATTGTATGGGTCAAAATTATCGATTTATCTTTTATGCCAAATGATGTATAAATCTCAATTTTGAGAAATTTACCCTTATGACTGGTTTTGTGGTCCAGGGTCACATATGTATGTGGATGGACAATCATAAATTATAAATAAGGAATAGCGAAATAATAGAGAATTTTTTACCAGAGTAGCAAAATGCATCATAGCGGGAGTCTGAGAGAGGGTAACCAGTCTGATTGGGAAACAGATAGACGGTTCGCACTCCCAGCAGGCCACCCCCACACTGCTGTCGTGCAATGTTGATGGGGTAGCGGACACTCCTGTCCGCCAACCAGCCTGCATTACAAACATCCATACCACCCTTCCATGCCAGGTACAGCTGTCCTGTGGTGGACAACTTGGCACCCAGCTTTGTACACTCAGCTTTTGCCTCCTCAAAAGTGAATTTGTTAGGGGAAGTAGTGTGGAACACTTTTCCTGTAAGACGAAACAGAACGTTTCTTTTTTAGCATTTTTCAAGAAGGCATTTAGTTTTCTGCCATCTCAAACATGTACCTGTCATTTTCTCAGCAAAGCAGTACACGTCATACGTCTCTTTCACGTCTCTTACTCCATATGTCCTCACTCCTGGAAATTGGTACTTGTCTCCATAGCAAGCCTCACGAGGATCATGAATAGGGTACCTTTTTTCCAAAAACAGATGATATTATTTCCATCACATTTTCAAGCAAAATTATAGAGCATTAACTAAATATACATTGTTAAAAAAAAAAGTGTGTCATTTTTACAGGAAAAAAATCTACAGTAAACCTGTTAATTGGTTAATGTTAAATTACTTTACTATACATTATATGGTGAAAAACTGTAAATGGTTTGTCATTGCATTAAATGTAATTTTACTGTAAAATACTGTCAAATTTAGAGTTTTTGAAAGTACAAAGTATGAATTACATTATAATTTAGTGAAAAACAATAAAAGGACATTCCCAGAGGTACCTGCATCACACATCAAATTATATATTTCTTAACATTTTTTTTTATGAACAATTTTGTTTCATCTTATTTTTGTTATCAGTCATGTAAACTAGGGAGTTTTGTGTTACATTTTCTGTTATTTAGTTAATGTTTATTGCATCAATCCGGTGACATTTTTTTGTCTTGTGTATGTGCATCATCTACATAAAAATATTGGCCATGTTTTATGGACAGGCCACTTATAATGAATTTTGATTCATCATGTGGCTTTTTCTCGAACCACCTGTGCTATTATGGTGGTTATCAGTACATTTTAAGATAAAAAGCAGATTTTCATGTAGATTGATATATCAACATTATATCCCTTATTGATATGCAAATATAAGTTGTAAAATATACATCCACCAATATGCCTTACTATAATACCTGGAACATTTTCACTGTATTTTTAGAGTGAATTTCGAGACACCTCAGCTGCCATTTTTACCGTAAATTTACCAGGAATCTTTTTAGATTAAAGGTAACTGACCTGACGGTCTGATCTGCAAGCCAGCCAGCATCACACTGGTGGAATCCCTCATCATATGCTGCTTGGAGTTGCTCTGGAGTAGCAATCACTGCACTGTTTTGAATACAGGCTGCCTTGGCCTTCTCAAAAGTAAGGGTATATCGTGTGGTGATTGCACGATAGTGGAAAACAATACCTAAGCAAAATAAGTACATCGATTTCATATTTCTGAGAAAACAAAACAAAACACACACACAGTCATAAAGTAATATTCTCTTTAAGGATCTTCACACAAACAGTACCTTGAACTTGAACGTCAACAATATCATGACCATTCTCTATCCCATTCATGACCTCACAGCGGTACACTCCAGAGTCATTGGAATGGAGCTCAGTGATCTTAATGGAGGCGTCTGTGGGTGTCATAGGGTATCCAACCATGGTGATCCTATCCAGGTACCTTTTGTCAATGCTTACTACTCCTTCAGATGCCACTAAAATGTTTGTGGACTTTTCCTTGGTGACCAGACGCCATTTGATCCGGTGAGACAAAGGGGCAATAGTGGGGGCACCAGGGTCATTGACTGTGTTGTCCTGGAAGTAGCAGGGCAGAACTAATGTGTCACCCATCAGAGGCCGGAGAGGAAGCTCATTGGGTATGCTGACACTCAGAGTGTTTTCAGGCTCTGTGATGACATATCCAGGTTAATGAGGTTTTCAAGAATACTAACAATTTTAATATGTAATTTACATAATGAATACGCACCAGTGTAATTGTAATCGAAAGACGCTGTGGCTGAGAAGTCCCAGAAACACATGCTCAGCAAAAGCACGGACAGCATCGTTCACCTATAGGTTTAAAAGAATGTTATCACCATCATATCTGCACATATATTCAGCAGCAACAACTTTTTTCTCAGTTTTTATAAAGATTTTATTCTGACAGCATATACTGTATCAAATGGACCAAATGTGAATTTCTAAGTTCATAACAAAGGTTTGGTAAAATAAGAGGTTTTTGAGAGAGAAAAACCAACATGTAATTTTCAGTTCCCAAAATTACCACAGGAACAGTACAGTTCTCATGCCAGAACAAGCTGGTCATATCTGTACCGGGTGGTTTGGGAATTAACTTACCGTTAATTACTAAATGTCTGCCATGCATGGGTAAAGAGAGATATGCTGTTCTTCTAGTTCACAGAGTTTTTGGGGAAAAGATCTTAAAAAAAATTAGCCAGTGTTGACTGCTTTTAAGAGTGACGCTATATTTATTTGACTTGCTGCAGAGCATTCCTATACATAGACTTATCTACACGTACTGCTAGAGCAGAGAGCCACTTATTCATAGTTAGTTAAACTAGAGCTTTTTATACACTATTCCATATCGAGTTTGTCCTCTCCTTCTAGTCCAAACCAAATCTAATCTTATAAAGCAATCAACATAAAAATGTCTGAGAAAGTGTGCATACATGATGCATACACTCTGTGACCTTTAAACAGTCCATTTTTAATTTATGAGGTCCCTCAAATTACTATAGTAAAACAAATTATGTTGAAGCTATAGAAATATTATGTCATTTTATATAAAGCACAGAAAAACAATTAAACTGTTTGTAAAATGTGTGCAGTGTTTTTGTTAAAGTGCTCTGGACTGTGTTTAGAGCAGTGGTTCCCAACCCTGGTCTTGGAGGCACCCCAACACTGCATGTTTTGCATGTCTCCTTAATCAAACACACCTAATTCAGGTCATCAGCTCATTAGTAGAGACTTCAAGACCTGAAATCGGTGCGTCAGAGAAAGGAGGCATGCAAAATGTGCAGTGTTGGGGTGCCTCCAGGACCAGGGTTGGGAACCATTGGTTTAGAGAATGCACAAAGGAAAAAGACAGATAAGATAAAATCATCTGCCAAAGTTGGTTTCATGGGAAAAAGGCTTAATGTCTTATGTGCTGGTCTTAATTTTTTTGTTGTTTCTCCCAGTTGAAGCTTAAATGGAAATCATTCAAGATTTAGAAGGTCATAGAAAGATAAAAGACAGAAGAAAATAATGACCACTGCTCAAATGTGAAACATTAAAAGCTGTGTGTGTTCTTGTGAAACAATTGACGGCATGTGAGATAGGGATTAAAAAACAACATTATTCCTATAATGAGTGTAGGTCGCAGATACAAATGTGAGTTAAATGACAGAATCACTTAATGTTGCAACGGTTAATCTGAGTATAATCTCCTCAGAAACCTGCTACAGTGAATAATAAGTAATTATTGGACAACATGTGCCACCATGGATGACAAAGGGTAAAAAAACAAACAAAAAAAAATGTATTTTAGGGTCTTGCAATTATCAAGTCCAGCATAATAACAATAGTTTGTAAAGCAAATTAAATACAGACAAACCCACTTGAAAAAAAATGCTCTGATAGGTAAATTAATCCTGCATAAGTATACGGTACACTCTAAAAAATGCTGGGTTGTTTCAACCCAACTTTGGGTCAAATATGGACTAACCCAACTTTTGGGTTAAAAATGTAAACCCAAAGTTGGGTTGAAACAACCCAGCATTTTTTAGAGTGTATGTGACATGAACAAACCAAGTTGTCGCTATAGTGTGCAATATTTCTATGTGCCTGATAACACACAGTTTTAGAGCATGGTACAAAAATACATAGGACAAAAATAGTACATTTTGATGCATTCCATTCATGATAATCTCATATAAACCATAGCTAGCAATATTACATGATTAGGGAAAGTCAGTGGAAATGAAACAGCATATTTTGGTACACATGTTGAAAAGAGCTTAAAGGGGTCATATGATGTTGCTAAAAAGAACATTATTTTGTGTATTTGGTGTAATGAAATGCGTTTGATTCGACGAAGGAGCGTCCGGTGGGCTTGCGGCAACCACATGTGACGACTCCTGACTGAACTCCGCTTCGTCCACGGTGAAAGCCGATCCGGCGATCCACAGCGCAAAGTTAATGTATTTCCTCAGCAACCAGCATGGATCAGCTCCAGGCATGACGAAGCAGATATCGTCCTCTTTTGGAAGGCCAAACAAAGTAGTTTCGCTTTCACAACTAAACACAGCTCCCGGAGTTCAGTGGGTGTTAGACAGCTCTATCTGTCAATGGATCACCAGCTTTCTGACAGATAGGCAACAGCTAGTGAGAATTGGTAAATTCACATCCAACAGCCGCACCACCAGCACTGGCGCCCCTCAGGGCTGCGTCCTTTCCCCACTGCTCTTCTCCCTCTACACCAACGACTGCACCTCTAAAGACCCCTCTGTCAAGCTCCTGAAGTTTGCAGATAACACTACAGTCATCGGTCTCATCAAGGACGGAGACGAGTCTGCTTACAGACAGGAGGTTAAAGAGCTGGCTGTCTGGTGCAGTCTTAACAACCTGGAGCTGAACACCCTCAAAACAGTGGAGATGATCGTGGACTAAAGGAGAAACCACCCTGCACTCCCCCCACTCACAATCATGGACAGCACTGTGGCTGCAGTGGAGTCATTCAGATTCCTGGGCACCACCATCTCTCAGGACCTGAAGTGGGACACTCACATAGACTCCATTGTTAAAAAGGCCCA
>NW_015646462.1:429818-430340 GCF_001515625.1 Sinocyclocheilus rhinocerous | reverse complement strand
AGGCGTGGCTGACTCTTAACTTATATAAAGAATATCTCTTTGGATTTGAGACTTTAGTCTTTGCAACTTTACAGACCTTCTTTATGCACCAAGAGCTTGTAACACTCCAAAGAGAAACGAAAAATTTTAATCGCTTCATATTTTTTTATTTAAGTAAGCCTTTAAGTAAGACAGAAAGAAGAAGAAAAGTCAGTTGTTAAGGTCTAATTCATCTGCAATGTCACCACAGCAGCCGAAAGAAAAAAGTTTAAGTGGGCATCCTTGTATAGGCACAAGAACACTCAGGAAAAAAGGTACAAAGCTGTCACTGGGATTCTAAGTGTAGCCTACTTTGTACCCAGGCCCGTAACCAGCTATGAGGCCACCGAGGCCTGGACCTCGGTAAATTTTTCATGTTCAAAAATAAAATTTGTTCTTTGAATGACTAATTTGCTGTTAAACTCCTCATATGAATGCCTGCATGACATGCATAATTCAGTTTAGACAGTTTGCAAGAATGTTTAGCGTCCCTGTTATGAAAAT
>NW_015646462.1:419673-428960 GCF_001515625.1 Sinocyclocheilus rhinocerous | reverse complement strand
GGCGCAGCCTCCGTGTTGCCAGATCCAGCTATTATAAGCGTTTTTGGACTTGTCTTTTCCACTTAATTTAACACTTTGGAAAGTTAATAAAGTAGGAAGTTTCAGTTTAGAGTCAGCGATACCTTTATCTTATCGTATATGCAAAAGATTGGAAATAATTTCGGTTTATTTTTTATTTATTTTTTGTTTATTTTAGTATCCATGTCTGGCAACACTGCATCGCCGGCACTTAAGCAATCAAAAAAGCCCATGGACAGGTTTTTGCTGACAGGATACGACATTCGCAGGGGCGTGTCCACGTGGTGGCCAGGGGTGGCACCGCCCCCCCCTGAAATTTGGCTGGCCGTCTCTGTCACTCTTTGTTTAGTGAGTGTACACGATGTATTATAACATACATCGTACCGCAAACACAACCTCCTACAGTAGCATTTAACACTAGTAGCCTACACACAGATCTGTAGAACAAGTAGGTTACAGAATTAAATGAAATAGCCTACGCAAAAACTAGCCATGAAGAATTCAATGCTATGTCATTCAGTATAGTTAATTTTTCACAAATCATGCTATAAACGTTAATAAGAGCACTAGACAAAGTTATTGTAGTTATGTATTTGCAATATTGTTGCAATAAACAACTGATAAAATTATCCACCCTTAAATATAGTAAAGTATTAACCAATTTTGATGCAATAAATAGGGTATGATTTAAAAATAATCATCCCTCCAAAACAGAGAAAACATCTTTCACAAACATCTACATGTCTGTCTCATTTAAAGTGTTTATAGTGTATATAATGAGTTGTATTTGTAGGGGTTATTATAACACAGTTCTTTAACACCAACCCCCATCATCAAATGATCCATTTTGATCCATTTGTCACACTAACTGACAGGCTTTTCACAATACTTTAACAATTAAATCTACTCTGAACATTTGGATTAATCTAATTAAGCCAGAGATGCTGTGACAGTGCTCACCTGTGCAGCCAGCGCAACCACAACATAAAGCCAAACTGTACATCACCTGTATGATGCAGTGTCCCTCTGAAACTCTTATAGTCCTTGATTGCAGATGCGTTTCAGCTCTCTGATGGCACGCGCGTCTCTCAATCCAAACCGCTAATAAAAGTGTCGCGTGTGCTGTAAAGTTCAGAAGCGCTTCTGGCAGGAGAATGAGAAGCAGAAAGAAACTCTCCTCACAAGGGAAATACTTTAACTGAACAGAAGCTGAAAGGGGGGCTAGGGAACGAGAGGTGGAGTAAAGGAGTTCATAAAATTTCCACGTATGATGTAATTTGGCCATACACAGAGCCTCCGAAACTTTTGTGGCTAACATGCGCAAATCCTATTTATGTCGACAGTCATCTTGATCCGTTTTGAGCCATAATACATCATCGGACGGAACAAAGACGGCCTTTTTTTGCTAATATTTTTTTTACATGATGTCATATTCCCTTTTGCATAATACAATGCTATATTGGTTTGGCTCAAACACCTTAATCAAAACCCAATTCAATTAGAATAATTTCTACGAATTTTGTCCTTCAAATTAAAACTAATTTCATCACATTTTTGCTATGCACTTTAGCTGTGAATTTCACTGCAATTAATAAAACGGCACTGGCATTAGTGTAACAACTCAAGTTCAATTACATATTGCATTCAAGATAGGCTATTCATTTTATGAAGTTACAAAATCTAAAAGGTACATCTTTATACCTTATTCACCCCTGGTACATATTAGCTTTTCACTTCACATGTTAACTGATGGACTTGAGTCATGTGGACTACTTGTGGATTATTGTGATGTTTTTATCAACTGTTTGGACTCTCATTCTGACGGCACCCATTCACTGCAGTGGATCTATTGGTGAGCAAGTGATGTAATGCTACATTTGTCCAAATCTGTTCTGATGAAGAAACAAATTCATCTACATCTTGGATGGCCTGAGGGTGAGTAAATGTTTGGCACATTTTCATTCTTGGGTGAACTATTCCTTTAAGCTACAGATATTAATGTTATTCATTTTGTCCTGGGCTGTTACAATGTCGTTATTCCAGCCTAGAATATTCACAGAAGTAAAGTGTGACAACCAGCCCTGTATATGCTACACATTTCATACTACATCAGTGATTTATTTCAAGATTTGTTTCTTATTTTCTCAATTTCCCAAAATCCCAAGTGCTGTTTTCAAATATTGTGCCACTTGGTCACAAACATCCATCATATTAATTAGTCTTCTGGAGCAGCAACTTTAACACAAGTGGAAAGCAGAAACACAAGGCTTCATTCAGCAGCCTGGCCCACCCTGTTGTTCCTCTCAAACGTTCCTCTCTGAGGAACATGACAACGTATCCCATTGAATAGAGTCACTATTTGAGAACCTTGCAATGTCTCACAAGACATAAGAACACGGAGTACCCAATAAAGAACGCTGTGTGCTTGGTGTCAAAGTTTAGGAAAAAAGCTGCAGCGTGACATTTAAGATCTGATTTCCATTTATTCCTGAAGGTGTCTAATTTGTGATGATGTAAATCATGCTAATATGAAAATGTTCCTTAAATCTCACCTTCTCTTAGACTATCCATCTCTCCATCATTAACATACCGATTACACTGCAGAGATACAGAGAGAACCAGTCATGAGTGCCGTTTAAACTCAGTTTAGGTTTAGATGGGAGGGACATTCTCTGTTTCTTTTGGATGGTGATTAAAAACTGTAACTGAACTGCTTGGAATGGACTTCAAAGAGGAGGTTCCCACTGTGAGTTTGTGTGAGAGCTTTGTCCTCTTTGCTTTTATTCTGCAGTTTGTGTGTATGAAATGAGATGCAAAGGTATGTTTGAAATTTGCCCTGGTTTGTTAACCTGCTCAGGTTAACCTGTGTCCCTTGACACCTTTAAAGAGACACAGTACCTTAAAGCCCCCTCAAAATACAAAATATATCTTCTTACTTCCAGAAAGCAATGTGTTTAAATTAAAAACTTTTAACCAAACGTTTGAAAAAATGTAAATTAAATCATTATCACACAGTAGTGCTTCAGAAGAGTTTGAGTAGAAAAGGGACAGCCTATTCATCAGATTTTAAGCAATCAAGCTGACGTTTGGTGATTGACGTTGACAACACGCACAGTTCCAAGTGAAGCCTTCGGGGACCTGTGGACATTTCGCTGTCCTGAAGGGCTCTTTTCATCAAAAAGGCCAAACTATTGAAAGACATCAGGCGTTCTCCTCACTGACAATCTTGTTTCTATAGAGGAAGAGAAAACTCAGGTCTCTGGGGAGATAAAAAAGCTTCTTCGCAAGCCTGTGTGAGGAAACAGAATTCCTCAGGGCAGTTGTCACTCCAGGTGCTTTCTGTCATTCTGTGTGGTGGCACTGAACTGTTTTCCCTACTACCTACCGAGAAGAATGAGGAGAGGTAAAGTGCTGCCTCACCTCCAATCTAAAAAGACATTATGGACCTTTGAATTTAACTGGTGCAGTTATACGTCTTACTGACTCCACAAAATTGATTTTTTTTTATACATTTGTCTATAGAGCGAGTTTGAACCTGACATAGACGAATGACCGTATTAGTTTTGTATAGTTTTTGCTACTGCTATATCTAACATAATCTGACCCAAGAAGTTTTGCACTCAGTGGCTCCCTGCTGTCAGGAAATAGACTTTCTTTCACAGGGAGCGCCTTCACATAGTATTTTTGGACAGCGAAGAACATATTTATTTTCCTGCTGGAACTGAACAGTGCATTGTACGCCATAGTTTCTAGAGCACAGTGTAAGTCCCAGAGCTGAGGAGAAGGACGCCAGCTCTCTCTCAATAGTGTCCATTTATACCCCTCACTTAAAGCTGCTGCATGCCTCATTTCATCTGCTAATTGTCACTGTTTTGTGCATCACACAGAGATTTACTGGTATGTCATTGAGTCATTTAAATATTATACACAAAAAACATGTACATCCTTTAGAAGATGCAAAGCATATGCTTAGCTTGTTTGACTGCATCCAACAGGCCTGCAGAGAATCCTAATGATTGTATTTGCAGGCTAAATATTTTATTATTTGTGATGATTTTCAGAAAAAAATAATAATGTAGGCCTAAATGCAATTCCAAACAATCCACAGTTAAACATTAATCATAAAATAAATAATTAAAATACTCATTATTAACCATAGATTTGTTCCATAAGATTTTCCCCCAACCTAATGCAAACAGAATTCCTGAAATTCTAAAACTGGCTCGCCGTTCTACACTACGCACCACCCTCCATACCCTTTGAAGGATAGATTTCACAAATTGAAATGGTCTTTGAATTCACCCCACTCCACACATCCTGTAAGGAATTTAGAGCAGACGCAGTTCCTATGTAAGCATTTGTGTGTTTGTTTAAGTGTGTGAACGTTTAAAGGGAGATGTAGAACAGTATTTCCTTATCCACAGGAACAGACCTGACATTATTCTTGTAGTTCAACAGCTGATTAAAGCCTCTATCCACAGCTGAGATCATTGCTAGTGTGTTTCACATACCTATACGTTTCAACACATCTCACAAGCTACTGTCTGTTTATTAAATCACATTTATATGGAATATTATTTTATAAAAGGAAATAAAAAACTGGTAGTCTTGTAAGTTTACCACTTTTGGTGCTTTTTCATATACGGTGCACTCTTGCATGTGACTGTGGAACTGTGGACAACAAGAATGCTCTAACGTTTCTGCACAAAGTCTGCATTTGGTATCTGGAAAGAAAGAAAGGTTTAAAAAAGGCAAACACCGTTTACAGTTAAAAAAAACAGTGCTGGCTTTAGTTCACCGTTGCTGCTAATACGGCATTTGTTTTGATTAGGATTTGAGGACATTCCTTGCATCTTAATGCATCTGTTCCTTCAAATAAAAATGGGCTCTGAGACAGACTGATAACAAGACGTGTGGTGGGTATATACATCCCATGGGTATATATGATAACCCATTTTTCCTGATATAATGTTTCACAGCATTAAATCATTGACTTAATTTGGCTTTTTTCCACCAGTGAGTACAGAAAAAAGACACTGTAAAAATTAAAAGAGATCTAAAGATCTATAGAATCTAGACATCTATAAAATCCAATATAATTGCTCTGGTTTTAGAAGTCACATAAATGGTTCATCATGAAATCACTTCTTTAATTCAGCTGATTATAGTAGAAATAGACCTCCATCTACAGAAAGTCCTAGTGTGTCATTACAGTGGCAGAACTTCAAACGCAGAGGAAAATAAACATGCAAGCAATGAATTGAAAAGCACAAAGTAGGTGATGGATACATAAAGATGAAAATACATGAAGTCATTGAATATCATATTAAAGGAATAGTTCTCCCAAAAATGAAAATTTGCTGAAAATTTACTCACCCTCAGGCCATCCAAGATATAGATATAGTTTGTTTCTTCATCAGAACAGATTTAAAAACATTTAGCATTACATCTCTTGTTCACCAATGGATTCTCTGCAGTGAATGGGTGCCGTCAGAATGAGAGTCCAAACTGCCAGATAAAAAACATCACAATAATCCAAAGATAATCCACACGACTCTTGTCTACCAACCAACATCTTGTGAAGTGAAAAGCTGCATGTTTGTAAGGAACAAATTAAGGCGTTTTAACTTTAAACCGTCACTTCTGGCCAAAATAGGAGTCCATAATCCATAATAATGCTTCTTCCAGTGAAAACGTCCATCCCCTGTTGTCCTCTTACATCAAAATCCACTGACATATTTGTTTAGAACTGTTTTGGACTGCTTTCCCTGTTTTGGACTGCTTGATCTGTGCATATTTTTCTCCTGATTATACTGACTCGTTTGAAGTTAAAATGCCTTAATTATTTTTTATTACAAACACACAGATTTGAATTGATTGGACTGGAGTCACATTGATTACTTGTGGATTATTGTGACAGAAATCTTGAAATAAAATCAAGCATTGACAAATCAGTGCAAAGTCATAGTTGGCAATCAAGATTATGACTACATAAATACATGCATCTCAGACCACTATCAAACTACCAAAGGGCGATGTCAATCATGTGATTAGGTCCAAAAGAGGAGGACAGAGCACTTTTATAATGGAATCTGTTGCTCTATAAACACTCAATCAGCAGCACACTTCTGGTTTGACTAAATAAGGAACATATGTAAGGTGCGTTCCTGAGCCCTCTCCAACAGAGATGCTTTTGTCAAAATAAGTGAGGGGCTAAAGTGATGAAATCTGACAAACTGTAGCACTGGAACTCACAGTCCTTTCCTCTTTATGTTGAGCTCAGGTTGAAAGTATCAAGATCTGAATTTTCTGAATGGCTGATGTTGGTTTGAAGCTTATCAGATGTGTGGTGATTAGGTGTATGGTATACCTACATCAGAAATGTAAAAAAAAAAAAAGTGTATTGGTAAATGTATGCAATTATCCACTGGTAATTCTTATTGAAATGATAGATAAATAAATGTATAGAACTAATAATAAAGCAAGACAGCAATAAAGAGACTTTCAATAAGCCATTCAAAAGTAAACTATGAAAGGCTGAGTGGCAAAAGAATAGGAAGCATGAACCAGGCAGAGTTGTAGGTGCATTAATGGTCACATTCATATGTGCTTATATTCTTGTTTTCTATTTACGTACAGGACATTGTGGCATATCTGTGATCAAAATCATGTTGCGGTTTTCCAAAATTGCACTTACCCGCTCAAAACAAAACTGGAAGTCTGTTAAAGAAAAGGTCTGTGTAAACATTTGCACAGATTTCTGTTTGAGCAAGAAGGTGTGCTCTGCATCGCTGCTCAATAAGGAGCCTTGTTATATGCAGGTTGTTGACCTTGCTGTTCATAAAATGTGCTTTTCATAAGTGACATAGAAGCTCACTGTGACCCCCACCTAGCCAAACTTTGACATACTATGTGGGCTGTGATCAGGCTACAAACAGACTGGCAAAAATGTACTTACAAGCCAATGCTCAGTCCTCAGAGGAGCCCAAAAAAAGATCATGCTGACATCAGTCCTAAGGAAGACTATAAATGTGGCTCTGGAACATCTGTATGAGTGACAACACTGAATTGTGTCAAGCTTTCCAGCAAAATCAAAAAAAAATCCCTGGCATTTTAGCGGTTTTATATGGCCACTAACATTTCAGAGCAATCCTATTATTAATTTAAAATAAACAAATTGCCATTGTTCATAACTAGAGCCAGAACAGACACTTTGACATGGTGAATCACCAAATTCTGAGGTCCACCTTTTCTGAACACAGGAACTGCACGTCTCTGACTTGAATCCTACCTCACTGGCAGGAGTGACTACATTTCATGACTGGGTGTTTCTTCAGCTAAGGGCACTTTTGACCCTGTGGACTTTAAGCAAATAAAGGCTCTTAAAACATACTTTTCACACTCTCACAAACAATTTCGCAACACAATGGACATACATACATTACAGAAGAATTCTGTCATTTGCTTTTTTTTCCCGTTAGCTATGAACATTTCCACCAGAGTGTTATTCCCAGCACATATCAAATGATGTACTGCGTTTAAAAGCATTCTGTTAGTTATAATCTATTATAATCTCACACAATATGCACTCTATGTTTCACTTTTTACGGAGTACATTTTTGAAATGAGTGGGTCTTGATTTCAAAAAAATGAATTAAAAAAATTCAAATTTCTGAATATTTCAGTTTATTTTAGATATTAAGACATATTGTAGAGTTGAAATTTAATTTTCTTTAAATTAAGAATATATATTTTTGTCCACAAAAGTTCTGTCAATTATGTTACTTCACTGAACAACCCCTTGCAAAAATGGTTTATCACAACACCTGTTTTCAGTCTTGTATTCCTGTGTCTTGTTTCCCTCCCTCATATGCCCATTTTTGGTCTTCCTGTTCCTGTCCTCATTATGTTTATTTGATTCCACCTGTGTTTCCCTTCTTTCCTCCTTATGTTGATTAATTCCCTCGTTTCCTCCCTTGTTACTTAAGCCCTGTGTTTTGAAGTCTCAAGCGTCCGTTTTAAATGTCTTCATGTCCTCCTGTGTTCCAGAGCTGTATCCTGTTTTATTTTATATCATTAAAGTCTGTTGGTTTTGAGCAACTCCCGCGTTTCCTCGTTCCCTTGCTTCCTGAGAGAGTGTGACACTATGACCAGTCATGATGTTTTCTTTTGTGGTTAACATTTTGAACACATTATTGTAAGCGTCCTTTTTATTTATATATATATATATATATATATATATTATACACCATTTGTCAAGGTGTAGATTGATTGACTTTGAACTAGGCCTATATGTTGGGAAATTGTTATGGTTTGCAATATTTTTTAATATTTATTTTAATTTACAATTAACATTCAAAAGTATAACAAAATGTTACAAACATTTTCTGGAAGAAAAAAACAAAACAAAACAAAAAATAAAATAAAAAAAAGAACAAGGAGGGTATACATCAATCATCACAATAGAAAAGAGGAGTTTAGTTCTTTATGCGTGTCCATAGCTCTGGTTGCTTTCCGATTTGAAGTTAGATACACTCAACATAGTAAACAACATAGTAAATAAATATTCAACATCAATCCAGAAAAATTGAACATACATACATTCGAAAAAAAGATGCAAAACAGTCTCTACATCCAAACTGGTTAGTTGGATAAATTATATGTATAATTTTAAAGTAAACTTCACTAACTTTATTTGTGACACATAATTTGTTATTATAAGTCCAAATCAATTTCCAGTTGATATTCTCAAAATGGTTATTCCAGAAGTACTGATGGAGGAAATAAAAGGAAACTTGATTGGAGGCAAAGTGACTTCGGTCAAAAGATCTCCACTCGCAAGCAGATTTCCTTCATTCACACAAAACTGGACGTGTGCTTTTAAATATGCATTGTTCTGTTAAGAATTGGCTCTGCTCTCACACAGATATTACGTGTACGCTCATACGTTGTCCTCGCATCACTGAAGACCAGATGAGCTTTTTTTCTAATTCAGGTGAAGAGTAGGCTTTTCTCACTACGGAAGCAAGCTGAATATAGTCAGCCTTTTCTAGTTATTTATTTTATTAATACTTATTTTAGTTAAGTGCTTAAATTGTAAATATGCATTTATTAAATTATTTTATTTAGTGCATTTGTATTTTGTTGTTTTTGTATATAGTTATACAACAAAAGTGTATCAACGGGGTTCCAGAAATAAGGGTGCTTCTGAAATTAGTGAGGGTGCTCTAGTCTTAATGCACATTTTCACATATTTTGTCCCATCTATT
>NW_015646462.1:409954-416844 GCF_001515625.1 Sinocyclocheilus rhinocerous | reverse complement strand
ATAGGGCCCCATTCCTATATTTTGCCTGGGGCCCCCAATTCACTAAATCCGCCCCTGCTTAAGCTTTAACCCTTTCCTGTACCAACTGTATGCGTGTGTAGTTTAAGTGTTTATGTAGTGTGTTAGACTAGTTTAAGTGTTTATGTAGTATGTTGGGCCAGTTTAATTGTTTATGTAGTTAATAAAACCTTACTTGTATCACACTTGACGTTGTTCATTGTTTGCTCATAACTGGAGTCCCTAATCATGCAGATTTATGCTACAAGCTCTGTGTAGAGTTGTACAGTAAGAAAGTTATTTCCCTTAACCAGGAAATTAACGTTCTTAGAATTGACAAGACAGTTGACCCTGAGAGGTCAGCTAAATATCTACAGCGGATCTAAAATATTCATAATTAATTATAACTAGTTATGATTAATTATTCATATTTCCCATGAGCTGATTCGCTACACTATTTTAAATAATACATTTTATTCAACTTTACAAATATTTACAAATGGTTCTAAGGAACCTGTCAGTCAAAAGGTTGAAATAGGTTTATATATTCCAAAATTTAAAACACAAATTAGTTTGAAATTGCCAGATGATTTATCAGTGCACACTGCAGAGTTAAAAGATAATAATAGGATTACAGAGTAGGTTGAACAAGTCAGACCAAATAAAGTAGTAATATGTTCAGACTCTTCTTCAGCTTTAATTACTATAATATATGCAAGATCAGACAGAGAAGATTTATTAATGGCAGTGTATTGATCTTTATACAGACTGAAAGAGGCTGGAATGGTGTATTTTTGTTGGGTACCAGCACACATTGGGGTATCTGGTAATGAAGTTGCTGACAAACTAGCAAAAAAAAAAAGCACTAGACAAGAGGGAGGTGGATGTTAAAGTACCAATGGGAAAAAAGGAGGCAAAATCTATTTTAAAGAAAAAGTTAATAAATAAATGGCAAATTAGATGGGATAATAGTAGCACAGGGAGATGTGTAGTAGCCTATCACACAGACAGTAGGGAGGATAAATTGCCAGGGAAGAAATAGAAAAGAAGTATGGCTATCTAGATTAAGACGGGACACACAAGGTTGAAATCAACACTGGCACTTATGGGCTGCTTGAAAATGGGTTATAGGCCTACGATGTGTGTGGTGTATCTGAAAATGTATGTTATGTGCTTTTTATGGTAAATATTGTGTATATCAAGATATATTAGTCTATTTAGTCACTTTAAGAATGGGGAGGACAGAATGAAAAATGAGGATATTTTAGGAAAAGCATTAATGGACAGACAGGTATACAGAGCGCTAATTAAATTTATATATGACTCAGGCTTTGGGTCTATATGTGTGGATGGGAATACTTTACCTAATCTGGTAAGTGACATGACATATGGCCAAGTATGGTGACCCATACTTGGAATTAGTGCTCTGCATTTATTCCATCCAAACTGCACACACACACAGCAGTGAACACACACACAGTGAACACACACCACACCGTGAACACACACCCGGAGCAGTGGGCAGCCATTTATGGGGAGCAGTTGGGGGTTCGGTGCCTTGCTCAATGGCACCTCAGTCGTGGTATTGAAGGTGGGAGAGAGCGCTGTACATTCACTCCCCCCACTTATAATCCCCACCAGTACGAGATCCGAACCCACAACCTTTAGGTTACGAGTCCGACTCTCTAACCATTAGGCCACAACTTCCACTGAGTGGAACGACTTTTCACAGAGCATGAAAAGCTAATAGTGAATGTTTACTGGAGCAGAACTCGCAGTGCTAGCATGAGCATGCGCACTGATTGAGGGAGTATGAAACATCCACACAGGTTTTTTTTTTTAGTTTTTGTTTTTTTGTGTGTAAATTTCAGACCCATCACCTATGTAAGTTTAATTTGACATCCAGTACAGTAGGTGGCGATAATGTTCCTAAGGAGTTATTCGCCATTCAACAAGAAGAAGAAGCTGGAGTGGGTAGGAGAGGATCTGCAGTTGGCAAGAGTTATATGGTCAAAACTTCTAAATTAAAAAATCGCGGAAATTTAACCGATGATCTTGGAAGAAAAGCATGTTTATCAACTGGAGGTCGGAAAAGGGGAAAAATAATAAGAATGGGAAAGTCAAATGAAAAGAAGAAAGCGGTGGCCTGTAAGCACAGCTGTGTTGTGAATGGACCAGAGTGGGGAGATTCTGATATAGTGGATAGTGATGATAGCATGGAAACAAGTCAAGGAAGCGGAAGAATGAGGGAGAATAGAGAAAATACTTTTGAAGGGATTAGAGCAAAGAAAACCAGGCGTAGTCGAAGTTTTGAAAGAGGAGTAGAAGAGAGTGACCATGAAAGTTTGAAATTTAAAATGATATTGAGATTCGGCGAGGAGAAGGGAATATCATCAATGAGTCCAGTGAAATTGACAACTATTTTGCGAAACCAGATTGGCGACATACATATGGCAAAGGTTTTAAGAGATGGAAATCTACTGATTGTAGAAATGAAGAGCAGAGGGAGAGGGCTCGCAGAATTAAGGAAATAGGACAATTTAAAGTAATAAATACAAGTCGTGTGGAAAGGGAAAATAAGTGGAGTAAAGGAGTGATTTGGGGAGTTCCGGTAGGAGTCTCAATGGAGGAAAAAGATGGGAGTGGATAACCTAAAGCTTAAAAATATATTTACTTATGGACTAGAAAGTTTATTTTTGTATCTTAAGAGAACAGAGCTGATTAAGAGAATTTAGTGGGAAAAATCTTCTTGAGGTAAAGAAGTAAACATTTGTTTTTATTTTATATAGAAAAAAAATATATATATATATTTTTTGTCCTCTTATTATGAAAAAATGCCGTTACAAATCAGACGAAAGCAGTTAATGATGAACTACTGGGTAAATCTTCAAGGTCATTCAGAAGACCGCCATCCAACAGTAAAGGTACTCCTTCCGTGCTGGGAAAAGGAAAGGTCTAAACAGGTGTTTTGCATGGAATAGTGACAAAGAAAAATATATATATATATTTTTTGTCCTCTTATTATGAAAGGGTACACTCTGGTTCACACTCCAATAACAGTAGGTGGCGATAATGCACGTTAACATTGGTGCTACCCGCCATAAAACCGAAGAAGAAGAAGAAGGACGCTGATGTTTGGATACAGGAAGCTTGTAGTAGACAGCGAGGCCGGATAGAGGCAAGGTATGTAAATTAAACCTATTACAAATAAGGGTGATCTGATATCGAATCATATATTATATACCAAGATGTTTGTGGTGTTACAACTATAACGTCAGGTTAAAAAGTGTGTTTCCATAGGCGATGTCAGGAAAGTTGCTGATGTAACTGTTAACAGTCGGTTGTGACTGGTTAACGTTAGCTGATTTGCCTCTGAACTTTTTCACTTTAACCATGAAAGAAGTTTAAGATTTACATTTAAGATAAGTTTAACCTTATGAAATTTATATGTTTACGTGTACGCTGTATAATGTGGGTATTTTTGGCAACAAATAAGTAACTTTCCAGTTGATGAGCGAAAAGTTTTTCCCACAATTCAGCCCCGCCCAGCAGAACTGCGCGTGAGGAAACAGCAGTTTAAAGATGAATACTTCAATAGGCCTGGAGTTACTCATCCTATGCCTTTTCACTTTGCATAATTATTGAGGAAATCACCCTAATGTCTAATATCTTGCCACATCCTCTGTGCGTTTAAGACGTTGAAAGGATCCTTATGTCCATATCTGGAAAACCTAGAGGTCAGTTTCTAAAGTTTTTTTCCTTTTTTGGGGGGGGGATGTTGCTGCGATATGTGTTGTATGGATGGTTATCTGTTATTTTCACTCATCAACATAACACTCTCTTGATGTGATTACAGATGGCTTACAATGACTCTGATAAGTCCAGCCTCGATGATGTCTGCTGTAATGACCAATACCCCAGCTGTGCAGCAGCCATGGACAAAGACAGGGATTCGTATCTGAGCCCGACAGAGAACCCCTCCACCATCAGTGTATCTGCTAGTATCCCCCCAGACCAGCAAGGCTATGATGTGGAGTTTGACCCTCCGCTAGAGAGCAAGTATGAGTGCCCTATCTGTCTGATGGGTCTTCGCTCCGCAGTACAGACACCATGTGGACATCGATTCTGCAACTCATGCATCAAGAAGTCCATCAGGTTAGTAAATTTAAGTGTATTTGTCACTTTTAAAATTCACCCTGTGCTTAACCCTGCTGTGTCATATTCGAAACGTACACTTCTAAGGCTAAATTATCAACATAATCAAAACTTCTCTGAAAAAATGCTGTATACAATCTTATATATGCTTTCTGTCATCTTATTGATAGTTTATAGTTTTCTAGCAAGTAAAAGGCCTTTTAGTATAATTCCCCCCTTCAGGTTGTGGTACACGTGTCTTTTGTTTTGAATTTTTTACTAATTTACTAAATAGACATAAGAATAACTTTAGTAATATTTTAAGATGAACACTTCATGGACTGAAGAAACTACAGAGATCATAAAACTAAGTATTTCAATATTGTCTAACTAAGATATATTATTGGGATATATAGAGTACTAGCAGTCTGTTGTGATGTTAGAAAGATCTCATTGATTTACATCACAAGCTATCAGAATATCATCTTAATATTTGGCCATATAAATACCAAACTGCACCAAATTAAGGTAAAATTGTTTGAATTGTTTTTTCCTCCTCAGATATGAGCTCCATATTGTCCTATATCATACTATAAGTAGTCACAAAAGCCAGATTTATCAAATATGATACACAACAAAAACACATGTAATTTCTTTTCTTTACTTTTTTTTTAAATAATATTTTTGGGTATTTTTATTTTTATATATAATTTTTTTAATATATAGTTTTTTTTTTTATTCTTTTTTTTTTTTTTTAAATAATGTTTTGTCTAAAGTTTCAATAAATTCCTCCATTTGTTTTAAAAAAAGCAGACTATTTCTTGACTTTTGACTATTACTGTATGTCAGGCTTTACAGGGTTAAAAATGTCAAATATAACTTCCTATTTTCTGGCAGGGACACAGGGCAGAAATGTCCAGTTGACAATGAGGTGCTGCTTGAGGAACAGCTCTTCCCTGATAACTTTGCCAAACGAGAGATCCTCTCACTTACTGTCCGATGTCCTAATGTAGGATGCAGTGATAAAATGGAGTTGCGCCAACTGGAGGTAAATTTGTGGGTCTGACATGGTAAAAATATTTTAAATGCTGTATTTTAAATATTTGTACTTGCAAACAAATAAATAAAATCTGTCAGGCCAGTCACACCAAAAATAGCATGCATGCTTAGTATTATGGTAATTTGGCAGCACACAAAAAAGGCAGCCTGTCAGTAAGAATATTCTTAACTTTCTTTAAGAAGACTTTTATAAGCCCCAGGTCCTTAAATATGGTTAAAAAAATAGAAATTGTGTTCAGTTCTGTATATATAAGATATATATTTCAGTCAATATAAATCTTGTTAATTAAATCAGTCCTTGGATATGTTATGCATCAACTCCTCAGAGAGCAAGACCTTTCATAAATGCCATTTCAAACCCATTAGTGTGGTGTCATGAACAGACTTGCTATATCGCAGTTGTCATGGTGGCTACTTGTTTAATTGTGTTGTAACATTCTCTTTTCCTCAGAAACACTTGTCTCAGTGTAAGTTTGCCACAGTGCCATGCCCTCAGTGTCTGGAGTCTGTTCGTAAGAGCCATCTGGATGAACACAAGAGCCAGCAGTGTTTACAGCGGCTTATGACCTGCCCTGCCTGTGCAGGGAGCTTTGTGTATGCTGACAAACAGGTGAAAACCATCGTTTCCTGTTTACATACTGGATATGTTTAGGTTGAAGTGGTTTTGAAAGTAGGTCTTATTACAGTATTTATTAATATTCAATTAGCTTTTATTTTTGTATTTTCCATTCATTTTAATTTTAGTTATATTAATTTTATGTGCTTTTGTAATTTGTTGATTTTTCATATTTATATTTAGCTTTTATGTTCAGTGCCCTCCACTAATATTGGCACCCTTGGTAAATATGAGCAAAGGTGGCTGTGAAAACAAATCTCACTTTTCGAAAGTGGGGGTGGGGGGGATCTCATTTTGAAATGTTTTTCTCTAGTTCACATTAGCCACAATTATTGCCACCCAAATTATTGCAACATCCTTTTCCCAAGATAACAGCTCTGCGTTTTTTTCCTATAATGCCTGATGAGTTTGGAGAACACCTGACAAGAGATCAGAGACCATTCCTTCATACAGAATCTCTCCAGATCCTGCAGATTCACAGCTCCATGTTGGTGCTTCTTAAAGGGTTAGGTCACCCAAAAATGAAAATTAGCCTGTGTTTTACTCACCCTCAAAGCATCCTAGGTGTATGTGACTTTCTTCTTTCAGATGAATCCAATCGGAGTTATATTAAAAACTGTCCTGGCCCCTCCAAGCCTTTCAATGGGGGTAAGTGGGTGTTGGTTGTCAACAGTTCAGAAGACGTGAAATAAAGTGCGCGCATCTGTAATAAAACATCCCTCACACGGCTCCTGGGGGTGAATAAAGGCCTCCTGTAGCAAATCCATGCATTTTTTAAAGATAAATATCCATATTTCAAACGTAATAAACACTTTTCTCTCACTTCCGCTGACTGTCATACACGGAAGCCGTTCCGGCGGATGACGTAAGACGTCGACGTTGCGTGATTAGTGACAAACGCGGAGACAAAACAAAACGGCGTTCACAAATTAGAAGTACAAAACGAGGATTTGTAAAGAAAAATGTCGGAAAATTTCGATATAAGCCAAGAGGAGACTGGTTTTCCTTTGCTAAAGTAAGGAAACTTTGAAAAGTGGTTATTTCGTTTGAAATATGGATATTTATCTTACAAAAATACATGGAT
>NW_015646462.1:346637-409275 GCF_001515625.1 Sinocyclocheilus rhinocerous | reverse complement strand
AGGAGACTGGTTTTCCTTTGCTAAAGTAAGGAAACTTTGTTTCCTTTGCTCCTGCATTTCTCAGAGGCACGACGCATACGTCCTACGTCATCCGCCGGAACGACTTCCGCGTACCACAGTCAGCGGAAGTGAGAGAAAAGTGGTTATTTCCTTTGAAATATGGATATTTATCTTACAAAAATACATGGAATTGCTATAGGAGGCCTTTATTCACCCCCCGGAGCCGTGTGAGGGACGTTTTATTACAGATGCGCGCACTTTATTTCACGTCTTCTGAACTGTTGACAACCAACACCCGCTTACCCCCATTGAAAGGCTTGGAGGGGCCAGGACAGTTTTTAATATAACTCCGATTGGATTCATCTGAAAGAAGAAAGTCACATACACCTAGGATGCTTTGAGGGTGAGTAAAACACAGGCTAATTTTCATTTTTGGTTGAACTAACCCTTTAACTTCAGCTCACCCCACTCATTTTCCATAGGGTTCAGGTCAGGGAACTGGGACGGCCATGGCAGAGGCTTCGTTCCAGTCGTGTCTTGCAACTGAATATGCTGGAGTTTGTTTTTGAAAGAGCGAGGAGGATTTTTTAGAAACCCTCCCGAACAACATGTGGTGATGTAGGGGCTGTTTGATATACTGTATATATATTTTTTAGGCTTTCTGACCCCAAGACTCAACTAATCTCTGCAGTTCTCCAGCTGTGATCCTTGGAGAGTCTCTAGCCACTAAAACTCTCCTCCTCGCCGTGCTTTAGTTCGATATAGACACACGTCCTCTTCCAGGCAGATTTGTAACATCTTTAGTTATTTGGAACTTCTTAATTATTGCCCTGATGGTGGAAATGGGGATTTTCAATGCTTTAGCTATTTTCTTATAGCCATGCTCCTAGTCATCCTGGTGTGCTAAAAAAAAATGTAAATATGTATGGGAATATACTTCAGCCATATTTTACTCTATACGAATTTCTAGGGGTGCAGTTATAACAGTTATTTCATAATGTGAGTTTCCACCCATTGCCAATTGTTTTACTTCAATGAAAGGTTAGAATGTCGTGAATTTTTTTGAATGAAAGATCAAAAAGATAAATGATGCAGATTTATTTTAACAGCCGCATTTGCTCATATTTACCAAGGGTGTCAATATTAATGGAGGGCACTGTACTTCTATTTCTGTATTAGTTTTATTAAATATAGTGACTTAAACTTATTTTATTTCAGTTTACTGATTATATTTTTTAAGTTTTCATTGTTTTTGTTTTGTTTATTTTAGCATTTTAATAGTTTTAGTTACCAATAACAACACTGTCTGAAACGATTATCTTCTTTTGTTTAGGTTCATGAACAGATTTGTCCTTTCGCCAATACAGTGTGTGAATATTGCGAAATGGAGCTTATTCGGGATCAGGTGTGTCAGATGATTTTTCACTAATATGCACATTTCCTGAGGCACAACAGTAATGAACTCTTTTTGATAGTTAAAATTATTCATTGTGAAACTATGAAGCTGAATGAATCTGTTTTTGTTGGTTTCAGTTGGCATTGCACTGTGACACAGACTGTCTTAAAGCTCCTGTAGCCTGTACTTTCAGCACTTTTGGTTGTCGTGAAAAGGTGGGCCATGAGATTCCTGTTGCATAACACTCAAAAACATATATGCTGTTCTTTTGAACGTTCTGTTCATCAAAGAATCCTGAAAAGAAATGTATCAATTTCAACAAACATATACATTATAAATACAAAAATATTAATACTTAACTTTTGAGTGGTGTATAACATATAAGTGTCAAACCTTTTTATTTCTTTGGAAATGTTACAGATGCCAAGAAATGAACTGGCCCAGCACATGCAGGAATTTACACAGATGCACATGCGTTACATGGCTGAGTTCCTGCGCAGCCAGACACTCAGTACCTGCCCAGTGCCGTCAATTGCTGCCCACTCTTCGTCAGACGAACGTGGAGAAACTGCCCGAGCCCCAGATTCTTGCCAGTGTAGACAGGAGCTGATGAACCTGCGTGAGACGGTCTTGGAGCTGGAGGGTCGGCTGGTTCGTCAAGATCAACAGATCCGGGAGCTGTGCATCCACAATGAGACACAGAAAAAACAGGTCACAGAGCTACGCCGAAAGCTGAGCTCACTGGAGGAGGCCACCCGAGAGCTGGAAGCCCAGCAGTATCAAGGTGTCTATGTATGGCGTTTGGAGAACTTCTCACTTCAGCTGCGCAACCAAGAGGCCGGTCAACCCATAGTCCTCCACAGCCCACCTTTCTACACGGGCCGGCCGGGGTACAAACTCTGCCTACGACTGCATCTGCAAACTCCCAGTGCCCCTCGCTGTTCCAACTACATCTCACTTTTTGTGCACACTATGCAGGGTGAGTTTGACAGCCAGCTCTCCTGGCCCTTGCAGGGCATGATCCGACTGGCAGTGTTGGACCAGGTCGAGGGGCAGCATCATGTGGAAGTGATGGAGACCAAGCCGGACCTGCAGGCCTTCCAGAGGCCTACTGTCCTCCGCAACCCCAAGGGTTTTGGCTACGTTACTTTCCTGCACCTACAGGCGTTGCAGCAGCGTGGGTTTGTGAAAGATGACGTGCTGTTGGTGCGCTGCGAGGTGACACCACGATTTGATGCTAGCCTCAGGAGGGAAGGGGTCCAACCTCGGGGGTCAGAACCTTCACTTTGAGTTCCTACATTGCTCTTGTACTCTTAAGTTCTCATAGACACTTTGCTGAAACAAGGAAGATGTGGCAAAACCTGGACTTTCTTAGGGTGCGTTCACACTTGTAGTTCGGTTCTCTTGGTTCGTTTGGTCCGGACCAAAAAAGAAAACGATACAACCTAAAGGCTTGTTCACACCAGGACGAATATCGCGTGCGATTATCGCCAACGTTTAACGCCTCATGACTAAACAAAGGGCGCCAATGTGAGTGTGCACACCGACGCACAAAACGCGAGGCGTAAAAGCGTCATTTTTTAAAAAACGCCTCAAGCTCGTTTTTTTGGTTTGACGCGCAGCGTTACAAACTGACCGACCCATTGGTGTCTGAACACAAAGGGCTTTATGACAAACGCGACAGCGACTACAAAAATCTCAATAAGAGGGAGTTGTTATGGAGAGGAATTGTAGATCAAATAGGATTCGATGTGTACCGGAATATTTCTGTTTTTCATTAAACGCCATCTAATGTCAGTCGCAGATTGATCGGTGTATGACATCAAAGTACCCATTCACCGATCGGTATGCGCAGCGCCGCTTTAAGTCGAACACACATAATGCTGTCTGCTGGACTAAGCGTGCTCATTGCTGCGTGTACTTTATTTTCACCACCTGCGAACTTTTGGATACACCGCTCGTTCCGCATCGTTAAATCATGTCACATAGTGTCGCATCTTGTGATTGCTTCCTGTTTTTGGTTCATTTAGAAGTGTTTGGTCCGTGTTGCGTTCATATTTCATTCGAACCGCACCAGAGTTCGTTTGGAAGCATACTGAGACCCATCTTTTTAGCGGTCTCTGTCCGCTTGTTTGGGGCGCACCAGGGTTCGGATGGCAGCGTTCACACTTACTCAAACGAACCGCACTAACAGAGCAATCGCACCAGGGTTCGTTTTAATCGAACCAAACATGACAAGTGTGAACACAGCCTTAGACTCTTTATGGTACACCAGGCTTAGTAATGATATTTTTTTACAAAGTTGCATAACTCTCATGTCTGTTGTGAAGTGTTTTATATACAAATGTTTCTCAAAAGCATTTTAATCAGTGCAATCAATGGACAGACCTATGTATTAGTATCAGAAATTCACTGAATGTCCTGTCAACCAAGCTAAAGGGTGTAAAACTATTATTTTAATGGTGCTGCTTATGCTAAGTGTTAGCTTCCACAAATTATTTTCATTGTACTACATCTAACTCATTTTTGCTGCCTTTTCTGCCAACTCAACAGTAGGAAAAAAAAAATTCCTTTTTTTTTTGTTCATAAAATGTGCTTAATTTTCATTTATCTGATGAGACCTGACAATTTAAAGCATCATTAGTACAGTGCAGCACTGTTTACTTTGATTATATTGAATGTTGTGCATTGTTCATTTAACAACTTAATGTCTTAAGGTGGGGTTACATTAGCGAAGTGTCAATGAAAAACTGTAAGCGATGCATGAAGTGTAGCTCACAAAGAAGTCCCTTTCAAACCAGGCAACTCTCTGTTGGTTAATGGAGTGAATCTGCATAATCAGTTTGAACTCTTGCTTGGGGAAATCTGCCTGGGGAAATCTTTTGCCCTCTCGCGAAGCTCCCTGTCACTTGGATTTGTATAGAAATTACTGGATTTTACCCATAAAAATTTGCCAAACCGTAAATGTGATCACACCTTTATTGCAGATGTTTGTCTTGAAAGTTGTCAGCTGCTCTAAATTTCTGAAAGGTATAGTACGTAAGAAGCGTGGCCTATAAACAAGACATAATGTTTTGTTTTTTTCTCCAGTCACCTTAATTTTGCTCAATATTGCTTACAAGTGTGAATGTTCTACTTGCTTTATTGAAAAACTTTGACAACATAACTGAGTACCTTTTCTTTAATCAGATGGTCTAATATATGCAAATTAATCTGATAATTGTATTGACACTGGAAATCTGACAATCCTTTTTTTCATATAATGTTCTTTATTTCATCACAATATACAGTGCCCAAATGAGTTGATATTTGTCTTTATAAATTATTGTTGAATTCACATAGTTTCTGTCTTTCCTGCGCATTCTTAAGTTCTCACAGATGCTTTCATAACATGGCAGACTTCAGAGGTGTGTTTTAGTCAGATCTCAGGGCTCGCAAAATTGCTGTTTTGTGTTTTCCAGTCGGGCTACCAAAATGTATCACCGCCCTGCCCGATGGGCTATCTTAAATGCAAGTCTTCAATTTAGTGGTGTTTTTATGTGAATGTGTCTCTGAAGGGAACTGACTATCTTCAGAAAATTTTCGATGGTATTTTCATTTCATCTTACTTGTAATGCCGGATAAAGCAGCGTTTATGAGCGCAGCGCTGCTTTGTGTAGAGCCGTTACCGGGGAAACCGCTGTATTTCTACCATTTCAAAGAGACGGGGGTAGCTGCAGGTCGTAGTAATGGGCATGGCAAAAGGTGGCGTGCCTAAAGGTGAATGCTACCAAAGACTATAAAGGGACTTTGATGCTACAACAGAAACTAACCCCTAAACCAAACCCTAACCCTAACCTAATTAGAAAGACCTTTATACACGCCCCCTACCTTTCGGCAGGCCCACTGCTCCAGCCTGCAGTTATCCCTACTTGGTTTCAAATGCCCCACCTAGTGGCAGAAAATGAAAATTTTCAGTAAGCCCTCCTATTGTTTTTTTTTTTTCAGATCAATGTAAATATCGACCCATGTCTTTACGCAGCAAACGCGCAGAGTTGTAAATGTGAAATAAGCTAATGTGCCTTCTAAAAATCTAAACAATTAAGACAAATATGATATATATTTATATGCTTTAAATATAATTTTATGTTTGTCTCATCCCTTTTCTTTAAAATGGTTTAAAGGCTGAAAAATTGTTTATCAAGATTTTTTTGTTTTTGTGAAAACCTGTATCTGAACTGTAAATCATGTAATTTTACAGTTTATGTTATCATAGATATTGCCCTACCCCGCTCATACAGTGTTCATTTTATTTGTGCAGGTCTTAAAAAGGGTCATAAAAAGCCTTAAATTGATTTTTAAAAATCCCGCAGATACTCTGTAAATAGTGAAATACAATTCCTTCCTTGATATTTGTGTTTTTAAAATGTTTTGATTGACATTTTGACTCCTATTCAATTTTCTGTATATAAAAAACAGAAGGCTGGTTAAATTTCAGGCTACCAAAATCTGAAGAGTGCCTGCCTGAAGGGCTACCAGGGATTTTGAAATTTTGCGAGCCCTGGATCTACAGTTTCGCAGCTGTCGTCCATGTCTTTATGTAGAGCAACAATTCTTTTTTTTCAGATCCTCAGAGAGTTCTTTGCCATGAGGTGCCATGTTGAACTTCCAGTAACCAGTATGAGCGAGTGAGCGAGATAACACCAAATTTAACACCTGCTCCCCATTCACATCTGAGACCTTGTAACACTAATGAGTCACATGACACCGGGGAGAGAAAATGGCTGATTGGGCCCAATTTGGACATTTTCACTTAGGGGTGTACTCACTTTTGTGGCCAGCGGTTTAGACATTAATGGCTGTGTGTTGAGTTATTTTGAGGGGACAGCAAATTTACACTGTTATACAAGCTGTACACTCACTACTTTACATTGTAGCAAAGTGTAATTTCTTCAGTGTTGTCACATGAAAAGATATAATAAAATATTTACAAAAATGTGAGTGGTGTACTCACTTCTGTGAGATACTGTACCTTACTAGTAACAGTGAGCAGCTAGATGTCAGAATGAGCATTTGTCATGCTGTGACGTAGTAGGTTTCCCACTCGCTCGAGGTACATCTCCCCTTCCTGTTCTACTACAGGTGACAGCAGAGAGCCTTCAGAGATGTAATGACTAATCCTTATCTCAGGGTGTATGGAGTTCTATAACTCTCTATATATAGAGTAACATTTTTGTCTGTTTGCCACAAAAAGCTATCGTTTTGACCAGTCGTGAATTTGGAACTAGCCTACATGGAGGTGAGTAGTACAAATAATTTTTCATTTTTGGGTGAACTAACACTTTGTTGTTTTGTGGTTGAGGAAATGGAAGACTTGTGAAAGCATTTTGAGATGGCAACAGAATAATACTTTGGTGTTAGATTAAACTATAATGAATCGATGTTGGTTTTCCTACTTGTGTGTCTGCAGTTAGAGGTCTGCACGGGACTGTTTTTTTAGTCCCTCCCGCTCGCTTCCGCAAGGTTCTATTCCGCACCCACCCGCACACACAGTAGGGAAAAAAGTGTCACAGAGAAAATAAAAATTTACAAAAATTTTATTTCTTATTTTTATTCGTCTTGTCAGGATACAATTCGTTTAACATTTAAAACAATAGGAAAAAGTGTCACAGAGAAAAAAAAATGTAGGTTGTACAGAAATAGCCTAGCTATTTTTATTCGTCTTGTCAAAATACTAAATTCGTTTAACATTTTGCTGTACACAGTAGGAAAGGTGGCACAGAGAAAAAATAAATAAATAGGCTACGACATCTGTCATTTAAAACGATAGGCTAAGCAAAATATAAGCAAAACCGAGTTGAAGGTCCTTCAAGGACAGCGCAGCCACACTTTGCTCCATCCTTATTCTGCTCTGTCACTCATCGACAACCTGCCTGTTCTGTCTGAGGATCGTATATTTACCACTGGTAGGCTACAGCCTGCTCTGAGCATCGTTATTCACATGCTGCGTACAGACCTCGCAAATAAAATGCGCGACTCAGAAAGCTCCGGTTCATGCGTGCATAACAGTCCTGAGTGCAGGCTGTACCGGTGGTCAATAAGAATAAAGGACAGATATGTTGTTCTGAAAGGACGTCGGGAACAGGATATTGTTATGGCCCGCTCCCGTTCAAATTACAGGGAGAGCCGCGGGAATGCAGACCTCTATCTGCAGTTCCATAAGTAGGGTTTGACCTAGCACCACCAGACGCTCAAGTTGGTAATATTCCTTTGAGGGGCCTCTGGATTCCTGAATTCCCTACACATACACAAGAACAGACATGAATAATAGCGATGTTTATACAGATGGCAATTCAGCATGGGTTTGCAGTTAACATTCACCTGTAGCACAAGTAGCATCTGTGTGATGGATGCTGGGATGAGAGACAGATTCTTGCGCAGCAGGTCATCCAGAGAGAATTTCATTAGGACCAGATCCCTGAAGCCGAGAAGAGCCATCTGTCTCACTGTCAACTCCTACCCCTGCATACAGAAAGAAAGAGAGAAACAGAATGCATTTCATGCAGAATCAAAATATACCACAATTAAATTAACCACAGGAGCTTTTAAAAAAATGTATTAAGCCTAAACATTATTTAAATTCACTATTTTAAGTAGATCAACTATTCTACAGTCTAATTAACCCACTATGGAGTCAATTCAATGCCACATATATTTGCAAAAGAAAAAAGTTTTGCAAACAAAAATAAAGAATTGCAAAATATAAATGAAACTGAACAAAAGCAATGATTTTTCAACATATTTTCCATGGCCACCATAGCTACTAATTTATTTGCAACGCTGCTTTTATTTTATGTTTCAGTGTGAGTTTGCAATACAGTTTTTTCCCTTTGCGCTTCATGATTCTGCTCGTTTCACTTTCTGGCATTGTTTTGACATGGGGGTGGAGTCGGGGGACTGGAGCATGTACAAGGTTTGAGCTTGAACTTGCCCCTGGACACGCCTGGAAGTGGCGTCATCGGCCTGAGACGCAGATCACAACTGATCAGGGCACCGTTGTTGAGCAGAGGCATGCGGGTGGATAGTTTCCTTTTATTCACTAGTATTAAATAGTGATGGGAAACCGAGGCTTTCTGAACAGTTTGAGGCTTTCATGAAATTGTGCTGAAAAACAGTTCATTACTAGAAGCTTTTAACACAGTGCACATTAGCGACATCTGGTGGTCAGACTTGGTTTCGCCACCAAATCTAACAAAACATCGCGGAGCAGAGAATGGGTTGTGGCTAGAAGGGATACAGGAAAAACCGGAAGCTAACAATAAATTGAATTTTCTACCTATTAGATTGTGTTTTATTAACGTCTACACCTACCCCGACCCTAAACCTACCCCTTACAATAATGAAAAAATAGTAATTATTGTTGTACAGTGTGAAAAAAATTACGCTATATTGATGTGCGCATGCCCAGTAGTTTTTGCTGTATGCCATCTAGCCTTGACCCAGAGGATGGTTTGAAACAATTTTTAATCTGTGCCAACTTGTGTCATGCCTAGTCCGGTCAACGGATTCACATATTGATCAATAATATAAAATATACAAGTGTGTGATACTAATTAATAACAGCAAAACCTATTAACAGTTTTTTTCCGTAGCGTTTTTACAAAATTTTACAGTTAAAATTACACTCATTTTTTACAGTGTATAGAAAAGTTTATGAAAGTGTCACTCCACAATGTAACATGATAAAATGCAATAGAGGTGTGACGTGCATTCAGTTTCTGTCTGGTGTTGAGGTTATTCTAAACTATTCTACTGAATCCCAAATAAGTGTACACACACAATCAAGTAAATGTAAAGTCAAGCACAAGAGTCATGCAAAGCGCCGATTTTTTCAAACCAGCTGTCCCGACCTTCCGATACTGCATGACGTTCGAAGCTTCAAATGTCATCAATCACGTGGTGTTGTCATTTCAATACAAGCATCGGCACAGTGTGTGATACAATAGTGCTTTGAAAACTGCATCGGAGCCTCGGTATCAATCGTCCCATCACTAGTGTTGAAACTTGAATGGTTTCGTTTCATTAACTATGTGTAGTAACAGCGTTTGCTCAGGTTAAAGAAGTTGCTAACATGGACATCTGCTGTTTATTTCTCTCAATGTGCACACTTTTATAACATTAAAATGTCTATTGTTTAGTTTTGTAAACTTAATGTGTATTAACGGTGTTTACCGTACCCATGGAGCGTTAAGCACTCTCCTGTAATGTCTGTTTCATTCATACTCGGCGCCCTTGCACAGAAAGTCCACAAGTGAGACTCATAGAAGTTATAAAACTCATGACATTCCAGGAAATCCTGTTGTACATGCCCCAGTCCCCTGACTCCACCCCCATGTCAAAACAATGCTAGAAAGTGAAACGCGCAGAAACATGAAGCGTAAAGGGGAAAAATGGAATCGCGAGCTGCGCTCACACTTGACTGAAACGCAAAATAAAAGCAGCATTGCAAATAAATTAGTAGCTATGGTCATGGAAAATATGTTGCAAAATCATTGCTTTTGCCCTGTTTCATTTATATTTTGCAATTCTTTATTTTTGTTTGCAAAACTTCTTTTTTTCTCTCGCAATACTTCAATTCTTTTACGAATATATGTGGCATTGAATTGACTCCATACCCCACCTGTCCTCCCTTGTTACCTGCCTTGATGCTCCCTATTTATTTCTCCTTGTGTTTGCATTCCGTTGCCAGTTCGTTGTCTAATGCACCCGTGTTTGTTCCTGTCTTGCCTGATCCTGCCTTGCCTCGCCTAGCTGTGCTGTGCCCTGGCCTGCCCACCTGTTTACCAACACGGGGTAATTTTTTGTTGGTTTTTGTTTTATTTTTTATTAATAAAAAGCCCATCTACTCTGCACAATTGAGTCCTCGCGTCATCCCTTCACCCAACACTGACATAAGTGCAGAGTGCAGACCTCACCTAAATGTTTGAACCTATTATACTAGGCAAGAATTTGGCACGGAATGTCAAGATTACAAGCAGATTTACCTGCAGAGGATATAAAATAGCCTGCAAAGTGGGCAGAATCTCAGTGAAAAACTTATCCCACACCTGGGTCAAAACAAACAGCTGTCTATCTCCTGATAAAAAAGAACATGTTAAAGACCTGTTTTAATGATGGACACTCATGTACAAACAGCAGATCCACCACATCTTGTGTCTCACCTTCATGCTTCTGAATTTCATCCAAAATGATTGATAGACCTTTGGTCAAAATCTGATTCTGCAAACAATCACATGAAGCAATATTAGCATGTTTTTCTTCTACCAGTAATGCATTTATTTTCATTTGTTTTACCAGAAAAAGAACACCATGGCTCTGGGAATTGACACGTTATAATGCACCTGGAAATATTCTTTGATAAAGAAGCCCATATCTGTCCTTAGAAGCCGCCTGTATGGATGAAAGCAAATACAGTAGCTGCTTAATGTAGTTATTACACATTAAAAATGTGATGTTACAGCTAGTTTAGTTTATACCTGGTATTTTCATTCAAGCAATACAGCTCATTCGGCAGTAGTCCCTCTCCCTTGAACACATTAATAACAGCAGTGTAGATACTAAAAATTAAAACATGAATATTTTTGAATATTAAAGTCATAGTTGAAAGCAACAGACAAACAAACAAACTTTTAATAGAGGGCAAAGGAAAGTGGACATTTCAAAAATGTCTATACTTATTTGTAAGAGCAGTGCTGGGACCCTGCAGGCTGGTGTCAGCAGTGGATGGAGCTGAATGGAGGTCTGTTAGAGCACAAGGGTTTAATAAACAAGCCTGTACAACTTTAAGCTCTGAAATGAAGAAACAGAGCTTTCATTTTAATAGCTCAGACAACATAGCCGACTGCTATGTCAGTTCACAGCAACCAGGCCATTTCCAGGTTTTTAGAGCTGTGTGAAAGTAGACAGGTGGATCTGAAACATTATCTACTTCCTGTGGTACACCAACTTCCTGATAACGATCTGTCCTGTTCTTTTTACATCTGTTCACTCATTAACCTCAAATCAACTCGACATTTCGTATCTTGTTCATTTGAGGATCTGGCACACCCTCTACCTGTCAGAGTGATACAGCAAATTCCTTTCAGAAAACTACAATACAAACGCTCAAAAGAAGGCAAGAGTTGTGGCACAGTGGACTGTGCATGTGCAAAGGATGTAAAGTTCATTGGTACCTCCGATCTGGGTCATGTCCTGATCATAGTCCTCCCACAACTAATATATTATAAAATTAAATTAAATTAAATTGACCTCGCGTAAATGTTTGAACCTATTATACTATTTGCTAAGGAATGTCAAGTTCACAAGCAGATTTACCTGCAGAGGATATAAAATAGCCTGCAACGTGGGCAGAATCTCAGTGAAAAACCTATCCCATACCTGGGCCAAAACAAACAGCTGTCTCTCTCCTGAAGGAAAAAGATCATGTTATAATGATGGACACTCACAACAATGGGCTCAAACAGCAGATCCACCACATCTTGTGTCTCACCTTCATGCTTCTGAATCTCATCCAAAATGATTGATAGACCTTTGGTCAAAATCTGATTCTGCAAATAATCATATGAAGAAATATTAGCATGTTTTTCTTTTACCAGTAATGCATTTATTTTTACTTGTTTTACCAGAAGAAGAACGCCAGGGGCTCTGACACACTAAAGCACCTGGAAATACTCTTTGATAAAGAACCCCATATCTGTCCTTAGAAGCCACCTGCATGGGTGATAGCAAATAGCTGCTTAATGTAGTTATTACACATTCATTTAAAATGTGATATTGGAGCTAGTTTAGTTTATACCTGGTATTTTCATTCAAGCAGTACAGTTCATTCGGCTGTAGTTCCTCTCCCTTGAACACCTTAATAACAGCAGCATAGATACTAAAAAAGAAAGCATTCATATTTTTGAATATTAAAGTCATACTTCAAGGCAACAGAAAAACAAACAAACCTTTACTGGAGGAAAAAAAAAAAAGAAAGTGGACATTTCAAAAATGTCTATACTTATTTGTAAGAGCAGTGCTGGGACCCTGCAGGCTGGTGTCAGCAGTGGATGGAGCTGAATGGAGGTCTGTTAGAGCACAAGGGTTTAATAAACAAGCCTGTACAACTTTAAGCTCTGAAATGAAGAAACAGAGCTTTCATTTTAATAGCTCAGACAACATAGCCGACTGCTATGTCAGTTCACAGCAACCAGGCCATTTCCAGGTTTTTAGAGCTGTGTGAAAGTAGACAGGTGGATCTGAAACATTATCTACTTCCTGTGGTACACCAACTTCCTGATAACGATCTGTCCTGTTCTTTTTACATCTGTTCACTCATTAACCTCAAATCAACTCGACATTTCGTATCTTGTTCATTTGAGGATCTGGCACACCCTCTACCTGTCAGAGTGATACAGCAAATTCCTTTCAGAAAACTACAATACAAACGCTCAAAAGAAGGCAAGAGTTGTGGCACAGTGGACTGTGCATGTGCAAAGGATGTAAAGTTCATTGGTACCTCCGATCTGGGTCATGTCCTGATCATAGTCCTCCCACAACTAATATATTATAAAATTAAATTAAATTAAATTAAATAAATTATATATACACAGTATATATAGGCCTATATATATATATATATATATATATGTAAGTATTAATTATATTTTTTATGAATAATAAAGAATAATAAATTATTATTCTCCACGTGCAATCCCAAACAAACACACATACAGATATTATACAAAGTCTCATGAATAAGCTTGAACAGTTTTCTACTGAACTTTTTATTCTTCATTCTCATTCATTGTTGCATCACATAATATAAATATTACAAAGATGAGTAAGAAATCATGTATGGTATTATTGATTTTGCAGCACACATAAATAAATTCATCACAAACATTTGGAACAGAAAACTTTGTTCCATAAGCACTAAGTCGTAATAAAGGAACAAAGGAAATGTAATACATACCAAGCCTGTCCATCACAGTGCAGAAGTGACCATGATGCTTTTCATCTTCATTACCTAATCTAGAGCAGGTCTTCTGTCTTAAGGAAAAAATGTGGGTTCATACAGAGTGAATGTGTCCTCATTTAGTTCTGGTTTTAGCAAAATCCTTGTTTTCCCTCAAGGCTGATTTTGACGTCCCTTGTGCACATTGGGTAAATTTGCTTAGTCAACTGGTTACTGATTCATTACCTATGGGAATGGTATTGGTCATTCTTGATAATGAATAATCAGTGTGTTCCTGTGTGAAACTGTTAAGTGTGCACTGTGAAAGATAATAGGAATACGTATACACTATATACTGTTCAGGCGTTTGGGGTCAGTATTTATTTTTAAAATATATAAAAAATGTTTACTCAGCAAGGATGCATTGATCAAAATTGACTTTTACATTGTAACAAAAACTATTTTAAATCAGTGCTTTTCTTCTGAACTTTTTATTCATCAAAGAATCCTGAAAAAAAGTATCATGCTTCCCACAAAAAACTAAACAAAAAAACAGTACAACTGTTTTTAATTGTGATGATAATAATAAGAAATGTTTCTGAAGAATTGTGTAACAGTGAAAACTGGAGTAATGGCTGCTGAAAATTCAGCTTTGGAGTAAATTACATTTTAAAATATATTAAAACAGACGTTATTTTAAATTGTAACAATATTGTGCAATATTGCTTTTTTTACTATATATTGTTTTATCATTAAATAAATGCAGCCTTGGTGAGCATAAGAGACTTTCCAAAACAATCCTACCGATCACAAACTTTTGAATGGTAGTGTAAATAATATATTTATTAATTGTAATAGCCTACTGAAATGAGAAAGTAAAGGACTTTGTAGCATTCAAACAATACCTCACAATGGTAATTCAATTGACAATGTTCATTTTACTGACAATTTGACGATGGAAGAAAAAAAGGAAAATCTAATATTCTTCTAACGATAATAATAATAATAATAATAATAATAATAACACAATTTCAGTTATTTGAAGTGCATTAACAAATTATAAAATGACAAAATATATATTTTATTGTATAGAAAATGTATTTAATGATAATTATTATATAGTGCTATTTAGCTGCAAAAGAGACTCAAAATATTAGAAAATTTAATTCACAAAGAAGTAACTCAAAATCAAAATATCTGCATAGTGTGTCTCTCGTTTTGCGGCCTGGAGTCTCAATTACAATAACCTATACTAAACTAATATTATTCTATTTCTAGTTAAATTAAACAAATGCATAACAACATGGCCAGATCACTGATCAATGTAGGGCAGTTTCTTGTCGACACCATATCCTGAATGTCCCGATGGCTGCTGTTGCTCGGCTTCCTGTGGTTGTGGATTTCTGGAGCTGATGGCAATGGACCCTGCAAAACAAGTAGCGTAGTGTTACCTTGAGAGGACAAAAACTGTGGCAATGGAAAGAAGACACTGAGTTAGAGAGAGAACAAATAAGATATCAGAGATAAGGAAGTAAGAATAAGAGACAATTCGAGGAAGAGCAACACAATAGTAAAGGAAGCCTCACCTGGGGCTTTAGGCGCGTCTCTGTCACACTTCAGAGTACTTTTGTGGAAACACTCCGCAATCCAAGACAACACCTCTCCACAATACCTCACCTACAGATGAAGTTTCACTTTTAGTAAAGCCATGAACTTAAATGACACATCTCAACACATTCAGTCAGCAGCTACTCCTTCACCTCACCTCAGTCTCCACTGTTGCCATGCGCTTTTCTTGCTCCTTAAAACCCCCAACCATCCTCAGCAAACTCTGGACCCTATGAAGTGTTACATGCAAAAAAGGTAGATTAAAATGGTTATACATACACTCATTCCACATAGATTTGCTGTTAACACCCCCATCTGAAGCCCAAATCTCAATACGACATTGGGTTAATAATATTACATCTGAGTGTAACTCACTTAGAGGAAGTGTATCTGAGTCTTTCTGCACTGCTCTCCCTGTGCTCATGCTCCTGTTTAGCCAGGTAGTTCTCCTTCTGCACCGTCTCCCATGTCATCAGCTTCTGGTCCAGTCCAGCTGGTAGTTCCCTCTCTAACCCCGACAAGGAAAGAGGAACAAACATTTAACTACAGGTTCTTTAAATATTTTCTTTGCTTTTTTTCTGACATGTTCTATCATGTGTTATTAGTCATTTTTCGATACTTTTTGTAACTTGCCTCGAAAAGAAAGTTACAAAATGAATAGTCATTATGAATTATCAGAATAATCCGTCCAGGAAGCACACACAGACAGTGTGAAGATTTACTTACCCAGCAGATCCTGATTGGTTTCTGTAGTTTTGACGAGGCTGAGGAGAGCTTGAGAGATGTGGCTGATGATGATGAAGGGTGGAGCTAATGCCGGACGGCTGTGGTATTCAACAATCAGGTTATAGCGCTGAAACTTCCAGAAGATGTCTGCATTCTCCTGCACCACCTGGAAGGTGTAGCTGTGGAGAGAGTTTCATGGCATTTTTTGTAAATAAATAAATAAATAAATACACACACAAAACCTAAACATGAATCTTTACTGGGGAATACATTTGAAACTGTACTTTACTTTTCTGCAAAGAAGAATTTCCATTATATAGACTCTCAAAATATTAGCCAGACTCTGACCTGAACATGGCAATAAGAAGGTTGAGCAGCAGCACATTTGTGACCAGCAAATAGATGACGAGCAGCAGAATGACCAGCCAGTTGGCGTAGACGTTTGGGCAGGGTGGCAGAGTACCTAAGACGATCTCCTGCACATCGGTAGTGCAGTTATCATCTGACATTTTTGCCGCTGTGAAGATGCATGTACAAATACAGTCAAGTATAAACTGCAATAGCTCCACCTAGAGTATAAGTCTAATAAGTAAACACGAACAGATACTGTCAGAAATTATCTGACTAGACCTATTGAGTATAAAATTAAGCATTGATTAACTACTAAACATTGCCTTGGCAACTAATTGAAATAAAATGCATAGAGGTTGAAGTGCTAAAATTAATAAAACTGAAAAAAAAAAAAAAAAAGCTAAATAGAAAAAAAAAAGCAACTTATACTCAAATTCAACTGAAATAATTGAACTAAACTTAACTAAACTAAAACAAACTAAAATTAAAATGAAATTAAAACTGAAAATGAAAATGAAAAAGCTAATTCACAATATTATTGTCACTATCTCTAGCTGGAGTGCCCATAAGCTCCACTAGAGGGCACTCCATCCTGTACCTTTGCCATTCACCCCAGACTGTTGTCACTCCCTCACTACTACATTCCCCATAATCCTTTGCCTGGACTCATTATCTCTGAGTGCATTCACATGTGTCTTGTTATCTCATCAGTCACACACTATAAAAGATGCACACACACTCAAACAGATCGCTGTTGATTGTTAGCCTGTTATGTTTTCTAGTTTCTGCCTTGTCTTGCCTTTGTGTTTTGTTCTTGGACTGTTTACATGGTTTGTGATCGTTTGCTGCCTGTTCTGTGGATTACTCTTTTGGATTACCTTGGATGTACTGTTTTTGCTGGTGTTTTGACCCTGCCTGTCCGACTACGCTCTAAATAAAAGCTGCAGATGGATCCTCAACTCTGTTGTCACGCCTCCGTCGTTACAAGCATCATGGATGTAGCTTAAATTAATTTTAAGAAAAAAAAAAGCAACTTATACTCAAATTCAACTGAAATAATTGAACTAAACTTAACTAAACTAAAACAAACTAAAATTAAAATGAAATTAAAACTGAAAATGAAAATGAAAAAGCTAATTCACAATATTATTGTCACTATCTCTAGCTGGAGTGCCCATAAGCTCCACTAGAGGGCACTCCATCCTGTACCTTTGCCATTCACCCCAGACTGTTGTCACTCCCTCACTACTACATTCCCCATAATCCTTTGCCTGGACTCATTATCTCTGAGTGCATTCACATGTGTCTTGTTATCTCATCAGTCACACACTATAAAAGATGCACACACACTCAAACAGATCGCTGTTGATTGTTAGCCTGTTATGTTTTCTAGTTTCTGCCTTGTCTTGCCTTTGTGTTTTGTTCTTGGACTGTTTACATGGTTTGTGATCGTTTGCTGCCTGTTCTGTGGATTACTCTTTTGGATTACCTTGGATGTACTGTTTTTGCTGGTGTTTTGACCCTGCCTGTCCGACTACGCTCTAAATAAAAGCTGCAGATGGATCCTCAACTCTGTTGTCACGCCTCCGTCATTACAATTATAATATTATATATAAATAATACTAACAATGCTTCAAAAAAACAAATCAAACAGTGCAAAAACATTGAGCTACAATGTGCTCAAAGCAAGAATACTGACAGTGTACCATCTATTTCCTCCAGAGGAATCTGTCCAAATATATGGAGGTATGGGCGGTACAGTGCCCTGCGGAAGACCCAATCGATGCGTGGATCATTGGGGTGCAGAAGAGCCTGTGTCGTCACTCCATATGCTATCAGCCACACGCTCAGGAAGAACAAGAAGAAGAACACGTCTTTGATCTGTGAAACAATAAAAAAAGTGGTTAAATGGATGTTTCTTCTAAGAATTTTAATGTTAAATGAGATGATGTCAAGTTTCACCATTCTCTCCACAATGATGATTTTGGGCCCAAGTTGCTTATGAATGGCAAAAATGTGAATGAGTCTTAAGGTGAAAACCATGAAATCCAAAGCAAGAACAGTGCGGCCAGCCTCATACGTACTTGAGGCCATCCTTGAGAAAACAAAGGATTCAGATTAAGTGCACTGCTCCTTTAATGTGGCTCATACAACAGCACTATGTGATCATAATACCTGCATGACAATCCCACCACGAAGAGAGAGATGGCCACCATGTCACATTTGTTCCAGTTATCCTCCACATATAGCTTAATCTTCTTGAAAATACTCATGTCCTCATCCGTGAAGAAACTCTGTGGATCAGACAGTGTTAAAAATTATTGCATACACTGAATACACACATGAAGCCACACCTCTGCACATTAGGCACCCAGCAGAAAGAATCATTGGCTGCCATCTACCCTACCCTACCCTATCTAACGAGTCAGACTCCAGGAAATGGGTAGGTGAGATCATTAATGAGTGTTTAAACCCTGGTCATCACCTCATATTTGAATCTCTACCCTCAGAAAATCATTTCAGACCTATCAAAACAAGAACTAATACAGCATCTTCCCCTGTGATGTCACTCTTATAAACAACTTCCCTGAACTGGATATGTTTCTTAACCCTTCTCCCATTTTTATTGGCATTGTTTGTTCAGCTGCTTGGGTACACTGGCCACTTCACTGCTAAACTGCATTTGTACCTGTTATTTCGTATGAACTCCACCCTGCATGTGTGTTAAGGACTAGTATTGTATTGTGTATTGTATATTGTTTGTATTTTCCTGCTCTGTATTATACTATATTATATATGGCATATTGCATTGTATTGTATTGTATGACGAATCTGTTTGCTGTTGCATTGCATTTTAATACTGTATTTTTGCGATGTACATTTCTGTTGCGTTTAAAGTTGCAAACTCAGACTATTAGACTTCTGAAAGGCACTTTATATATAATTTTAATAAATATTTCTGTACGAAGACTTCAAGTGTAGATTATAATCAAAGTATATTGTCTGTATCATAACATATTTATGATTAACTCTTACCAGGAAATTAAATGTGTTAACATTAAAATGTATTTATGTGAACTTTTAATTTCATTTTAAATCTATCTCCCCAAATTCAAATTACAGTTATGCACCTTATTTGCTACTTCAATACAAATCAAATTAGAATTCAGAAGGAATTCAGAAGGCATTTTTAAATCAAATTTTAATATCGTGCAATCCTGTGTGTGACCCAGTGTGTGTGAAAATCTACTAAACATTGTGCTGTTCTGGCTGTGTGTAGCACCGGCCACTATACATCGGTGCTATTTTAGTATTATTTATATATTATAATAGCATTAATTAATTTTTAAATTAGGTATGATTTTAATCTTTTCAGTTTTTCGTTTTAATTTTGCTATATTTTTTGTCATTTTTATTATATTTCTATGTAGCTTTACTTTTTATTTCAAATTTTAAACTTTTTTTTTTAAATTATAATTTTTTTTAAAATTTCAGTTAGATGCCAAGGCAACATTTCTAACTTGAATTTACATTTTTCATCTAACATTTATATTGTATATTATTTCTGCTTTATTTCAATTAATGATTTTTTTTTTGGTTTTTGTTTTATGTTAACAATAGCAACACTGCTCTACGTATTCTAAATAATCCTAATATTAGAAATGAGCAGACAGAATTTACTTTTAACTATGTTTCTGATCATTTTGGATAAATATTGACATATCTACCATACCCCTGCTCAAAGTCATATCAGCAGAGAATCATACAAGACTGTCAACATACACACAGACACAATGTAAAAACAACCACACAGGTTTTAAATAGATAAAAAGATTCAGTCCTACCTGACGGATTTCCTCCAACACCAGGGTAAAGACCCAGAAGTAGAGGATGATTTCAGCTGCAGACGGGCCATGTGGTGGTGGTGGCCGGAAGTCCAGAAGGAGCACGTAACAGAACAGAATGAGGAAGGCAAAGTACATGATGACATTCCCCAAGAACACAGTAACTGGAGCGCTCCAGAAACGATTCCACTTCTGCAGCATCATGTAAATGAAACTCGCATTGCAAGAGTCACTGCCACCTTCAGCAGCACTGAGAAAAAAAAGAACCGGGGGCCTTATTTCAACTTCTCTGTAGTTTTTATCTATTTCAGTATGAAATTAAGGCTTACACTGGGTCCTCATCTGTGAGTAACAGGGCCTGCTCTGTTTCCAAACTGTCTAGCTCGGTAAACGGCTCCCCATCACCTTTGTTCACAGTTACCTCTGCACTGTGACACATACACACACATATTGATGCACAATGAAACAAAAATCAGTTTAAATGTCACACATGGAATTAATCAAATAATATCCCCACTCGAACTTGATGAGGTTGGTCCAAATGAGAGGAGGGATGAAGAACGTGAGCACGAGTCTAGCGATGGAAGTGTCTGTCCTCATGGCTCCCCACCAGACTTTGGTCAGCAGGGCCTGTGCAAGAGCATCCAGGTTGATCATGGAGATATGGTTGGTTGGTGGCATGATAATGTAAGAATTAGACATAAGCTCTTACCTGGACACCATCGTGAGCAAAAAAGCATTTAGCATCTGCCAAAGTGGCAAGATTCAGTACAGTTGCTTTGCTCCAGCAGCATGTTTTCCTCACCAGGAGCGAATAGGCTCTGTCTTCACTGTTTGAATAACACTCACTGAACAGATCTGCCAGAACAGTGCAGGCATCAGGACTGATAGTTCTGGTAGTTACACTTTATACAGGCTTTTCAAACAGCTTAATGAAACAGTTCACCCAGAAATTAACATTTTGTGTCAATTACTCAAACTAATGGTGTTCTTTATTTTAATTAAAGGAAGAGTTCACCCAAAAATGAAAATTCTGTCATTATTTACTCACCCAGAAGACATTTACTATACAGAAGATATTTTAAAAAAATGCCTCTGGCTTTTTTCCCATACAGTGGAAGTCAATGGTCACCAAATCTGTTTGGTTACCATCATTCTTCAAAATATCTTATTTTATGTTCTGCATCAGTAATGAAGTCATACAGGTTTGGAACAACATGAGGGTAGGTAAATGATGACAGGATTTTCATTTTGGGTGAACTATGCCTTGAATTTCTGATTCTGTTCCTCAGACAAAAATGTTGTATGACTTTAGAAGGCTTTGAATACTGCTTTTCGTATGAAGCACTTTTACAATTTTTGGTGCATTCTTAAATGCTTTCCAAAACATTATTGTATTGAAATGGGACAATGTTGAGTAAACCATAACACAATTTTCTACTATTTACTTCTGCTATTTTAACCTGCAACATGCAGGTTAAGTCTCATTTGGGCATTTTAGCACCATATTTGACCCTGGTATAAACTGCAGTTTACAATAAAAATAACTAAGGGAAATTGTGACTGTGAAAGGATTATTGTAATGCATAATTAAAAATGACTCTGAGTTCACAATTTTAAGTGTGAAAAGCCCAGTACTATATAACAATGCAATCCATGTCAGTATATCACAACTGTCACAATCTTTTATTGTCATTTTAAAAAGCTTCCTTGTACCTTAAAATTGGATTATCTAGTTCCCTCTTCAAGAGGTTTGACAAAAAATGAACCCAACAAAGATTCAATGTTTGAATGACTGGGTTCTCCACTCTGCTGAGCAATGAGTCTGTTGCTTGGTAATGGTGTGATTCTCACCCATAGCAAATTGCTCATATTTGGCATTCTTCATACTGCGAGCAGTCGCTGCTTCAGTAGCCAGATGCGCCATCTCCTTCATGATCTTACAGCCTACCAGAGCAGCTGCCACAGCCTCCGGACCCTAAAACACACAAATAGTTATTAAAGATGAATGTACAATAATGCATTGAACAAGTTAGGGTGACCATATGTTCTTTCTTTCCCAGACATATCCTGGTCAGGATTTCTAAATTGCCAATTGTCTTGGTGTTGGCTTTGTTTTCCTATTGACGTGCTCTCTATAGTCCTCATACAATATATTGTGACGAGCGTCCCGAAGCTGCATCAGCATCGCCCTGGAAACAAGCGAGGAACACCTGGCCATCCTCATCACAGGCTGATCGGTCACAGCTGCAGCTCATCAGGCGGCGGCCACATAAGCCACGCAAGCCCTGCCATCTGGGAGACTTCTCCATGAGACTGAGCACTAACTCGCCCTCTCATTTCTCCCACAGACAGCAGCGTGTGACCGACCAGCCCCACAGGAGCACAGCACGGACACTCTGCACTGGGAAGACGGAAGAGAGCACTCACGGCACCGGAGCACCTACCTGGACCCTTCTCCCTACCACCCACCTCACTAATAAATCCACCCTCTGGGGCATTTATTAAGATTTCGCGCCGAAGAAGGAGGCCCACAACAGGACCTCGTCAGCGGCCCGTGCTTCTGGCCTCGGATAGCGGTAGAGAAGGTGAGTCCCCCTCCCAAAATCCTAACATCTTCTATGATGTGTTCCAACAGTTGACGGGAGGGGGCTCATTTGGAAAGGAACAACGGGAGGACGACAGGCTGAAGCACGGCTGGACCCAGGTCCGGGTCATCGAAGGCAAGTAGTCGTCGTCAGGCAGCGGCCCTACCGCGTCCCTGAGGCTCGTCGGCGAGCTATAGAGGAAGAGAACCAACAAATGCTGAAGTTGGGGGTGATAGAACCATCACGGCCGTGGTCAAGCCCGATCGTGATGGTTCCGAAGCAGGGCGGCACCCTCCATTTCTGCAATGACTTCCGTCGCCTCAACGAGGTCTCCGAGTTCGACGGATACCCCATGGGCATTTATTAAGATTTCCTTGTCGTGTGATTCTTCACCCCGTTACAATATGTACACATATTTGCATTGCTTTGACCGTTCTCTGTAAAACTTCCTCGCACTTCATGATTGGTTGAATGCCTGCATGCTATTGGTCAGACAACGTTTCAGTCATTACTGTCAATAAGTATAAAAACAATAAAGTCATGTCAAAACCCAGAAGGCCAATTCGCCATGGATTACCTCAAACATTTTAAATAAGGTCTGAGGTAAACATAACTTGACAATCTTGGGACGTTTTGCTGCAGCACTCTATTGGAAAACAAAGCCAAATCCAGGACATTTTAGGCAAATTAGAAATCCTGACCAGGACATATGATCACCCTAAATTAGTACTGTGCATAAAGTAGAAATAAGCAAGAATTGTGAACCACAAGAATGCAAAAACATAAGCAGTAAATTCATTCAGCGTTGACTCTCAGCTTCTCAGCACTCTTCATGCAAATTGCTCTTTGTTCAACCACCCTTATAAAGTTTGATCAGTGAACCCTCCCAAGGTCATTGTGATACACAACTGTAAATGATTGGTAATCAATGGGACTTAAGTACTAGCTACTGATAAGGTCTAAAGAACAAATTGTGAACATATAAATGGAATTTGTTTATGAAAATGAGTTAATCGCTCATATTGGTTTATTGACTCACCATGGCCCAGAAGTAATTTGCCATTTCCTGCCTATTTTGCAGGATTGCCCAAAGGAAGAGGTCTCTCCAAGGGTGATCACAACGACGGTCCATGTCTGGGAGGTTTTTCTGGCTGTGGAAAAGCCGGCCTTTCCCCATCCTCTCCTGCAGCAGATACATATAATATAGTAGGACTGTAGCATGGCGGATTACGTCTAAGTGCATGTTAAAGGCCCACTCACCGCTGGAAGTTTTTGGTAGAAACCCCTACAGGTATCATCAAGAAAGTCTTTGAGGACTTTGGAGACCTCATGAAAGGTGAAACGAGCCCTGCGGTCACCCGGTTCAGTGTGAGGGTGTCCTGACATCCGTTTGCTAGCCAAATGAGCCTGTTTCTCCTGATGCTTTTTCAGGAGCAGGGTGTGAAGGAGGTTTTTCTCAGACACAGAGCAGTAGAGTTCCTGAAGGCGGCCATACGTTAGGAATTCATTTATGTTCACGCCGTTATCCACAAACAAACGCACAAAGTCAGGCTTGTCATTTATCAATGCCTCCATCATCACCTCCTCCAGGTCCTGAGCCTAAAAGAGTATGAAGAAATATTGTGTATGAGAATCAAAACAAGTAGGCCTACTGATAAACAAAATAAACGAACAAAACAATTTTGATTTAAACGTTTAATTCTCACACTCCATGCCACATCTCCACTGAAGATCTCACTTTTAGCAATGTCCACCCTATTCCAGGCCACAGCCAGTTTCAGCTCATCCAGGAAGTCCTGTGCTTCCTGACTTTGACTCTTACAAGCTGAGCCCAGACAAGAACATTTATGAACTCACTGCCATCATTATACAGAAATATATCAGTCTTACAAGCATTCAAATAGAGAAATATACGATTCCCTCATGTGTTTTCTGGAGTTAGTATAAAATCACGGTTACGCACCCTTAACCAGCGCTTTGAGAACTACTGTGTCCAGTTCTGAGTCCTGCTCTGGGTCGTGAACTGTCAGCAGGTGACCGTGGTCCAATATTCTCTGGATCTAATGGACAAATCTGAGTCTTTACACAAATGACTTGTGCCTAAAACAGAAGTGTCCATCCTTACATAAAAACACACCATCTAAATATCTCAAAACCAAAAACTGCTCATTACCAGTTTGATCCAGGAAGTGATTTCAGTGCTGTGTAGGCTATTGGTGAAGGTGTTTATCAACAGCTCTTGGACCATATCAGCATCCCAGCATCCTCTGTCCATCAAGGTCACTAAAATATCCGCGACTCCTCCTGAGCCAGCTAAAATCAGCCAGGGTATTGAATTCTGAATATTCTTGTACATTCTCTGTAAGAAGGCATTGAAAGTGGCTATTACCAACCTGGTGAGAATTACATGCTACAATAAAACACTTAAAAAAAATTCAGTGGATATATTTTAATAATAAAATGTTAAGAGTGACCTGTAATATCCTTGGCTCTCCATGAACCAGAAGACATAAGACAGGGATTTCTATACTGCCTGTGCCTGTTAAAACAATGAATTCCATAAAAAATATATTTTCACGAGAAGATAAAACTTTGCTAAAAAAAGATCTGTCTTAACTCACCCCCATATCCTGTACGCTGCAGAGAGATGTGTTTGAGCATCTTGACTCTCATCTCACCAGTGGATCCAGGTCTCTGGGGGTCCTCGTCCACCAGGATGAAATGAGAATGATTGCAGTCTAAAGAGTACACTGCACCATGGGGAAGATCTTCAGATGGGTATGCTGCTGGATGATCAGGCTAAAAAAAATAACAAATTATAAAAAAATAAACAATGTTCATTTAATTAAAAAAATTTATATACACATAAATATTATTAATGAAGTTTTGGAGTGCTGCAGGGATGACAATTTTGTAGGCCAACTCAGAAGTTAGCATCACCCTGATTTCCTAGACATAAAAGCCAATAGGATTTTTCCATTGGCTTTTGGATTAATACAGAAAATAAACTCTGTGACCAACAAAAATGTTGAAGCCTAAATACAATCTCCTGAAGTAAAAATATAAAGTAAGGCTTTAAACGAACTACACAACTGTTGCATGACTTTAGTATCACTGCCACTAAGCTTCCGACAGCTCTTTCAATCTTTATTTAAAACCTAGAAGTTTGAAAGTTTAAGTTAAAACAGTTTGTAAGAGTGCAAGTATAAACAATGAGGCTATCAGTGTAAATGAGTTTTCCTGTTTGCCGAGATTACATTACATAGTCCCATAAGACCACCTTTTTCAAGACATGTTAAAGCTTTAAAAAATCACAAGTGAGGTATTACTGATGTATATTATGTCACAGAATAAATTGTGAAAATATCTTAAGCTTACGTTAACCACAAAACTAAAAAGAAATAAACAAACAAATAAATAAATAACATTGAATTTGGGACGATGGAAACTAAGTGCAAAAATGCTAACTTGTTTCTGGGTTTTAGGACTCATTTCTGCAGCGCTCTATTGCATAACGAAATGTCCACATGCTTCTTCCATGCAACTAAATTATATAATGATGTGATAAATGAAAACATTGTATCTTTTGAGAAGACTTGTCTATAAACGTCAGAAGGCAGTCTTCACCTTTGCAGACAGTAGCAGATCTCTGTTCTGAATCATGTTCCAGGGAGCAATTCCAATGGCCACCACTCGCACCTTAGTGGAAGTGCTCGCTAGAGAGTGGTCCCTTACGGCTTGACCCAGGTTCTTGGTGATGCCAAAACGTAAACCACTGGTGAGGATCCATGCCCCTGTGTAGGTCAAGGGTCAAAGTTCTGTAACAGTCAAAAGGAGATTGTGATTTTTGTTTTTGATGAACAGTAAATTATCCACCTGTGCTCTGTGCTGCCTTCACAAGGCCTTTTCTAAGAGTGTCCCTCAGCCAGGGCTTCAACTGAGACACTTCATCACCTCCCATTAGTGCCACCACCAGATGAGGAGGGGCCAGACCCCACTGCTTAGTCAACATCTGGTAGATTTCAGCTGGATCTGTAGAGCTGGTTACCCTGACAAACTGGACTGACAAAGAAAGTTTGTGAATAATATGCACAAGCTCATTAGTGGTGATTTTGAGTTATAATAAAAAGATTTTGTAAATATCTGTCCTTATACACCTTGCCCCTGGTCCGACTGACGCCAACAAAATCAATATCTCCCAAACGTCCATCCATCCATTGGGGTTTATCAAATCTCTTATTGCCCTTCTCGCCCATATGAACAACAGACTCGGTGAGTGGGATGTAACACCGACATCCCGGTAGTGACCTGCAAATAGTGACACAAAAGGTCAAGCATTTTGAACTGTGTTAAGTATTGGCAATAAGTGATGCAACTAGTCTCACCCATGTTCTTGGGACTCATTCAACAGTTCCCCACATTGCAGACACCTCCTGCCCTGCCGTGACACCCCCTACAGACAGAATTAAAATGCATTGCATCACAGTCTAGTCAGGTGCAGCCACAGATTTGTCTGCTTATTTGTTCAGTGAGGCACTTCAGGTAGTTGGAAATCTTTATGTAAAGCAGAAGCAATTTTCATTTTCATTCTTTACACACATGCAAACTTGCCCTCCCTTCTGGTGAAGGCTGAGCCACACATGAACTGAAAAACTGATGTGCTTTTTACTAACCTGAGGTAAAGTTAGAGTCAGAAAGCAAAAAAAAAGGCAAGCATAAAGAAAGAAAGAACAAGTTAAAGACAAAAAAGAAAATAAATAATTATTTATTCAAATAATAAACAACCCATGTAAACTTATGCATGTCATTTTAAACACTGATAGCAGCCAAAATTAATCATCCACAGAAGTTGTCTATGTAATTGTCAACTATTGCTAATTTGCATCCTGGTCAACAAGTGATTAGGAAGTTAGTTCCCTCATGTGGTTGAAGAGGCACGGACAAAAAGAGCCATAATAAAAGCAGTTCGAAACTATAAAAACATTTATATGCTATAAAAACATTCCAGGCAGTTGACAGCATGTAATTGATGTAATCAGTCTGAATGAACTTGATTAATCTCTTTGCAATCAATTAGTTTTTATCCGAATGCTATCAGGTTCAGGTATATCTGTCACCTTGCCTGATTGCCATTTTAAACCTTTTGAAACTTCCAGTTTCCTAATAGTTGCCATTAATTTCATTGTTTTCAATGAGACACGCTATGGTTTGATTGAGAGCTGTAAAGCTGTAGTTTCAACTATAAATAAAACACATTATGTAAAATGTGACTCAAATAATAATCAATTCTTGGAGGGAGGATGTGATAATTTAAAAGTTCCAATGACATTTATGCAAACGTGACTGATGTGAGTGGGTGTGTGGAGAGGTGCAGGAGCTGCCCATGATTTGACTAGGGGATGAGATAGGGTGTATGAGAGAAGAAAACGCCATAGACACTGCAGCACACAAATACAATCATTTGCATTAAAGGTCACACATAGACATGACATTAGATCCAGCAGGAAACAGATCTTTATCATTGACACTTTATCAATGAATTGGGTTTACTATCATTATTTAATGTAGTTTAAATATTTTCTTCAGTGTCCAAATGTGAACTTGAACAAAAGTCAATCACTGAAAAACAAAATAAACCTAGAGGTTTGTACTGAAAATATCTAAGGCTGTGGTGAATAACAATCTGAAATGCTAAACTTCACAGATGTCTACTAAATCATAGCGGTCTGTTATTCACAAAATGCAAAATGAAAATATTTCCTATATTCATGTGGTTGTTGTTGGGTTTTTTTTTCAGAAAGTTTTTCAGCTATTATAAACAACTCAACAAATGATCTGGAATCTGATGCCATATTTTTTGCTGAAAGAGTTCACTTACCAGAGGAGTATCCTGATGCCCCAGCATATCTAGATGATGGCTTTGCTCTTGGATCCTCTAGGCCACTACGAGCTTGGGCAGCTCTAGAGTGTCACCAGGAAGTGAATCAGGAGGTTTATGATGACAAAACCACTCCCTAACCAACCGCTGCTACCTACGCTCAACCATTTACCTCCCTTTCTCCTGATCTCCACCATAAGCATTCCTTAGTGTAATACAGCAACAGGAAAATAGCTTCAGAATAGGTGATTAATTTAATTTACGTGATTACTATTATTTTTTTCCCTAACTGCCTTTAGACATTTGAAATGGTTGAAACTTTGAAGATTGATTGCTTAAAATACCTGGAGGTCTTTCACTAAATGTTGCTAATTTGTAAAAAAAAAAAAAAAAAAAGAATAATAAAAAAATAATAATAATCTTTTTAACACATGAAAGCTTTTTAATTTTCTGAAAAATTCTTAGACTTGGAAAAACTAGACTTCAAAAGACTGTTGTAGCTAGAATTAAGGCAAGACACCACAGGTGAATATAGGTTAAAAACGTAACTGATAGACATCATACCTCCTACCTTGATTAATCCCAGTATATAAAGACACTTGTATTGTATTACAAATTTCTGAAATGTTATGTTTAAATATGCAAATGAAGCATTGTGCATACACGTCCAGAAAAGATATCTGAGCATTGGATAAAATCGGGAAAGGGAAATTTGGATATCTCTTTTTTAAATTCCATTAAAAAGTAATTGAAATCTACAGATAGATCAAATGTAATGAAATAAACACTTAAGTGTCTATTAATGTATTGTTTTTGTTTCTACTAGTTTGAAAGTAGACATGTTGGAAACAAATTTGGCCAAAATCTCAAAATTGATCAGTGCATGGACTGTGTGTGTGTGTGTGTGAGAGAGAGACTTGTCTTGGAATGAAAAATAAGTATGTCATCAGCTGGAGGACGAGTGTATCTGTCGTTAGCCTGCAGTTACGGGTGTTAGCCACCAGGTGTCAGCAACTCCTACGGAGTGTAAGCACGAAGGCGGAGAGGATGTCGAGGTCGTCCTTAAAATGCGTGCAAATCTACCACAGGCTCTGTCTGAAACATTTAAAATGCTGCCTCGTGAGGCAGTATACGGTAGTAGGAAGGCATCAAGATGCATTGGAAGCTGGTCTGAAAAAAAATCAGTTTTGCAGACTAACTAGGCAGCATATCAAGTATGTAAAAACACAATTTTTTTTACATTCAGGAGGAGCTATAATTATTAATTATTCAAGAAATAAATGTTATCTGTTAAGTCATACACGTAAGTTAAAATATTAGATGTGAAATATATAAATGTATAAGTATACCGCTAACATGCGGTGCATGCGAGTAGTTGCTTGCCTGCAAACAAGCGCTCACCCAGAGCGAACTAGCCTGATGTGCAGCGATATTGTTGTTATGTTGACATTATCTTGGGAAACTTAGCACATAATGTGGATAACTTAAATTTATTTCACATTTAATTAGCATGTTTTATTTGGGTGGACTCTTCGTGAAGCAAATCTCGTCCCGCTCAGGTCGCTCTGTGACGACTTTGCACGCCATGTTGCGAATGCGCTTGACGTCATCGCCCGAGCCACCTGGTTGGTTGAGCTTCGCGCGCCATTTGTGGGCACCGCCCAGCGGCAGCGGCGGCAGAAATGCGCGATTTGAGTGTTGTGACTGGATTTCGATTCAGCGTTTAGATTTGTGTGTGTCATTTCGATTTCGGTATTTATTACATTCATAATTTATACTAAAGACATATCTGTAAACCTTGAGGTGTGTTATTTTAAAATGCACCATTTTAAAAATATTGGAAGTAAATGTATCATTTAAGATATGCAGTCCGTGCCCGGGAGCATTTAAAGATAATGGCATTGAATGCTAAAAACTAATATACACTGAATGAAATAATGTTGAAACTGAGCCAGCACAAGTACACACTATACCAGGGATCCTCAAATCTGGCCCACGGGATCCACCTGTGACGACTTTGCACGCCATGTTGCGAATGCGCTTGACGTCATCGCCCGAGCCACCTGGTTGGTTGAGCTTCGCGCGCCATTTGTGGGCACCGCCCAGCGGCAGCGGCGGCAGAAATGCGCGATTTGAGTGTTGTGACTGGATTTCGATTCAGCGTTTAGATTTGTGTGTGTCATTTCGATTTCGGTATTTATTACATTCATACTTACATTAAACGTTTGTTTCATAATTTATACTAAAGACATATCTGTAAACCTTGAGGTGTGTTATTTTAAAATGCACCATTTTAAAAATATTGGAAGTAAATGAATCATTTAAGATATGCAGTCGGTGCCCGGGAGCATTTAAAGATAATGCCATTGAATGCTAAAAACTAATTTACACTGAATGAAATAATGTTGAAACTGAGCCAGCACAAGTACACACTATACCAGGGATCCTCAAATCTGGCCCACGGGATCCACTTTCCTGCACAGTTTAGCTCTAACCCTAATCAAACACACCTGAGCATGCTAATCAATGTCTTCAGGATCATTAGAAAATCACAGGTAGGTGAGTTTGCGTAGGGTTGGAGCTAAACTCTGTAGCGCATTGGCCCTCCAGGGCAAGATTTGAGGAACCCTGCACTATACGAACAGGAGGACATTGTTGTTAATGATGATAATAAATACTGCAGACTAAAACTAAACCCGAATATTCTAAATATTCAAATACTTTTATAATTAATTTAATATAGGCTAGTAATATAATTTTATATTGGTGTAATATTTATGCTGCATATATTTTTTTTATCACATTGTTGCTGTATATTCCAATTATAAATAATATCGAGAGACCTAGGCTATATTGTTTTCCTTTATTAACGATAGTTTTATACAAATTACACTTTGGTAAAAATTACCCCGTTTATAACATTGTAACATTTTTTTTCTTTCTTTTTTGAAAACAATCGTTTAAGTCACGGAATTAACGCATGGGCCGTGATTTTCAAAGGGGGGAAGGTAACTTTGCTGATACTGGTGGGGGGTTTATTACACAGGGCGTGGTGCCCGTCTAGCCAATCGGAGGATTTTGCTCGTACAAACGCTGGCCTTTAACCACCGGCACAGATATAAACAGACTACAGGCAACAAGAAATAAACAAACGTCGGCTCACGGCATTGACTTTTAGGCATCATGGCAAACGTGGACGTATCAAGCAATCTGGAGCGTCATGTTGCACGGAGAACCTTTCCTCTTCTCGCCCGCACAAAGGTTTGCCGTAACCTTTTCGGACCCGTAGATCACGAGGAGCTGCACTGCGAAATGAAACGCAAACTCCAGGAGATCTCCGAGCGAGACCAGAGCCGGTGGAATTTTAACTTTGAGACCAACTCGCCTTTGAATGGAGATTACGAGTGGGAGGCGATTTCTGAAGACACTTTGCCATTTTTCTACAAGGATAAAGTCCAAAATAAGAGAGCGTCTGTTATTGCGACAGGAGACGCGTCCAGCACTGTTGACTGCGGGTTACATGGGGTCTCCAGGGGTCCGCTAGTTCAAGAATCCGCGGACGTCCCGAGTCGACCCAGCGAACTTAACCAGGAGAACCTCTCTGGTGCACTCAACTCAAGACCAGCTCGTTCTTCAGTCCTCAGAAACAGACGAAAACGGCCACTCATCCCAGAGATCCCCAGAAACAGCACGCCCCAAATTACAGGTAGGCCTAGGCTAAATGCCTTGAAACTATATGAAAACAGTGGAAACTGTTTTAATGTCTCGATATTTAATGTGAAATGCAAGCAAACATGTCTAACGGCTTATAATATTGATTTCCACCAGACTTCTTCCCGAAAAGAAAAAGGACCCTGGAGTCCAAGCAGGATGACCGGAGCTCGCTTCAAGCCGGCACATCCACCAGCATTGAAGTGACGCCGCGTAAAACAATAAGATGGTACGTTCAGCTTTGTGTGCATCTGACTTTCTATGTCAGTGCAATATTATTACGATTTTAATAACTAATTATTATGTTTATTTGCGTATTACTAATTGTAGTAAAGTAACGGATTCAGTTGAATTCACCTTCATTTAAATGCCCGTACTCCATGTAAAGCTTGTTGTTTAGCTGTGGAACAAACGCTAATTTTGTCTTTTTTTTTTTCCTTTACAGATGTTTGCACTTCATGCAGCAGTCCACCTGTGTTTATCCGCAGAGCGGATGAAAGGAAACAAGGGGACGACACTTTTACTCTTTCTCAACTCCTGTAGCAATAATGGCTCCGCCAACAGAGACTTTGTTGCAGTGTTACAATGTCTAAACGGTGCAATTTTTTATTTCTTTTGTTTTGACTGTGTAGAGGGCTAGGCCACACTGCTCTAAATAGACTAGAGCAATACCTGTTTGTTTTATTTTTTAAATATACTAACTTATTTTATTTATGTTCATAATAGTTTGTTACTCTTTATTATTTACAGCTATTGATATAGTTTTTATTATTTTGGCCATATTTTATGTTGTGTTTTATTTAAGTTTTGTTTGCAACATCATGCAAAGAATTGTTCTGAGCCGTGTTTGTTAAAAATATATTCTGTAGCCCACGCTGTACCTTTGAATCAAAGTGTAAATTAAATTATATTTTTGCTATCCTGGTCGTATTCACGTATGTTCTTGTGAAAGTTATGTATACTGTTCAACTACGTTATTGTGAATCATGGGATGTGGGTAAAAGGCAGAAAAAAATGTGTGCTCTACACTTTTGAGGCATCAACATTTTGCCTGTGACAAAAAGAGGAGAGTTTGGCCTCTAAACAGGAGGGACTCCGCTGTTCCGCCCTTGGTGTTTGTGGGGAGGGATATGCGGGCAGCTGCGTGCTATAGGGAGGATTTAAATGCCATTTTCTTTCCATAATGAAGGAGGCAGGTGCCCTTGGAACCCCGCTTTGTCCACATAAGACCTTCATTTTCAGCACCCTCTCAGCTATCCCGCTAATGAAACACTTACCAAGACTTGAACAAAATGGGCTCCTTCTATTTACACGCCAACCACCTGCCTCCCCTCCCCCTTACCTACGCACTATCTGTGAATAACATTTACTATAGATACCACCACACGCCAGATCGTTATAATGTCATTGAGATGAGACAAAAAAAGAGAACAAAAACGATATAGACAAAACAGTGACCAAAACGAAATCTAATGGTGAGCAACATATTAAAACTACAATATTTTGTTAGTCTATCCAATTGGATTATTTTTTTTTTTTTTTACTTGATTTGTTCACCATTTTTAAAGTATCACACTTAAACTTATAGCTCCTTGATTACATCAATGTCTTGTGTTTCAAATGACGAAAAACAGTCATATCAATCGACATCAAAATTGTTATGAACAGCTTTTAAAACTGATAATAAATTGAAAAGAAACGATATCTGGATAAAGTAGATTGTAGAAATGATCTAGTTTATTCTTTGGAATTTACACGAAAAACGAGGACCTTTGGAACTTTGAGAAATCAAAATTGATCAGAAAAAAAAAAAATCAAATAAATCTTCTGGAATATGCTCATCAACGAATTGTACACATTACTCCGATTTTTTCCCCCTTTAATTTGCGTCGTTCACGTTTGGTATAGGTGAAGAGTGCCAGTGTTTCGCCAGATATAGACTTTCTCTAAAGAAGTTTCCCATTTCCATGACCATCTGGCACCAAAAAAGGCGAAATGGAACAAAGGCCGCTTAAGGCGTATAGCGAAGCGAGTGCCATCGCATTCACCTGCAAATGAGGCTTTGTGCTCTCATAGAAGCACTCGGTGCTCACAAATCCTGTTTGCTTTTGTTTCTAGTCCGTATCTAGTCGTGTGCGAGAAGACATAGATACTCCAGTCCGTCATGCCAGCGACTGGCCATCATTCAAGTGAAGAAACCAATAACTAGAGACGTGAAACGCAATTTCAGAAAGATAGTTTGGGTAACAGTTTAAATAATCATGTAATTTGAATGTAAACATAGAATAGTAATACAATAAATCCCAATAATTTTATTACGTATTTTGTTACACTCTATCCACAATACCCTAAATAGGCCTTGAATTACTATTGATGTAATACTCTAGTCTATAGGAACAGTTGTAATGTGAGTTTTGTAGGCCTATAAAGGTTTATGCAATAATAAGCATTATGATCAAGAAGTAAAATAATTATATTTACCTGAACTAATTTTTTTATCTTTGGCGATATTTTAATAGTAGTTATATGTTCGCGAAAGCTGCACGTAAGCCTAATAGACTAGCAGACACGCAAATATTACTACACCACCCTGCTTCATAATTATTAATGAAAAACGAGGGTTTTAATAAACGTAATTGTGTTACTTGTAATGTGAGGAATCCCCCAGGGTTTATCTGGACCTCATTATTTGAGCTTTTACACTAAAATCATTATGTCCAGATTGACAGGGTTTCCAATACGTTCCGTTATAGCTCAGCTTGGTTTCCTGACCAGATGGATTACCTCCTCGGGCTCATGGGACCTCGACTTTTATCAGCAAATCCCACAGAGACACATTCATTCAGCCCATGCAGTCTGTACATCATTAAATGAAGTTAAGAGTTCAATTCGAATCATTTTATTCGGACTAAAAGATTATTTAAATCGTGCTCGTTTATTTGACTAAAAACCACGAAATATTGTGCAACTTCTGAATTCAAAATACTGCATTAAGCTACGCACTAAACTACAAAATATGATCAAGTAATTGAAATAAGTTAAATAGCTATTGTAAATACAAAGACATTGTTTTATAAATGTTTTTCTTACCATTTTTTTCCAAAAACTACACTGAATTCACTTAAAGAAAACAAATAATAGGCCTATAATTTAAAAAAAAAGTCATATTTAACAATTCATGCTCCCCCTCAGTTTCTATCCATGTATTTTTCTTTCTGTAACAGGGGCATCACTTTCCCAACATTGCTACCCTTTTTTGACACACACATCTGCAATTTGCAGCAAAACCATCAAACCATTCATCTCTGTGTTGTAGCCCTCTCTATTTCAGAGCTGTTTCTCTTTCACTAATAAAACCCATAAAACTAGCGGAGGCACTGGCAAGCTGTGTCTTCAAGGCTGGATACACCTCTATGGGTTCACTAGCTTGAATTAATGGCATTTGGTCCCAAAGTTTGCTCAGCGGTCCCAGAGACAGTGACAGCAGTACGTCCTTTTAAACGAATAACAAAGGCTTATCATTTATCTGGCGGCATATGGGCCAGACCCCCTCTGTAGCAGGCCTGCTCTCTGTGGTGTCTGCCAGTACTGTTGTCCTGTTGATTCCATTGTTAACATAGTTGTCCTGCCATGAGGAGGTATAGTCTATATAGTAGCATGCACTCGTTTTATTCCTCTTCCCTTTGGGACTTTTTGTTGTTGTTGTAAGTTTATAAGCCAGATATGGTATATCTGGTTTTATATCTGCTGGTTTTATTGACTTAAGATTTAGTTGGCACAAATGGTTCAAGAACAAGCTGACATTCTGATATTTAATCCTAAGCCTTCAATAACAGTAGTGAGATAATAAAGACAAAATTGTCATGTTTTTTTCAGGAATGCGTATGCGACGGAATGTCTGATTTGTTGCACATATTACAGGTGACAATGGTCCATATGAGAAGCTGTGCGTGAACAATGGCAGAGTGGACAGCCGTGTTACTGCCCAGGATAAGGTCAGAGGGTGCACATGTAGTCATCCCCATAGCAACAAAGCCCCTCACCCCTGAGAGCAAATGTATTGTCATAAGATCAGAGGTCACAGTACTCCCCATATGGTCGTGTGCTGCATAAGTCATTGATCTGTCGGGATGCTCTAAAGGAATTCTGAAAGTGTCACTGAAAGACTTTTAGAAAAAAGACAACGACTGTTCCTGAATGCCATAATGCCTCCACACCAGCATAAATAGCACCATTCTGGCCTGATGGTGAAGGAAAAGAGCGGGAAGCCAGGCTGCCCACACACTTGTGTTTGAATAGCCAAGACGTTTGACCTCACGGAAACACTGCAGAAAATAAAGCACCGCAAACATGAGTAAGAAGAAACAAGATGTTTATTCAGGAACTTTTTCCAATATTGCAGTTTTGAGACCGTGAGAGAGAAAAAAAAACAGCACTTCTTAAAAATCACAGTTTGGATTTTACTGGAGAATTGAATCAGTAGTGTTTGTAGGATACAGTATTTACTTTTTACAAAAACTAGTACATTCATATTAGTGAATGAACATAAATAAAAACCTGATTGAGAGGACAGAGCTAAGTGAAAAGTTTTTATGCAGCTGAATTGAAACAGTATTTACACATTTGTGTGCCTCTAAAAGCTTATCAGTGATTCATAAACAAGAGCAAAGAGCACACATTGTGTTCCTGTCAACAGAAATCATTTAAAAACACTCAACAATTCATAACACTCCAAATAAGGTCACAATGTTCACATCTACACTCCTAAAAATAAAGGTTCTTTACTGGCATCTATAGTTCCATGACGAACCTTCAAAATCCATGGAAACTTTCCACTGCACAAAAGGTTCTTTATAGTTGAAAAAGGTTCTTTAAGTTATTAAAATGTTCTTCACACTAAACAAATGGTTCTTTTAAGAACTGTTCACTGGAAGGTTCTTTTGGGAGCCCACTAATGGTTCTTCTATGGCATCACTGTGAAAACCCCTTTGTAGGACCTTTATTTTTAACAGTGTGGAGCGGAAGAAGTCAAACTTCTCACAAAAAGCATGAAATATCTTCTTTTAAAAGAAAATAACTGAACAAACAATATCAAACAATGGTATGCTAAAAGTATGTGTCCATGTCTTGTTGCTTCAAAAGAAATGCAATAGTCTGAAAAACTATAAAGATGAACAGGAATAGTCAGACTGATCAGCTGATGCTGAACCTGAGCCATACCTAATCTCTTAATCTTAATTCTAGCCAAAACTGACCCAATATCAGGCACTCTGTGATTTAGTGGTGCTTTAGTGACTCAGCTGTCTTCGTGAATAACAGTTGGTGTGGACAGTTGCTCTGAGCTGGTCAGGCTGTCCTGTCTGCACGGCACTGAAAGGCTGAAGGTGGCTGATTGGTGGCGGAAGCTGCTGCGCAGTTCCTTCCCTCTGGCCAGATCTCCCCGTCTCTCCCTCGCCAGCATGAGGTTGAGAGATTCTGCAATGCTGTTAAGTGTCCTGTCCATGTGTGTGATCTGTGGGGAAAACGAGTGTGTGGCCTCAGCACATCTTTCAAACCAGTGTCTAAAATAACGTAGTCACAGCGTCTGTGTAAATAACGTCATAAACAAGAGTCAAACTGTCAATGCTGTGAAACACCAGCAACTGATAAAAGATCCCATCTGTACAAATAGACTGTAGCAAAGGCAATAAATCCATTCTTCTATATGTTGTAAATGGGATTAAAGTTTGATCAATAAGGCGATGATGAATAGTCGAAACATGAAAAGATTAGGCCACACTAATTTGTTAAAAGTGGATATCAATGTTGAATTGAGTGGAAACTATCATCTGGTCAGAGCCGTGGTTATTTAAAATTGAAATAGAGAACCATTTTTGTGACAACGTATGTCATATATTCATAAACTATTTTGAGAAAAAATGAAATGAAAAAGAAACGGCAAGTAATTTAAATGTGACATTTTGAAGTAGAAAGACTGAAAATACTATTTTGTCCTCCAACAATCTTTGTTTTATTTACAACTTCGAAAAAAATACAGTAGCAGTTTATGTTACTGTCTATGTTCATAAAAAAAAAAAACATACTTCAATACCAGTGGGAATTCTTGTTAAATATTTAAAGGGATTCATGTTTGAGAGGAAGAAAACTGTCAGAGAAATACTTGTCATTTTACAGTTGGGGAGCCAAATGTCTTGAGGTTCTTTCCCTTGGGTTGAAGCTAAGTGACGTGTGGAGCCAGTGCTGTCTACACTCCATTAGAAATAACCAGACCAGTGTCTCCGTGCTGAACCACAGTTTACACAATGATAGTGGCACCACAGTCATATACAAACACATATACACATGCACAAACACACCCCACCATACAGAGTACGGGCAGGAAATTCAAGCATGTAAACATATACAGCCGTTCCCCATATAGACATGAATGCAAACCTGCACACTGCTAACCACAGAGAAAAACAAGATCTTGAGTTGAAACTTAAAAGGATAATTCATCAAAAAATTAAAATTATGTCATCATCTACTCACACTCACTTACAGGATTGTCATATAAAAGATCACATTTACTGTTTTGCCCCTATAAACCATAGAAGAAGTCTCTATTAAATCTTATAAACTTGAAATCTGATGGGGAAATATCTTTAATTGGTAAAACAATATGAAGTTACACATCCATGTCTGTATAGACTTTTAGTAGTCTGAATACACAGATTAAATATTCAATCTATAAAAAAAAAACACTACTGTTTAAAACTTTGGGGTCATTAAGATTTTTTTAAGTTTCAATTTAATTTTTATTCAGTGACATGTATATGCACATGCATAATGTAAAGATTTATGTATAGATTTATATTTCAAATAAATGCTGTTCTTTTGAACTTTATAATCACCCTGAAATAATTCTGAAAAGAAATGTATCATGGTTTCCACAATAATATGAGGCAGCACAAATGGTTTCAATATTGATAATTAAATAATAAGCAAGAAATGTTTTGTAAACTGGATTAACGGCTGCTGAAAATTCAGCTTTGTCATCCCAGGAAACAATTACATTATAAAATATATTAAAATAAAAACATTATTTTATATTGTAATAATATTTCACAGTATTACTGTATTTTTACTGTATTTTTCATAAACAAAATGCAGCCTTGGTTAGCGTAAGATACTTTTTTTCTTTACATTTTAAAAACATTTAACCCAAAACTTTTAAACAGCAGTGTATATGATTTTAAATGGAAAAAAAAAAAAAACTAAATGTGGAGAGAGTTCAGTCAGAGTGGAGGCAGAAGACTGTGTCAGCAATGCAGTAATGAGTTACTTCAGATGGGTGTTTGCATAAATGTTAAGGCTATTTGTTCCTGTTTATGCCAGACACTGCCTGCTTCCTGTTTACCACAGAATTATGGGAAGAAGAATGACACTGTAAGGGGCAGGGTATCCTGTCCACAGCCTCTACAACTAATAACACATTTTCAAACAGCTCTTTACAGAAAAAAGTTGAAGATGGTGTGTCCTGCTGGGAAATACTTAATTTGGCTACTCAATGCATCAATCACTATCATTCATTGCCACAGAAATGTGCCTAACATTACAAAAGTGAGTCAATGAGATCAAAACAATCCTAAATTCATCTATTTTTTATGTTTTGATATAAACAAATAAAAGGCAGCACAACTGAAAAAAGATGCAATTTCTCCCTACAGATATGTCAGCTATGAAAACCATTAAAAAGATCGAATTCCTCTTAAAATGTTTTCCTAAATATTCTCAGTAAAGGATTTAAAACGTCAAACGGGCTTTTTTCAGCCATTTCATAAAATGAGACCATTTGTTTCTTACTCAAACATCTACGAGAAACAAAGAGGGAGAAAGTGAATGAGTGAGTGAGTATGTGAGAGAGAGATCATGTGAACAAGTGTGTACGCTGTTTCGAGTTTGTGTCTGGGATGAGAGCTGTTTGTAAAAGGATTAATGACTGGAGTGGCAAAATGAACAGGAGCAGAGTGAGTGTTTGTAGAGCTCCAGAATCCCCGTAACACACACACACACACACACACAGAGACAGAAAGCTGTTCTTTTTAGAGTCTTAACGCCCTTATCAGCACACATCACTCACAGAGACTGTTTGAGAAGTCTTCAAAAAGTGATGTTTGATCGAAGGCAGAGAAAGACAGAGGTTCCTTCTGCCTCCAGGTTAAGACTTGATGAATGAAGCTTACAGATCTTTATCTGTCCTTGCCGAACCAATTGTGCTACGTGCATTTGCTAATAAACTAAAGAACTGGAACTTGTTATTGTTATACTAATGAGAGACTTCTTGGAAATGCTTGGTTTCTGAGCTTATTGCTCAGTAAAATTCAAGAGCATGCGGTATTAACTGGAGAGATATTTCAGATACTAAGGTAAAGGCACGTTTTCTCTGTGTTTTTACAACACAAAAATGCTATAAATGTCCTTTTCACTAAGTTTAGCTAAATCCTACTCTGGCTGTAGCACAAATATTCAAGCGCTTACCTTCTCTTCCATCCTGTTGAGTCTGGAGCCAACAGTGTTTATGCCTTTGTCTTTTATGCGCTCTAAAGGAGACAAGAATGGTGCCAAGAAAAACGTAATAAACACCCTGCATAAACACGAATGTTCACTAAGACTACAAGACAACAATAAACAGCAACATTAAGAACAACGAAGGGGTCAGACTGTAGCAAAACATGGTGTGGGGTCGAGGAATGTGAGAGCAGAGAGTGTAAAGAATGACCTAGCTTTACCTGAACTTGTCTGGAAGAAAGACAGCTTCCCTAAGGACTGATCCAGTCTGTCAGGGCCAAGTGTGCGGCATGTGAAATGTTCATGTGCAGAAATGGCAGATGAAATGTGAGAGGAATAGTGACAGGGATGAATGTACTCTTAACTTCCCAGCTTTGTTTACCCAAAGGTCATGAAACTGTCATTTATATTGCTCTTATACCTCTAAAATGTCATCCATGTATAGCCATGTTAAAGTAAACACTTTTCTCAACACAAGCTTAACTGCTGCTAAGTGATATAAAGTGAGTCCTTATCCCACCTTCTCTGTAGCTCCTTGATGCGCACCATGAGGTTGAGATGACCCTGCGAATACTGCTCAATGACGTCCCTCACATCGTACGGCTTACGTGCTTGCTGCGAAAACACACATACATACAAAAACCAGCCAATATAATATAATATTTTAATTATAACAAAACAGTAATATTTAATAAAATCATTGATGTATATTTAACACACACACACACACACACACACACACACATAATATTTGTATATATATGGCACATTTAAAATATATACAAGTCATTTGTCAGGATTATTTAATGAATAGTATGTTAAAAAAAACAGTATTTATTATTTACGTCTTTACTGTCACCTTTTTGATCAATTTAACGCATCCTTGCTGAATCAAAAAAAAATATCTTACTGACCCCAAACTTTTGAATGGTAGTGTACAAAAATTAAAAGGAAATACTGTTTATGTGCATAGGACCTATATTTATATTTAACTTACATATTTATATTTAACATACATTTTTATAGTATATTAAGCTTTTATGATTTTTATAATTTTTTTATCATTCTCACTCTGTGATCTCATATTAACTGAGAGAATGCATTTGTGCTTTTCATAATTAAAATGGTCACAATGCAGGACTATTTAAGTGAAATAAACTAAATAAATAAATACATACATAAAAAATGTGACCAGTCACAGCATGTAGAATGTACATTTTTTCCTTATACACTTCTACACCTTTAACATAAAATCTGGGTATGATCTTGCCTAGGGCCCCACAAACCCACTGGTTGGCCCTGTATATGACTGAACCTTTAGATGAATAAAGTCTGAAAGAATCAAATCATCATAAGGGTGAACTCTCTTTACTTGATACAACCAGCCCAAAATCAAACAAGCCCAAAGGGGTAATATTTCCTCTTGATTGTCACCTTTGAGGAAAACGATTCACATCTGCAGACACCAAACGTACATCCTGATCAAATGCTTAATCATTGATTTTACGGCGTATCGAGCACAGGTGATGATGCTTATGGCTATTTCAATTTATTGGAGCTTCCTGACTAACACGGAAACGATGTGTGAAACTTCACGTTTGCTACAGAACATAAGCCCATGTTTGATTAGCGTCAGTGAAATAACCAAACGTTCACACACCTCCGGCACAAATGAACCAATTCAGGAGAAGCTAGAGCTGTTCAAAGGAGGGTAAACATTGTCATGACATCAGGCACAGCAAATCTAGCCAGCAGCATCTGACAGACACTCCAAAGTGTGTGTTCTGTGTCACAAGAGTGTGTGAGAGGAGGGGAGAAGGACTTGGGGAAAATAAGGGGATTGAGAGATGACTGAGGCAAGTGGGTCAAATGAAAGGATGGCGAGAGGATGGGAGGGCAAAGAGAGAAGACAAACAAAGTGCAGTAACGAGTTATCAAGTGTGGCATAACTGCATAAAGGAGGAGAAAGTGTGCAGGATAGCTATTAAGGTAATCCTCTGACATTAACCTGTATTTTTGAGGACTCAGGCAGAGCATCTGCTGTTACTGAGTCCCAACTCAAGATCTTCCCTTCCGTACGTTTCAAAAGACACCTTATTCATTAATTCATTAAGGAATGCTAATTACTGGAAACATGTGAATTTAAAAGCCACTGAAGTTTCTTTATCATCAAATATAAAATCGAATAATACACCACAACCAAGAGAAGCCAATCGTATTTCTGCTCATATTAGCACTGTAATGTCATGCTAACTCTGTAACATCATGCTAACTTAATTAGATTTTGGTTGTGCTTTCAAACAGAAAAAGAAAATCTTACCTGGAACTTCTTTTTGGCCACAAAGTAGTACATCCTCTGGATCACACGAATGGCTGCTCGATGGGAATCCCGCAACCTGTGTTTATGTGTCATGATTAGTATTAGAGAGATACTTAAAGCCAATTCTTACAGGGATAGTTCACCCAAAAATCACAATTCTGTCATCATTTACTCACCCTCATGTCATTTCAAACATGTATGACCTTCTTTTTCCACTGTGCAACACAAAGGTAATTTGAAAAAATGGCTGTTTTTTGACCTTACAATGAGAGTCAATGATGTTTTGGACCCCCCCATTCTTCAAAATATTCTCTTTTGTGTTCCACAGAAGAAATAAAGTCATACAGGTTTGGAACGACATGAGGGCTAATTTTGAAATGAATTATCCCTTTAAGTGCTAAGATTATCAAAGAATTTTAACATTTTAGGAAATTAGAACTACATTTTTGATGTAGATGTTTTTGTCTGTGGTCATAAATGTGGTATCTGATATTATGACTGCATATGCCACCCCTAACTAACTTTTAACAAGTTAGTTAGGGGTGGCATATGCAGAACAATTAATTCCCTTTCACATTTTCAATATCATTTGCAAAACAATCCTATCAGTCTCCGGCAGGCCCTTCAGGTGCAGCCCAAAGCCTCTCCAGATGCTATTTATGTGGACAGGACTTTTGTAAGTGGCCATTGAGCACAAGGGTCACGACCAGGACACACTGTCCAAGAGAAAATACAAGGCTCTCTCTGCTTTTCAAAGGTTTTAAAAACCACAGCACTGAGATTTGGTGGGGGGAGGGGACTGACTCCCAGGAGACCCAAGGTTATCTAGGGGAATGGGATATTGTCTCAAAGAAAGACGAAGTATGAGAGGTACACTTTCCCTTGCACGTCAGCTCCCGCGTGGCAGTCTACATGCGAAACGTGCCTGTAACATGTTAGCATGCCAAGGCTTGTGTCTGTTGCATGTCACTCTGAAAAAAGATGGAGCGCACTCTCACAAGTTCCTTGAAAATGCATTAGCAGTAGACTGGCTGCAGGCTATCAAGCCTCATTGACTTAATGGACATAGCCGGCTGACAGTTTCTGGTTTCTCCCTGGCTGCGGGCTACAGGGAAATGAGGGATAAGGCATATGCCGTGCTCCAGGCAACTGCCAATTTACTGCTCTTTGGTGCCATACTCTAGACTTCAACCAGCATCCCTCTGGGTTATATTGCCAGTGGTTAAATAGCAAGCCTTCATAGCTTTGAGCAATGCAAATGTCTGTTAAGTTAGCATTAAAAGGGGAGGAAAGGAGGTAATGTAAAATTTCGGATAACAAAATCTGATACTATTTTGCATACTTAGTATAACTTAGTTTAGGATTTATTTCCATGCATATATAAATGCTTGGGAACAGCTATAGCACATTATAATTATGATACATTTAAGTAATCAAAACTAGTACCAAAAATAATAGTTTGGAATCATGCTGTAAATAACAAGGCTTTGATTTAACAATTGTATATTATTGACTCTTCACTTGTTTACTGCTTTTTCTTCACTCTCCAGTCCACCTTATCTATCTTAAAAATAAATCAATAAAATTAAAATGTTAATTTTGTAAAGAAATTAGTGTTGGCACAACATATTTGATCTATTTTAAAGCATATATATATTGAAATATTACATTTAAATATAACAACCCTAAAAGGTCTTTGAGACCATGAGAAACATTCAGTCAGGTATGTGGAAACTTTTATACATAGGCTTGCACTACCATTAAAAGGTTGGTTGATAATTTTATTTATTAATTTATTAATAATGTTTTTGAAAGAAGTCTCATGCTCTTATTTATTTATGAAAAAAGCAGCAAAACACAGGAACATTGTGAAATTATTATTACAATATATTATTATTACAATTTATAACCCTAACCCTAACTGTTTTATAATATAATATAATATAATATAATATAAAATAATATAATATATATATTTCTGTGATGGCAAAGTTGAATTTTCAGCAGCAATTAATTCCAGTCTTCTGTCACGTGATCCTTCAGAAATCATTCTAATGTGCTGATTTGCAGCAAAAAAAAAAAACATTAATGAATAGAAAGCTCAAAATAAACAGTCTTTACTGTCACTTTTGATCAATTTAATGCATCCTTGTGGAATAAAAGTGATAAAAAATAACTAATAAAAAAGTACTGACACCAAACTTTTTAACAGTAGTGTGTAAAGTCATATTTATATACATATAAAAGGAAATGCCTTAAGAAATAACTTCTATTTTACATCATGTCAAGTGCTGAACGACTCTTGCAATAAAATGTATATTGGTCAGTGTGATATGCATCTCAGAGATCAATATGGTAGGAAGATCACGTTTTGGTGGAACATTATTTGAAACTACAGAATCCAAATTGATAAGCTCAAGTTGGAGTCTGCCAGCGGTCTGCACAGAGTTCAGGAATCATACCTCCCTGGCTGTTTGTCATTCCAATGGAGCATGCAAAGACGAGAGAGAGAGAGAGAGAGAGAGAGAGAGAGAGAGAGAGAGAGAGATGGGGGACACTAGAGATAGAACATGGGAACCACCCCATCTGTCCCTGAGGCAGTGCCACTTCCTCTCTCCAGTCATGGTTACCAGCATAGCAACGCTGGTCTCATGACCCCAGCAGGGTCACCATCTGCCTCTAGTGCTGGCACAAAGCCTGGCTAATGGCAAACACTGGTGGAGACGTACGCAAAGGGAGAAAGACTCCCACTGGGACAGAGAGGGAGAGAAAGAAAGAAAGAAAAAGATGGAGAGAGACAGACAAACAGACAGATAGGGAGAGAAAGAGAAAAGGAGGCGATCATATGAGGTCTTCTTTCTGCCAAAGGCAGGCTGCAAATCTCTTCCGTTTCCAATCTTTTTTTGTTGAGCCTGCTAAACAATAGCAGCCAGATGTGAAAGAAACTGCATATCCACTGGAGGGCCACCAATGACCCAAAAACGCAGAGGAGTTTGTCTAGACAGCATCCACGGTGCATTGTGTACCTTAACGTACTGACATTGTGATGATTACAAAACAATAATCCCACAACAAGCAAGTCATAATCAATGCTTCCTGTGAGAAAAACACCAAAAGGAATAGTTCACAAAAAAATTGAAAATTCTGTCATCATTTGCTCATTTCGCTCCAATCCTGTATGACTTACTTGACGCCTTTATGCATAATGCATTATAAAGGTATTCATAATATATGTTGTAATGCATTCTATTTTTTTCATAAATATTTGTAACCAAAGTAAATGCATTACATTGATGATTACAAAACAATAATCCCACAACAAGCAAGTCATAATCAATGCTTCCTGTGAGAAAAACACCAAAAGGAATAGTTCACAAAAAAATTTAAAATTCTGTCATCATTTACTCATTTCGCTCCAATCCTGTATGACTTACTTACTTGCAATTGCGAGTTATAAATCTTTTTTTTTTATTTTTTTTTATCACGTAGCAGAAACAGGCTTCCATAGAAATTACATGAGGTTGACAGAATTTTCATTTTTGGATGAACTTTAGGCATTGGACAGCATCCACGGTGCATTGTGTACCTTAACGTACTGACATTGTGATGATTACAAAACAATAATCCCACAACAAGCAAGTCATAATCAATGCTTCCTGTGAGAAAAACACCAAAAGGAATAGTTCACAAAAAAATTGAAAATTCTGTCATCATTTGCTCATTTCGCTCCAATCCTGTATGACTTAACGCACGCCTTTATGCATAATGCATTATAAAGGTATTCATAATATATGTTGTAATGCATTCTATTTTTTTCATAAATATTTGTAACCAAAGTAAATGCATTACATTATTTGCAGATTCCTTGTTACATCTGAAATTGGTTGTTTGTCATGTTTTAATGCATTGTACTTTTTAAAGTACAATGAAGTATTGTAAAGCACTATAACTTGTTACAATTATTCATGAGATCATACAATGTATAAAGTAAATTACAAGGCATAATTAATTTAAAATACTTTTATAATGCATTATATATAAAGGCTTCAAGTAAAGTGTTATCATATTTCTTTTTGCTGTGTAACAGAAAATAATAATTTTGAAAAATATTTGTTTTTGACTGTTTTTGTCCATACAATAAAAATTGAGGTCCAGTGAAAGTTTTTTTTTTTTTTTCAGAATTTTGACTCTTTTCTCACAATTCTGAGTTTATATCTACTCACAATAACTCGCAATTTTTTTTCTTGCAATTCAGAGGAAAATAGTCATAATTTTGAGACAAAGTGAGAAATAAATTGCAAGATATAGACGTGCAATTCTGAGAGAGAGAGAAAAAAAGTAAACTTGCAATTGTGAGTTATAAATCTTTTTTTTAAATTTTTTTTTATCACGTAGCAGAAACAGGCTTCCATAGAAATTACATGAGGTTGACAGAATTTTCATTTTTGGATGAACTTTAGGCATTGGTTTTACATATTAATGCACAGATCACAAATAAAATCTATTATGAACCAAAAATCAACCCTTTTTTTTTTACAGTGGTTAATGGTCAAAAGACAAGCCAATCAAAAGCTGCCATATATTTTATAGGCAAGCTGAAAATCTGAGTTTGCGTGCTTGTTCATGTAAATAGCAAGTGATGTCGTACTTGTGACAAAGGCTGTCATAATTGCACCAAATAAAGATCAAAGAAGTGCATGATGGGACAGGAAATAAACACACCATTAGTACCATCAACACTTCAGGCCTCAAACTCCCCACCTCCAATTAACTCTAACGGGGTGTGTTCAACAACATTTGGTCTGAGGAGGTGATCTCTTGGTCTCTATATGCAATGTTGAACATCCAGACATTGCATCTAACCCTCATTAGTAGTGAGCAGATGAGAGAACACCTGAACCAAGGTCAGTGACCGCTCCGTAGGGCAATGTGCAGCATCTTTTGTGTCGATTGTAATCAGTTTAGTGCTAAACTTATTGGATTTTGGGGAAGGAGAGCAAGAATTCAGATGGGAAGGAGATACTTAAGAGAGTTGAGGACATATTACTGACTAAATTAGGTCTTATATGAACTGCAAAAATAAATAAATAAATAAATAAAATCTGCAAGGGTGATAGAAATTTAGTGGCATTTTATTTTGATTTTGTGTTTAAGGTAGGAAAATGAGCTTGTTATTTGACCTCCCTCTGCTAATCTGAGTGTAATCAAATGTAGATAAACAGGAAACATAACAATCACCGGCCTTCACTCTAATCTTATCATTGGAAAGCATCCATGTACACACACACACACTCTCTCACACACACACACACACTCTTTCACACCAACATGGCCTCAGTGGTACTGCAAAAGACAAACTCAATCAGACAGATCTGCGAATAAACGAGACCATGCAAAATTACAGACGGATAACAATAAATGCATGTCTAACACATAAATAGAGTGTATTTACATTTATGAAGATAAGTAGTCACTACCTACTTTCCTAATTCTTGGGATGCACTGAAATGAAAATTCTGGGCCGAAACCGAAAATCCTGGATGCACTTGGCTGAAAACCAAAACGGAAATTGCTTTGTAATAATTATTTATTATTTTATTAAATAATATAAAGTAATTTTGTAAAACTTTTTAATTTAACTCAATAATTTTAATGATACTGATTTTAAAAAAACCAATAAAATAACCACACTTTTATTGAAAGTAACAATAAAAATATATAAAAATTAAATAGCAATATGTTATTTTTATTCAGTTCAATGTTTATTTATTTTTTTCCCTAATTATCCAAATAATGTATAGTGCTACAAAGCTATTATTATCAGAGCATGTGAGCAGAGCATAGCGGGGAGCAGATCACTGAATGAGAGGGTAGTGTTGTTTTACCAGCGCTGCCATGTTACAGCACAGTAGCGCTACTGCAAACACTATTCTAGTATACTACAGTATACTACTGTATATTTATTTACTTTTATTCAGCAAGGATCCATTAAATTGATTTAAAAGTGACAGGAAAGATTTTACATTGTTACAAAAACTTTCAAATAAATGCTGTTCTTTTCAACTTTCTATTCATTTAAAGAATAAATGTATCATGATTTCCACAAAAATGTTACGCAGAACAACCACTTTCAACACTGATAATAACATGAAATGTTTCTTGAGCAACAAATCAGTAAATTAGTATGATTTCTGAAGGATCGTGTGACACTGAAGACTGGAGGAATGGCTGCTGAAAATTCAGCTTTGCCATCACAGGAATAAATTACATTTTAAAATATATTAAAATAGAAAACTGTTATTTTAATACCAGCTCATAATATCACTGTTTTAATTGTATTTCTGATCAAACAAATGCAGCCCTGGTGAGCATAAGAGACTTCTTTCAAATACATTTAAAAAGGTTTAGAAACTTCAACTGCATGATATAACTTACGACTCAATCATCCGAAAGGAATGGCCCGCATACTCAAACCCTCCCTAATGTTTTGTTATGTCATGATGAATCACAAACACGTCAATTACCACAATGTCCCCCACAGAGGCCATGTGCACTCTTGTGACTCGTCTCAGTGAGTCAAAGGATGAAGACCTTTGTGTAGCGGTGTTGCACCACAGGCTGCAGGATCGTGGCACTATGGCACTAAAAGGCTCATGGGGGCCCTGTGTGTCTAAGAATAGCTCTGTGGAAGAGGAGGGGAAGAGTGCTCCGATTAGCCGCGGTCTGAGAATCACAAGGTTTAGAGGGCTCTGCTGCGCGGTACAGGACATTATCCCAAATATCAGCTCCGTCTTCCCCCTCAAGCTCAAATACCTCAATGACATTTTAATAAGTGGTCAGCTGAGATAAGGGACACTGAGGCAGTAATGATTGATAATAGCTGACCAAAGATTGGACGTTGTTCGCTGGGGTAAAGGCCTGGGGGGAGTCTGGGTCGCTGGCCAGAAGCCATCACACACACACACACACGTGCGCACAAAGACGTGCGGGCGCAAGATGCTCACACACACACGCAGCAGGGGTCCCTCTGGCTTCAGCCAAGCAAAGATCTCTTTCATCCCGAGCATCAAAGCGCCAGGCGAATACGGAGAGTTTTAAATGTCCTTATGAGGAGTGACACACAGCGATGCAGCATTCACTTTGACATTGAGTCCTCTGCTGCTATACACCATGACTAAATGGCTTATGTCCCTAACTTGTGGCCTCAAATGATCCTAAACATTACAGCAGCAAAGAAACCGGCAGCGTTCATTTCAACGCAAGTCCTTATACATCACCAGGGGCCTCCGAGCCTTTTGTCATATCGTGTTGCCAGCTAACAAAGTCACTAACTTTGCCGGGCCGTCTGAAAGAAACCTGATATGGCACATTGACATTTTCACAAAGTGAAACGGAAATATTGGTACTCATAGACAACAAATGTATTGTTAAGGAGGCAAATGTATTATGTGTGAATTTTTTGAATTTGAAAAGCTGATTAAACAATTTTGAAGGAAAAGTTGATGCAAAACTGGAAATCCTGTCATCATTTACTTTCCTTGACGTCATTCTAAACCCGCATGACTTTTATTCTTCTGAAGAACATAATAGAAGGTATTTTAAATAATATTTCAAGTGTTTTTTTTTCTCATACAATTAAAGTCAGTGGGGTCCAAAACAACATTGTACCACACTGACCTTCGTTATAAAAAAATCACTAGGAATTTATTTTCCAATATATTTTTACATTTACATTTATTCATTTAAAAAGCACTATCCAAAGCGACCTACAAATGATTCATCTTAAGCAGGCAATAACTGATTGGAAAAATTGTCCAGAACAGTACAAGCTACGATAGTGAAAGCACAGAATAATAATAATAATAATTTGTTTATTTTCTTAAGTCAGCAGGATGCAGTTGAGTTTTCAGCCATTTCTTGAATATTGTCAGGGATTTGTTTGTCCGGATAGGATTAAGCAGAACAACGCAAGTCAGGGTTGGAACAATAAGAGAGTGAGTAAATGATGACAGAATTTTCATTTTTGCATCAGCTATCCAAAATGCCCAAGTTTTTTTTTTTTTTTTTGAAAAGCACTGCTGCTGACAACCGCTGCTCGCAAGAATTTGTCCGATTAGTTGTCAAGTTCACTGTGTGCAGTGTACTGTTACAAACTTCTACAGAGGGTCTTGCTGGGCTTTTGGTCTGACAGCAAATGAGAGAATCATCTGGGATGTGTTCTTTCTTGCTGAGCAACTTTCTCTCTCTCTCTGTCTGTCTTTCACTGCTTGGCTGACTCTCGCTCCATGTCCCTCGTTAGCTCTAACACACTGTAACGAAACACAATTACTGTTAAGGGGGAAGAAAAGGGGCCGTGACGGCAAGATAAAGAAACTTGTGCTGGCAAGCCGCGCTGAAGAGGCATTAGTGAGCCAATGTTTCTGTCCCATTCAGCACGCCTCACACACCGCCACACACTCCAAATCACACCGGCATACTCTCATCATACACACTATACTCAGTTCTAACAGGCAAACGTGAGTCTGTATGTGTTTTGGACCTGGGAAATATTTCATATATTTAACCGTTGAATCACAAATACCTTTGTGAACATGGTGTTACCTAAAAATAAATAGTTTAGTAGTAGTTCATCTCTTAGGAAAATATGCATATAATGCATCATACATAAAATTTCTGTGAAATTACCAGCATGGAAATTACTGCTCTGGAAGACAAGAGTGTTTCTAACAAAAGTCACTGTTGCGCTCTTTAGCCCAGAAGCCCATTACAACTATAGGACCGCTTGTCAGTCAGGCTATTGTTGGCATGTGTAGAGCCGCAGACAATGGCTCTTTGTCTCTGCACCAGTGTAGACGGCCTGGCTTGGCCTCCGCCACTAGAAGTCCTTCTCTGTTTACTGAGAATAAATCAATCTTTTCAGCTAGGGTCTCCTTTGGTAAACCTCACACCACAGCCCTACAAGACTGCAACAGCAGATATGTGCGAGTACAAATAGGCACTTTCAGATGCACCTGCGTTTGCTTTGATTGCATCTTTTTACCTGTGTCGCTCTGGAGAGGAGTTTTTTTTTTCCAGGCAACTGCAAAAGACATCTTTGTATTTGATATGAAATAACGACTATGACTATTTTCTACTGAATTGCTTGATTCAAAACACTTAAAGAGTCTTCAAAAGACGACAAACTCATTATTTACCACACCTCATTGTGCTACAACAAATCCTAACGTCTAATAGGTAGTAGTGAGAGTGTGTAGGTAGTGTTGATATCCTCCGGTGTGTGTTTTAGGAGCGCAGCGGTCAGAGAGATGTTTCTGTGGCATTGTTCTTTCCCCACCCCCAATGGAGCCGAACTGTTTCAGCTGCAGGCACGAGGAGGCTTTTGTGCCTCTCTCACCTCTTGAGTTAACAGCCTGGGTCAAAGGTCAGACCAGGAAAAAAATGTCCTAAAGGAGAGGAGAGGAGAGGAGCGAAGAGGAGTGAAGAGGAGAAGAGAATGAGTAAGATGAGAAACGTTGAGCAGAGAGGAGAAGAGACGTTATGGTTCTGGTCTTTTTGAGTCCCCACCCTGCTCTGCTGGACATAAACAAATAAACATGTACTCACACCCACACTGAGCAGGAGAAGAAAGAGAGAGAGAGAAAAGAGAGAGAGAGAAAAGCCAGCTGTTGCCATTGCATCTCAGTGTGAGGCGAATGAAAGCTCATTAAACTTCAAAGATCAAATGAAAGCTTGTAGTGACAAGGCTCCTTTGTAAAGGAGATGCAATATGTCTGCTAAGAATGAGGATTTAGAAAAGAATCATACTTGAGACTCTAAAAAAATGATATCTACCTAATTAAAATTCAAAGTTGCTTTGGTGGAAAACACCAACATTTTCTCTCGTGATCACATTAATCTCAGTGTACAAGCAACGTTGTAATTGTATCAATTCTGAGATTAATATCATCGCTACTTCAGCTTCAGCTCCATCAAGGTCAATGTAAATGTTTGCACACAAGAATAAGATAAGAAAACCAGTCCTAGACTACAATAGCTCCCAGATTGTCTTTCAAAAGATGTTTTCTCAGTTTGACTTCCTACATCACTCTGTATGAATATAATAAATACTTAAAGCAGCAATAGTATGATTTTGCCTGTGTTCACCAAAATAATCTCCTGCTTTGAAGTGCCAGGAGAAGGGTCTGGTCTACAAAAACACCTCCACTGCCCTCTTGTGGTTTCTCAAAATAAATAAAAGTTTGAGCTGGACAAAAAAAAAACCTTAACACCTTTGTATTTTCAGATAATTCAGAGGGTAATAGAGGCCTAAGGTTAGATGCTGTAAAGTGGTGGATCCCATCACAAATGGAAAGGGGCTCTCTGGATAATCTAATGGACTGTATACCCCCAACAGAGACATGGTTCATTAGATTATTCAGAGACGGGTCGCTCCATTGCCTGTGTAAGTAAATGGTTTGCAGTATACACAGGCCCTGCGCTGTTCCACATGCTGAACAGCTAATGGGGCAAAGAGATTCTGATAATGACCTCCTCTCAGGCAAAACACAGCCTGGAACATAACCACTCTTCATGGGAATGCTTTGGGGCCCAGAAACATACACGGTGCACTTCTTCTAGCCACGTTTTCACTTGAGATGGGTGGGCTCGGAAAGCTGAGACGTGTTCCAGCAGAGATGGCGCATATGTGTTAAAAGTATTTTTACAGATTTGAGCTGAGAATCCAGTGACTGCAGAGATTAGCGGGATGATTAGACTCCATTTGCATTTACAGAGCCAATATTGTGAGTGTGAACTGCAGGGGTGTGCTAACTCTGACACCATCAAGCTAACACTTTTTTAATTGCCCATCCACTAGATGTTGCATGACATGTCATCCAGAAGAGTTCTGAAAGATTATAAGTAGTGGAAACTTTCTGAAACTTGAATAATTGACTGTCTGCTGTCTGCGGTTGACATATAGACATATAGAATAATAGTTTAAATTACGCTAAAAATTGTACGTTCTTACTCACTGAGACACATGAGTGACTGGAACGAGCGAAATCTCTCGCTCCGGCTCAGTTTCCATATCATCTGCGATGCTGCTGCTCCTCTGGAGTGTGGGCCGAGGCTGCACTTCCAAAATCCCAGGCCTGTTCCCTAAAGCCACACAAAGCACGCGCATCATTTCAGACTGAAACGGGCCAAACAGCTTTGCATTTTCCAATTTAAAAAAAGCCAACAAGGTTTTGTTACCTACCGGGAGATGTAGAGAACTGGAAAGAGGATAGAGAGCTCCAGGATGGCACCCGCTCTGTGAGAATCAAATCAAATGATGTGTATTTCATGCCAAGTAATTATACTGTGATGGATATGAAAGTTCACAGACAAATGGCATGTGGTTCAATATTATAAATTTGTCTGAAAAAAGGAATCAAAACAGACAGGCATACGGAATGGTAGTTAGCAAGTGAGTACAGACACATGTAGCAATAGACACTAACTGGAGCTCACCACATCTTGTGTGTGTGTTTGCCCCTTCTGTGAGAATGGAGAGGGGAAATGAAGGATATCAGAGGAGAGATGCTTCAAGAGCATGAAAGGTGAAAAACAGAAGAGAGGGTGAAAAGGTCAACAGTATCCTAGTTTATTGTTGGTAATACCTGACTGTTGAATACTGCGCACTGTATCTGCTCCACCATCCTTCCCGTCATCTAAGGAGTCATAGGTTATGGAAGGTATGGTAGGAGAACTCAGTCCATCATCCCTGTCATTACTCTTCATTTTCTTCCTCATCTTCACCTGCTCAAAATTATTTTTTTGTTTTTTTAATCTAAGCCCTTGAGAAACCTTAAAGGGTTAGTTCACCCAAAAATGAAAATTCTGTCATTAATTACTCACTCTGGTGCTGTTCAAAACCCATAAGACCTTTGTTCATCTTCGGAACACAATTTAAGACATTTTTGATGAAATATGAGGGCTCTCTGACCCTCCCATAGACAGCAAGGTAACTACCACGTTCAAGGTCCAGAAAAGTACCAAGATGAACGACAAAGTGTGACATCAGTGGTAAAAATGTGGAATAAAGTCGTTATTTTTGTTTTTTTTGCGCAAAAAAGTATTCTCGTAGCTTCGTAACGTTACAGTTGAACCACTGATGTCACACGGACTACTTTGTCGTTCATCTTGGTACTTTTCTGGACCTTGAACGTGGTAGTTACCTTGCTGTCTATGGGAGGGTCAAAGAGCCCTCAGATTTCATCAAAAATATCTTAAATTGTGTTCCGAAGATGAACAAAGGTCTTACGGGTTTGGAACAACACGAGGGTGAGTAATTAATGACAGAATTTTCATTTTTGGGTGAACTAACCCTTTAATGGTAATACTAATTCTTTGCAGGTACTACAGTTTGAAACAAAATATACACACACACACATATGCACTAAACTAAATATAACCATTAAAAACCATTGAAAAACTGAAGCCATTTAAATCGTTTTTGTTTCACTCAAACTTACTAAAACTTCAACTAAATGTAAAATGAAAACTGAAAATGTAAAATAAAAAAATACTATAATACAACATAAATAATACTAAAATAACGCTCAGTAGAAAAATACAAAATAAGCAACTAACTAACACTCTTTTCACATTAGTGGCAAAGTTTGTGCTTGTACATTTTTGTATTATGTCTGGTCCATCTGTGCATGTATGTAGGCCGCCTACCTTCAATTTAGGGCTAGACACTGATCTGCTGATGTTCCTTTTCACAAATAACTTGTAGGTGGCAGAATCACGGTTCTCTAAGGCAAAACACCTCCAGGATGCCTTCGGCATGAGAATAGAAGAAACAGATTGACTCTGGAAAGCCTGGCCATCCTCATGAGTGACAAATAATAAGGAATACTACATCTATAGGCAACAGGAAGAGACACCTGTATCAGACATGCAGCTGCAGGAATTTGCCTGTTGAAATGTTTTTGTCTCTGTTTCTGCTGCACCTTCAGAGCAAAACCGGAGCCTAGGATTCCCTGTGGGGAAATACTATCATTCTTTTCATACACTGGCCTGCTGTGCGAGGAACAATTGTTCTGGCTATTAAATCTCTGTAACTTACAGCAGGGAGGGCAAAAAAGGAGATAGCAAAGACAGAGAAACATGATGCAATGGTCTTCCCTATCCAAGTCTGAGGGACCTTGTCTCCATAGCCAATAGTGGTTACTGTCACCTGAGCATATGTACAGAAAAAACATTGACATGCAACACCCATTACTCAACATGATCCAGTTCATTGGTGTATGCATTCAATTATCCATGTAATAGCCATTGTGTCAATGAAAGGTATGGGTGGGGATCTACCTACCACACCCCACCACAGAGCATCAGCATAGCTGCTGAACTCTGTGAAACCACTATCATCCACCGCATCCTTCTCTGCCAGATACACGAAGTAGGAAGAGAAGATAAGTCCAAGGAATCCGATATAAAGAGTAGTGATCAGTTCCTAGAAAGAGGAAACGCTTTTATAATTATACAACCTTAAATCTTAAATTATGTTTTGCAGCTTTAGCGTTGGGTAGAGATTTCCTGATTCAATTTGATTCTGATTCTCATTTTATTATAAAATGCTATCTTTGCCAATGCTGTAAATTATATAGGGTGGTGTTTCATGATTCATTCTGAACTATTTAGTAATAGTTTCCACAAGTATGTTTTTATTTACTAAAAACACACTAAACTACTTCACTAAAATGGCTCATAAGAGTCATTTGTCCATGAATTAGAATACACTTGTTGTGTAGTAGCCAATGTTCTTTTTTTAGGCAGATCCCACAAAGACAACTCATTAGAAAGATGTTCATTTCCATTATTTAGTGGTACACTGTCTGTAATGTGTCACATTCATATAATTCAGACTGCAAACTTACATTCACGGTAAAAATATGATACCTTTTGGCTTATCGCTAAAGAGTCCCGCTGCTGAAATGTTGTACAGGAAACACTGATAATTAATTTGTTACTTTATGAAAATATTAATTGAAACCATTAACAACAAGTCACAGGTCACCTTCAACAGAACGCCGTTACATCTGCAGGAGACAAACTCTGTGCAAATAGTAAACAGGATTTTATGAAGCAGTATTAGAACTGTTCAAATGAAGATCATGATAAATTGGAAAATTAATCTTTAACGCCTTAAATGGCGATAATATCTTGTTGGTTCTAATAAGAACTTTTAATTTTAAGAGTGCGAAAATGAACTGATTCCTAAAACACTGCCATGTGAATGGACCGCTGACCAGGGTAATGGATCCTTTTCACAGTGTGTGAATGCACATTTCCACGAGAATTAACATTGTCAATAGAATACAGTTTTTATATTATTATTTCTGAAAATCAAATATTAAATATAAAAAAATGGTAAAAACACTTCTGTGAGGGGCTAACTGTAAATTTATAAACTTCTTTCTTCTGACCGTCCTACATGTCCATATTTTTTCTTCATTGAAAAGTCATTAACAAGTGAATTTTTTTCTTTTGCTGTTGGAGCAATGTGAAGGCAAAAAATACTGCTTCAGTCGCAGTATTTTTTTTGCCTTCACATTGCTCCAACAGAAAAAGAAAAAAAGGTGTGTATAATACCACTATAGAAATTCAAGAACCTTTAACATCATTCCAAACCCAGGGATGTTAAAAAAACATATATGGCATATACCTGCCGATGTATGAAGACTACTGATCCAAGCAGCCGCCAGGTTCCTCCCTGGCGATCCACATGCAGCATTCGTAGGATCTGAAGAAAGCGGACTCCTCTGTAACAAATCATCATGTCATGGCTTCAATACAATGCAAAAGAGTTAATCAAGTCTGATTAATCCTGTGCCACAAGGACTTATTACAATATTAACCTTACCTGACAGTAGAGGTGGCAAATACCTGACCTTTAGAGCCAAATGCCAATACAACAATAGAGGCCACCACCACAATCAGGTCTAGAACAAGAAAAACATGTAGACATGCCAATAACAACTACCAGAAAATACACAAAAATGCTCAACAGGGCATTTAGAAAATTCATTTGCACACTCACCAATAACAGAAATGGGCTTTCGGGCAAAGCGAAGCCTGCCCAGAATTCCCACATATTTACTCCGGCATCCAGCTGACCACAGACGTACCGCATACTCCAGACCAAAGAAAAGTACCAGCACTAATTCCTGCAGAATGAAAGAGACAGACACACCATGCTTTCACAAAAGAGCACTAAATGCATATATTAGTGATATTACGCGCTCATGACAATGAGAAATGACAGTAACTGAGACATAATGTGAGATTTACTAGACTATAACAATGTAAGTATAAAGAGCTAATTGATTCGACAGAGACATAATGTGTAATGCTGTGCTATAATATAACTCTGTAAGTATAGGGAGGTAATTTATTTGAGCAATGAGACGTCTGCTTTGAGAATGGGTTTAACAATACAGCTTTATTATGTGGAAAATGTGAATGGCTGTCATTGTAGAGCTCTTTGGCTATCTATATATTCCTCATGAGGAATAGTAATGCCTTTTTAAAATATTGATGAGGTATGTCCAGAACAAAATCCTCCACTGTGTGTTGTGCACCTATTGCAACTCAATGCTGCAATCCCATGACCGAGATATATAATGACAGCTCTATGGACAAAGAATCCATTGAATTAATCGTATTTGTTGTTTATATGGCATAAAAGATAATAGCTGAATAATAATTTGGTCATGCTTCATTTGGAATGTAGTTTGCAATTCATAAAGCATATAATACTAATATACATGGGATGCGCGTAACAGATGCGTATTAACACTTCACAGCCCTGACACAGGTTTGTGTGAAAACACAAGACGGCTGGTTCATGGTCATGGCCAACAACAGCAGTTGCCCTTGTCTCCTTCTTAAAGAAGAGAAAACAAAAGAAGGCTGAGAGTCTGCTGAGCGCAGGCCCTTTGAGAGCTGCGAGGAACCAGACATGTATGAGTTATGAGGCTGGCCGTGAAGCCCTCTGTCACATAAGCAGTCTGGAGAGCTGGATCCGGGTCTGAGAAGAGGCTAAGAAGGAGCTTGGTCAGCTGCCTAGGAACGGCTGCTAGCACAAAGCCGGAGAGTTCGCTTGCCTAGCCTGTCTAAAGCTCCTCCAAAAATGAAATGAAACTGCAGGCACAGCCCTAGCCTGTGGGAACAGACAGAACATGAGGTGTGAAACAACGCATAGTAGCAGAAAAGTGAGTTGAAGCAGCTGAGGTCACAGCAGAGGAGAGAGACTGCAAGCAACTGGACTGAAAGTAGGCCAACTCACTGTTTATCAAGTCAAATGCATTTTTTTAGGAATATATATAAAAAAAAATACAATAATCATTTTCACTCCTCATTATTCATTTATCCTATCAAATAAGAAATTGAAAACTGCTGCAAGCTAAAATTGTTTGTGTCAATGTTTTAAATTTTTTACTCTTTTTCAGTCTTTTCTAACCCTCTAATTATGTCTGATTAGCAGTTCCCACTTTGTTCACTCCATGCTGCTGGTTCCTCTACTTGCTATCTAATTAAATCTAGGCTTGTGATCACACTGACCAGCTGGCATACGAAAGGTCTGGGTGGACGGCCAGTGGGCGACAGAGGCCATGGGATCAGTTTCGTGGGGGGGGTGTAGGGTGAGAGGAAACAAGACCCCAGATGCAAGGGCCTCTCTCAGTTACCATGGCAATCAGATATCCCATCCAGAACGCAGCTGGAATGCAGTCACCAGGGTGAGCAGAGGAAGGGTTCACTGTAATAACAGCAAGGGCCAGCTGACCCTTGTCCTCAATCTTATAAGATTACATTAAATATTAAAAATTGACTTACTATGAGCTTGTGACTTGGCGTTGAGTGACTTCTTCTGCTCTAGCCTTTTATGCTCTGGCCAAAGCAAACACTTAAAGTCCGATAATAAATAATACCCGGTAGCATTAACTAACCCTTCACACTCTTGAAAAGAAAGACAAAGCAAACCCGTTACTGATGTGACATTGTGCAAACTTTTAGGGAATTCGAAAGGAATTAATGAGCTCTTATATGGATATTTCAACCAAAAAAGAAAATTCTGTCATTTTTACTCATCCTCACGTCATTAAAAACCTGTATGACTTTATTTCATCTAGAGAAAACAAAAGATGTTATTCTGAAGAATGTGAGACAAAACAGACCTCCTTTCTCAAAATACCTTCTTTTATGTTCCTCAAAAAAACTCAAGGTTATGCAGGTTTGGAATGACACAAGGGTGAGTAAATGATAACAGAATTTTCATAATTGGGTGAAATATTTAACTCTTTAACTCATCTGACTGAAAAGTCACACATTAAAACACTGTTTGAGAAGTTACACAGATTTATCTGTATTTCCATAAGGTCCTTCACATCCTGTCGCACACAATAGAAAGGCATTAGCTACTGTGTTGGGGGAGGGGAACCGACTGTATAGTGTCTTATCTGTGCAAATTGGATGAAGGTGATTTGTCCTAACACCCCAAACACCACCAGCATTAGAAACAAATATTTAAAAACTCCAGGGGTTAGGAAGCCCTTTCACTTCATATCAGGGAATATCACTTCAGGCAAATAAATCACACCTCATCCCTAATCGCTGCAGGACATCTGGAAAGATAAAATGCACTGGATAATGTTTAGTTTCTATTCGCTGCACGAATCACAAAAAGCCTAAAAGCTCTTTTGACCAGTGGTGTAATGTAATGAAGTAATAATACTTCATCCACTACTTTTCCTAATTAAAATGTATACTTTTACTCCGATACATTTCCCCGAAGCATATTCGTTACTTACTACAAAATAGTCAGAAGTCAGAAGAACACTAGTGGCAGGTTTGACGAATCAGTGGTCTGGCGTCTGCAAGTTAGACTCCTAAAAACACCTTTGCTCATGCAAACAAGTGCGCGCACAGTCGTCGATTTCATTTTCCATTCAAGTCGAGGCTGGGGTGTGCGATAATACAATATTGTTGTAATGATGTGTGATATGACATTATCGATTAGGCTATATCACCAAATCACACACAGAGTGCATGCACGTGATTTATTAGTCTATTAAAACTCAAAACTCTAGGCATTCTAAATTGTAGACGGCAAAATGTTTTTTATATTTATATAATTTAATATAGTTATTAGTTAACTTAATATATATATATCACACAACGAGTACCGTTTTTCTGCAGATATCAGCATGATACATTTAATAATCATTTTATACAAGTTCAATAAAGTTAGCAATAAGTGACTTACATTTTAGACACAAAATGGCCTGTTTTTGCCAAATTTTGCCAACGAAAATAGTTCCAAAAGATCACACAGCACTGTTTTGCGTCTCTGAGCAATGGACGGTGTTTACTTATTGAATAAATCAGCTTTTTGAACGAATCGGTTGAATAAATGATTCAGTGATTCACTCATTAACACAGTCAAATGCTTTGTTTCTGAATGAATCAGTCGTTTGAATGAATCGGTTGAATCTCAGTGACTCACTCATTAACAGTCACTTGCTGCCACCTACTGGCGGTTTTAATTTCACATTTTGACTATTTTCTTCATGTTTTAAATCATTTTAAAATAGCAAAGTACAATAAATATCACATACTTTAAGACTTTTACTCAAGTAATTTTCTAAACAGTGACTTCAACTTCTACCAAAGTCATTTTCTGGTAAGATATCGGTACTTTTACTTGAGTATGGCTTTCAGGTACTTTATACACCACTGCTTTTGACCAAGGGTTAAAACATTACTGCAGATTGCTCAAATACAGCAATAAATGCTCATTGCGCATTCATGGTGGTTTCAAATAGGAAACATTTCATCATGATATAGGCTTTTGTTCATTTACAGTTTTATTAGCCATTCATGGGGGAGGGGCTCTCACTGACAAAGAGAGAGACATCTGTGTTCTGTCCAAGGGAGTGTTCTTTCTGTAGCTGATAATTGCCTTGAAAAGGCGTTAGCACCTCGTGGCAGGACTACTGTCCTCGCAACACCTTGAGCAGAGCTTGATGATGTGTTATCACACTTAGCATATGGAGGAAGTTTGGTGACAGCTATGATGCTCCATATGGGCCAGGGGGAAGCATGTGAGATCACAACCCTTGGGTGTGGGATTTCTCAAGGCGCGTGGTGTCAGCACAGTATAGTGTCCTGTGTGACTTCCAGCACCCGTGTGTGGCGTAACGTCCTCTGTGACTTCTGCCGCCTACCGCTGTTGAGCAGGTAATGATCAACCACTGAGGCTTCACTCCAGAAGTGTGACACACACAATAGTCTTTTTTCCTCACAGAATAGGTTCAGTTAATAAGTGTCAGCGGCATGTGTGTGGCTATAAGTAGTGCTAATGTGCAGTAGCTCTGTCTGCTCACAGTGAAACAATGTCATGCTAATATGATTAACAGGGCCTATCAAGACTATTAGTGGCTGACACTGGAAAAAAGACTTGAACAATTGATCTTAGGTTAATAATTAATCTGCACTTAGTAAGATTTGCCTGACAAGCTTAGGTTAATTTACATAAGCACTTACTCACAACAAAAAAAGAGAATCTGGGGATCTCAACCATGATATCCTACATCTGCTAAACCGGTAGCAGAAGGGTAAATTATGTGTTCTATCTATTATATATATATATATATATATAC
>NW_015646462.1:343110-346488 GCF_001515625.1 Sinocyclocheilus rhinocerous | reverse complement strand
TGAAATGATGCACTATATATATATATATATATATATATATATATATAAATAATAATATAAAACAACATGCTTGTCAATGAAGTCATTGTATGTACGAATTTCTTCTTTTATTAACAAAGTAAGATGTGTGCTCTAACGTGCTTCATAATATGAATACAAAGACTACATTTCAAAGAACTTGGATTATTTTTCTTCTTTATCATGGACACTCATATATCTGTGACCCATAGACATTTAAGTGTAAAGAACTTTTGATCATGGCTTAGTGTGCATTTTGAAAGTCATGAAAAGAGGGCAAGTCTGCTTTTGTTTGCCTCAACAGCTGTGAGACGCAATGTAGAGGGCCGTGCCTCATTAAAATAGGGTAGGAATTGGGGGTAGGGATGACATGGTGGTTGGGTCTATTTCCTGTGAGAACACCCTTCTCCCTCAAGTTACTCTAGTATCCACCCATGCTAAAAGTATGCTATTTGATTTTTGATGGTTACCCTTAACAAGCAATAGACAACACCTGTTGTGAGCTTGGTTAAGCTTAGAGCTGCTGTAGCCAGATAGCTAATCCAAGAGGGCCTTTTCTGCATCAAGCCCTAGATGGTGGAATTAACTTGTGATGCGAGGCATAGGCTAATGAACACAATGCATAGATTTAATCCCATTAGCCGGTGGTCGGATTGACCTCTGACGTGCAGTCACCACGTTATAATCTCGATCCCTCCCTTTCTCCTTTTTCTGCCGGCCTTAGACAATTGATTCTCTTTTGTCTCTGTTCCTCAAAGCTTGCAAACAGGCAATATTGCATGCTGGGGAATATTGACTAATCTAGACATATGGCATTGAGGCTCTGGACCTTTGACACAAAAGCTAGCTATAGTTTTTGTAGGTGGTATTGATTATGTTCATATTTAACAGCCTCTGTCAGGAGGAAATGCTTCGATGAGCACATTAATTACTTGACAGACTGTGATCTGAATATTGATCAAAACAAAGCCTCAGATGCGCTAACAAGGCCTGAAGCAATTAATGCTTAACAGAAACACTGCCATGGATTATTGAACAAAGTAAACAGAATGATTTAAGGGTGCCAGCTCAAGCTACCATTCTAGACAACAGAACACCTTCATCTTCTGTGAACTGAGCTGCTTCTCTGATATAGACTTTGTGGTGTCAGGTACAATGTTGAGAGAGTTTCAGGCCTTAAATGCATCAAGGCAGTGGTTCTCAAAGTGAAAAGTATAAAGAGGAAGGCCCAAGTTCTTAAATGATATTCACTTTTGCACATTTAAATCTGCCATGTAGGCAATTTCATATTCCCTTTCTTCTTCTAATGGTGTTGACTGGCCAGTTTTGAATGGCAGAGAGAAAGATTATCAGTGAATAACAAATTTTCCTCACAACATAGAAGACCTGGAAAATAGGGCACAGATAGTTTATTACATTTTTAGACTCTTTTTGGAGCTTGACAATTACAATCACATCTTTTCATCTATCATTCTTGTGTACCACAGATAAAACACATACTAAAAATAATATGGAACGAAGGGAGTAAATTATGAGTTTTTTTTTTTTTTGGGTGGACTTTCCCTTTAATATTGCTCTTGTGATAAATTACATGAGTGTTACTTTTTCCTACATTAGATGGGGGCAAAGGTTGTTCTAGTTTCAAAAAGGGGCATTACCAAAAAATGTAAAGCCACCGCATCAAAACAAACATGAAAAGTGATAAACTGCTGCCCTCTTCTGGACAAAACAAAGGGCAGTGAACACTATGGAGAACAAGTTAAACAATGAGTTGCATGCAAATGTGAACATTTCCACTGCCATCTTCAAAAACACTAGCTTGCTTTTGGGTCAAAGTTCCAGAGCCTCATGCCACACGTCCAGTGTAGTCAATGATCCCTGTGCATTATGCCTGTTTGCTACTTATACTGCCTGTTTACAGGTCGAGAAACAGACAAAAGAGAATCAATCATCCAAGTTCACTAGGTATTATAGATATTATTAAGAAGCACAATGATTTAGATTCAGTTAAGAACATTTAACACACTGAAAGTCTAAAGCAGTAAGACTCACCACCCAGAATAGTGTTTTATTAGCCAGTGTTTGATACTCATCAATGGTGGACAGCACACTGAGGATCAGGCAAGAAAGCACAATGAGGAATCTGCAGAAAGGAAGACATGTCATTTTAACAACAACAACAATAAAAGATTTCAGAATGTTCAGAGGACATTCAAAAAATATCTTTTCTGATATTCATAGACTAAATTAGCCTATTTGAAGAAATCAGATTTTTTTGAGAGAGAGGAAAACAAAACAATATTGCATGTTTTGTAAGGGTGCAGACTGACTTCTAAGCCCTGTAACAGCACTGTAAGTTAAAACACATCACGGCAAGGTCATCGTGTGTACTCTCAGTCCAACAAAGGCTTTGTTGTAACTCCTGAGACAAAAGAAAAAAGTTCTTCTTTTGGAGAGAAAAGAGAGTTTGTTCACAGACAACTATGCAATTAATCTGACAGAACAAATTCTACAAACAACTTCATTTCTCATGTGCTTTAATACATTTGTTTTAACAAACTTTACCAATTAAAAATTACCAGCTAATTTGTTTTACCAAAGCAATCAAATTGTCCAACAGCATATGAAGGGGAGCACAAAACAGCTTTTTGCTATCTAAAGAAATGAAAGCCATCTATTGATTTAATTACAGTTTTTCTGAATTGCTAAAACACTTTTCTTGAAACCATCACTCATTTTCTCAAAACCTTAAACACAAATCCAAATACTCAAACCAAATTCACGAAACTTCTGACTCTTCCATCAAAATCAAACAATCACTGCAAAACCATTTCACTTGCACTCAAAATCAAACGGTGCTCTCAGATCACACACACGAGTCAATAAAATAAAAGCTACAGAGCATTCATTAGTCACTACAGAAAAAAATGGAGAGCACAGCATCCAGAATATTACAGAAAAATATATATATATATATATAGAGAGAGAGAGAGAGAGAGAGAGAGAGAGAGAGAGAGTGACTTCATTGATGAGCTTTTTTTCAGAATTAATTTCTGAATTTAGATTTTCATTGTGGGACATAAACTATCCTGAAAACCCCCCATAAAATAGGAAATGATATCATAGAGAGGACACATGCAGACCCCCATGACTGTGGGTCAAATTCAACAAATCTCTTAAAATATCAGATAATTTGACCTTTTTATGTTGTGTGTTCTTAAAAATACACATATAATTTGAAAATATATACTTTGAAAAATATATTTAAAAAATAAGTCATTTTTCGTCATGATATCAAGACAGTTTACGGTCCACAATAAATATTAATATTAAATAATATATATATATATATATATATAT
>NW_015646462.1:271136-343098 GCF_001515625.1 Sinocyclocheilus rhinocerous | reverse complement strand
ATCAAACGGTGCTCTCAGATCACACACACGAGTCAATAAAATAAAAGCTACAGAGCATTCATTAGTCACTACAGAAAAAAATGGAGAGCACAGCATCCAGAATATTACAGAAAAAAATTTATATTAGACAAAGAGAAAAAACCCTCTGGTCTGACAGATCCAGCCTTGAAAACACTCTCTAAGCCTTCTCTCCTCATCCTCCACTTCTTACATGTAGGCTACTCTTCCTCCTCTCCTTCTCAGATTGTTTCCATCTATTGTCCGTATCATCATTCAGTCACCTGTGCCACTTGTGCACTCTGAGCTGGCTCATATTTTGTACAGTTGGTTTGATTACATCATTAGAAACAAGTGTGAGCAATTTTGAATCGTTGTGTGTGTAAACGATGACAACTGTGCTTTAGTTGTGCTTAACTTTTGCCGCTTGTGTTTAGCATTTTGCAGCACAAATGCATCACAGTGTGATAAGTGTTTAAGTGAAAGAGAATGTGTTTAGAGTTTTGCAAAAAGTGTGCATGAGATTTGCAAATAGAGCCCATAACTGCCTGAACGTGTTTAAGGTTTAGCAAAAAGAGTGCTTTATTCGGCAAATTGGTTTAAGCTAGTGAGAATGTGGTTCAGAGATTGGGGTTTAGTGTTTTAGCAATTCAGAAAAACTGTAAGATTAAATTTGATTTTGTAATTAAAAATGTATATTAATCTAATCTGAACTGCACATTGTTAATAAGCAGCAACAGCACAACACTGAGTACATTTCTGGTTAATTTGTAAATGCTATTTCTCAGTGTTTGTTTTTGGCAGTGATGCGTAACCCATTACAACAGTTCAATAATTCATCAGTGTGATTGCATTAACAATAAAAATGAAACACCAAGAGGTATGAAACCCAGCTGCCACAGTCAAACAGTGCCCAGCTGTTGCCTGTCATCACAAATGCAGAGGGAGTGGCCAGAAATGTAAGTAAACATACAAACATAACCTTGGGGTATGATGTCTGCCTGACAAATATCTATCTTATTATGTAATCATTATTGCTGAATGTCCTTGAACCTGCCGCAAGCAGTCTGTGAGAGAAGTTACATGTCAATAAACATGCCAGAGGCGACCGTGCAATGCAGCGAATAATTGATCTACCAATCCATGGCGGTTTGGTTAAGGATAATAAACACAGCAAACAATTGTGTTGCTTACAGCAATAAGAGGTAAAAACAACAGAAAATAATCAGAGCAATGAGAAATTGTATTTTGAGTAGTGGAGCTAAACAGAATCAAATATGCATCAGGTTATTTTAACTATTCATACCTGCAGAAACCACTGAAATGCATAGTATTTAACTGACTGAAAAAGAAAGGCTTAAGCAGAAACAATGCAACAGACAAAATCAATCTATGTGTGTGCAAACAGTGCTAAACACTGCCGCTCTCAAATCAGGCTGACCAACCACAGTCACCGCTGATTCAAATGCTGAAATAAATACCTAAACTGGGTGCATCCACTGTTGTTAATGACAGGCGAAGACAATACAATAGCTGTAGTAGTGGTCTGCAAACTAGTATTTATCAAATCTATCAAATTCAGAATGCCGTTTAAATTCCAATTCAATTCCAATTGAATTTAAATTGAGGTAGAAGTTCAATTCTTGAATGAAGAAATTCATGAAACCATTTTTAATCAGAAAAGTCAAATTTGTCAATACGAATTTTAAAGTTCACCTTGTTTGAAAGTTCTGAAATAGTTTTAAAGGGGCCATGAACTGAGAAACCAAATTTCCCTTGATCTTTTGACATATAACAGGTCAATATACTATAAAAACATCCTGTAAGTTTCAGAACTCATAACCTTCTTGTTAGTTTAAAAACAGCTTTTATTGAAACCAAGCTTTATAATGTGCCACTTTATGACGTAATAGTGTGGCTAAGCTCCTCCTCCGCAGGAGAAGATCAACGCCTGCTTCTACAGCACTGCCTCTTTAGCCCCGCCCACTGAAACACGCTTATAGTAGAGATGAAATACTAGAGAGGCAAACACAGGATTACTCCATCAACAGAACCATACAGATTACAAGATTACAAGACACTGTGTAGTGTAAGTCTTTGAATGGCATTCTTTGTGATCTTAACATATCTGCAACGCGAGCACTGTTGCGTCATGTCGCGAATCAGTTTCTCTTTCAGGTCAGAAGCGGAGTGAATGCTTGTATGTCAGAAATAGAGCAAGACATCAGTTTACTGTCAGGGATTTGTTGTGTCTATCCGTGCCGCATCCAGTGTAGACAGTATCGCCGATTATAATGGGTTCTGTTGTCTAGTCGTGTTGCGCTGCTCGCACAGTGCTGAGTCTGACTAGAGGGGATCCAACAGTAATGTCGCAGCACATAAGTGTGAGTAAATGTGCTTTTACCACTATTGCATTGTCCATTTGATATAAACTGAGTATTTATACCTTTTTAACTCAAATGACCCATGTTGTTTTCAGAGTAACTTATGTCACAGCAGCGTCCATCTGTTATTTTAACAAGCGAAACTGTTAGCAGTGGGCATTTACTTGCGAGTCTTGAATGCGCCCCGCCCATAAAAACAGACCATTCTGCAGAGAGGCTCAAAAACAGGATAGAAAATAGCCTATTACTTCTAAATTATGATGTTTTATATGTAAAATCACACTAACATTATAAGTGAACCTCAGACAACATTATAAAATAATAAAAAATGCAGTTCATGACCCCTTTAAATACCTTGAGGTTCGACAGTTTGAAATATCTAGATTCACAGACAGACAGACAGACAGTCAAGCAAGCAGATGATAGATAGACAGATAGAGAGACAGACAGACAAATGCTGTGTGACCAGGTGGATGCTGCACACTGGTGGTGGATGAGGAGAGATCCCCTGACAATGTAAAGCGCTTTGAGTGCCTAGAAAAGTGCTATATAAATGTAATGAATTATTATTATAGTAACACAAACAGAAAGACAGTTACACAAATAGACAGACAGGCAGAAAAATAATTACACATATAGACAGGAAGACAGACAGACGGAGGAGGGAGGGGGGGGGAGAGAGAGAGAGAGAGAGAGAGAGAGAGAGACAGACAGACAGATAGATGACAGCGAGGGACTAGGGGTGTGACGAGATCCGATGTGTCTCGCGAGAACGTGACGATATCCTCACGCAGACCTTTCAGATATATTTGCATTACAGTGGGTTCACCAGTGGTGGTATGTAAGATATTTTATGTTACATCAGGCAAGTGGCCGCATGATAAGCGGGAAAATTACGCAGTGTAGTCTTTTTTAATAGTAAATCCCCTTTGTTTGCCAAAAAATCTTGTTTGCTTAATTTTCAATAATTAAAAGATAAATGATAAATTAAATTAATATTTTATGCCTTCGTTTGATAACCAGAAAAATGTAAATACATGACACAGAATTTCTGAGGTAAAAAAAATTCATAAGGCTACTTTAAGAAAAGAAATGAATAAATTAAGTTGTTTTATGCTTTCAAATAATTAGACATGCTAAAACACAGAATTTGGTAACAATAAATAATATGGTGAGAAAAAATAAAACATTTCATAGGGCCCTAAACATGTAATTTTTGTTAAACTTTTAATAAATTGATGTGAAAATGTATAAGTTTAATGATTTTAATTAATTAGACATGCTTTTTAATTAATCAAATTTAATTTAACTATTAAAAAGGAGTCGAGAAAAATTAAAATGGAAAAAACGGAATTTGGAAAAAAATCAAACGGAATTTAGGAAAAAACACTTGACTTGACTGACTGCTTCACTTCCACTTTAAAGGGATATTTATGTTGTTTATTATTTATTTTTATTTATACTATTTATAATTTTTGTGCAATTACTTGCCTGTCAGTTGAGTTTGTGGCAAAACATTTTGCAGTGTTTACATGTTGTTTATTACTGCATAAAATTTATTAAAATAGATGTTTAATTTCATAAAGTACAAGTTGATTTCAAAATGCACCTACTTTTTTGCATTTTGTGTTTTTCAGTTGAATAAAAGACTATTTTTCCCTATATATTTCATCATTGAGGATTTCTTTAAAAAAGTCTAAAAATCTCGTCTTGTTCTCGTGAACCCAGTCTCGTGTCTCGTCTCATCTCGTGGGATAAGTGTCTCGTCACACCCCTACGAGGGACATTTCACTCACATACTGCTGGGCAGATAACAATAACACTGTATGGCACACAATTACTAGTTTTTCCAACAGCATGTGCACATGTACACAAACAAGGGTCACACTTTGATAAGTGCCTTTAGTTCCCCCATGATTTTGCAGCCTTTGAAGCAGTGATAAGCTTGTGCACATTCTTGGCTAACATACCCTGCCTCCTACACGCACACAACAGAAGAACACTTCCGTATTCCGGCGAGACTCTTCAATTTCCTGCTGCAGCTAACAGTGTGGTCAGGTGGTCGACTGCTGCTCAAGGCCCTGGGCTAGTAAGGCAACAAGTGGGGATGAATTATGCACTGAGGAGCCCAGAGAGCCCAGTTGTGCCCTTAAGCGATGCAATTAACCTCAATTTCCTCTATAGGGACCATCACAATATTAGTATACCATAAATCACTTTGAATAAAACGCATGTGCTACATGACAAGCCACCAGTTAATTACAGACTAACCTCCAACCCTCTGCCTCATGCTCATCATTCTTACAAATGCATTAAACCTAGTATCAGTCAAATGATCCACTATTAGTGAAGCCGTTAACAGCTTCTGTATGGCGATGCTACACCCTCACAGTCGGATTCCCATGTTCTCCTGGCATCTCTGCCCAACACCACTGAGTCACGGGGTTACTAAACCCACAGGGCCCCTGCTGAACAGAGTCACCTCTGCAGCCAAGTTTAGCTGCCCGCTATCACCTCCTCTCCTGCTAGAGATAGACCATGAAAGGTTCAATGAGTCCAGTCATTTTGAGAATTACAAACGACTACATTCTGCTGCAAAGCATCCTTTCAGGCTATTCATTACACTGTAAAAATGATCTTATAGCTCAAGTAATACTAGACAGCCAAAAATGTACTTGGTTTTAGTCATTTTTTGTTTACTTAATATTCCAAAATTATCTCAAAGCAGCTTTTATATTACAATATAATGAGATTTTTTGTTTTAGGAATATAGGAATGAAAGGCTTAGCAAAAAGATTGGGATAAGGACGTGACAGCTTTTTTATGCTTTTTCATGTGCACAAGCCCCTCCGCCCCAATTCTTACTGCATTTCCTGACTTTTTAAAGTCAAACCAACAAGTATCATAGGTTAGTTGATTGATGCATGTTTTGAGAAAAATAAAATGGTTTACTTCCATTTGCCCTCATCAGAGCATGCACTAGGGCATGATTAATTAATATGGCTGCATTGTTTGACCACTTGCCATTTTTTGTCTTCTTATCCAAAGCAAATGACACTGAATTGAAAGTACACCTTTTTGTCAATTCATGCATATGAACCCATAATCATAGTGTTGCCAACATAATACTTTGCTGTTTGAGGTACAGGGACTTGCAGTTTATCATCTCAACAATTGTCGAATATTTAAAACTTTCACAGAAAAAAAGGGGGCTATGTTGAACTCAATAATAAATGACATAAATTTTAATAAATTAATTATTTATTGTTTTGGAAGATAATTTAGTTTCTGTATGCTGGAGCTGCACTGAAGAAAAGATTATTTCAATGAACTTCAATGAAAAACCTTGAACAATCATCTCGCACAACAAGACTCTCATCAAACATTTAATAAAAGCAGTGCCTCTTGCAACAATAAACGAATTTTGAAACTACATTTCTGAATAGGAAAATATATGTTGTAGACTATTTCTCATTGTCTAAAGCAATCAGAGTTAAATACTCACACTGTAAAATGATACACAAAGCATTTCCAACCCGATGGTCTCTCCAAGAAATTATATACACGTCCTTGAAAGAAGGATCTAGAGAGTGCGGGACGGGTGGCGCTGTACACGGACATGCGGGGATGGAGGTGAGATGCCTGGCGTTGAGTGATCACTGCCGGCTCCGCAGACGCCGGGGAACTCATTCCGAACCGCACACTGTCATTTCGCATGTGCAGAGCTTCGCTCATCTCCAGTTCTGAAGGTCCAATAGTCCACGAAGGCTCTGTCGCTGCACTGTGAGGTGGAGAGCTCATGCTGCTACAGAGAGGAGACTTTCACGGCTGATCTCTCACCCAATTCAAAACTATTCCAACTTTTGATGGGACGGACACAGATGACTTGGTTTAGTTTGGTTTTATCGTCTGCTTCTCCTGCGCTCAAAAAAAGTAAAACGCACTTTTTGCATGGCTTCATTCGTGTTTCAGGATGAACAGCAGCATCTGAGAGTGAAGTGCAGCTGGCAGGACAGGAGGCTGAAACGGCGCATCAGCAGCGGGACTTGACTGTCTGTCTGCATGAAACTACATGCATAAATACTCATAACTCAACAGTGAGTGACGTACCAGGAAGCACATGCCACATGCCATTGCCAACAAAGGTAACTTTGGGAATTAATTAATTTATTCATCAAATAAGGCTAAAGTCAATATACTGCAATAACATACTGCATGTAATAGTACATTTCTATAAACTGAATTCTATGCAATAAATTGTTTAATATGAATATATAAACATAAATTTTTAATAATGAATAGTAACATTTTCATACAAAATAAATAGCAAACATAATATTTCATGCTATATATATATATATATATAATTATTATTATTATTATTTAAAGGTATTTATTAATAATATTTAAACGTATATAGCTAATGAAAATAGTTTTACAAAAATAAATTGACAGCTTTTGAGAAATGTAATTAAAACAATTAAGTCATATTAGATTTTATAGCAATAAATCAATTTATAAAATATTATATGAATTTATTTCAGTCTTCTAGAATAAACTGGGTTTTAATCTACATGGTCGCCCACCCATGGGCAGCGCCATGGTGATGTCACATGACCAGTTGTGTCATACAATCAACTTTAGGTAGTTACTACTACTAATATGTTCATACGTTTATAAAATATGGTTTTTCAGAGATCAGAGCCTGTATAGTGCAAGACTCAAGCATTGGTGACTATAAAAAGCTAATATGGAGTCTAAAACTACTCAGTTCCCTTTCATGGGAACTTCGAACTGCGTCCTCTAGGGGTCGCTATGGGGAACACCTCGTCGTGACCCATGTCTGAAGCATACATTGAAAAAACGCCTATTTATACTATAGTCGCACCGGTAGTGACGTCATGGCTGTCGCCGGCCAACGAGTTGGTGTTTTTTCAATGTATGCTTCAGACACGGGTCACGATGAGGTGTTCCCCATAGCGACCCATAGAGGACGCAGTGTCTCGTTCCCTACTCAGGGAACCATAGTTACATATGTAACCTGATACGTTATCTCCTACAGTACACAAAATGTATCTCTGACAAGTTCTCATTACTTTTTTTTTCATTCTTTGGTCACTCAAAAAAAAAAAACACTACAGAGTTCCTCTATAGCATCAACTGAAACTAAACCCTATATGTATCTGACATAATAGCAAGTCTGGTCATTGTCTGCTGTGCTGAAAGAGTTTGAGTATAAGCTACACTATGTTCAGATGATCTCTACCTACATCTCACCATGGCCTATCTTAATATCTACTTGACAACAGTATCTGTCATCACTTCACTGCCACACGACAGTATTTGAAACCTGCATCTCAGTGAATCAATACCTTCCTGAGTTCTCAAGGGTGAGGCACCAGTTCAAGGTCATGCTGAATGAAACTGCACCTTCACCTTTTTCCAAACACAAATACACACTAACAGTTTTTTCTTTAGACAAATGGCCTAAAAATTAGGCACTAAGGTTTATTTTTTGGTTTATGTTCAGCTGGCTCTCATTCATTCCAGTAATACCAGATATTTTGGCATTATACTGACAACTGCATGGATGCATGAAGTCTGCTGCTAACTGTGATTTCACACCAGTTGTCTATCTTTTGTTTTATACTTTTTGTCCATGTCTTTCTCCATAACATAATACATACACCCATTAAACATTTTTTTTTTGGTTCATGAAACTGTAGCGTGGTAGCTGCGGAAAATGCCATTTAGTTTTGTAGGATTATCTTTAGAAACATTGTTTTTAAAATTTACTTGGATGCAATTAAAAGCGATGCAGGGAATGCCTTTTGGTTTATTTAAGCACATTCATGTTCGCAGCTCCCCTAGTGTTATTAAATAAAGATCATTCTGAATGTGGAATGAACTTATTTATAAAAAATTCAGCTGCATTGTCTTAAGACATACAGCAGAGAGCAGCATTTTCATTGACCTGCCCTCCCTCCCTTGTCAAAACAACAAAACATTATCAGATCTTACAATTCATCTGATCTCCCACTGGCTTGATAAGCCTCTGTTTGAGTTGACAACTAGTTGCTTAACAGCATATTCCTTCATAGGCCTAAAAATCTAGCAAGATACAAAGTCGATCTTAAATGTTATATAATACAGCCATCCTAATTTTTTTTTTTCATATGGAACAGTAAAAAATGAACATTACTCACATACTTTATGCTCTTTATAACTTCAGGCTCCAGATTATCTTATTTCGGTAAGGAAAAAAATTTATTCACCTCATGCCTTATTCCCAAAAAGCTTTGGAATAACAGGTCTGCAAGAGTAACCTGTTAATATTCATTTTTAGGAGTGCTTATATGACTTGCATTTGACAGCAGTGTGAAAAATCAAGCCACCTATAATGTTATTAGTCAAACATGGCATGCACCTCGCTGTGAAGAAATTGCTTCACAAGCCTTGCCATCACAACCTTCTTCTCAGACGTTCTCAGCACAGACCATAGCACAAATTGTCTCAATGCCTCTCAGCAGCAGGAGCTTTTTCCCCAATTTGTTACATTCTGAACTTTTTGTAGGTACTTATCCTGACCTACATTTTGACCCCAAGGACAGAACATCAGTAATCCTATTTAGAATGGTGGTGCAAGTCCTTTGACTTCAACGCAGGCTGTAAGCTTTAATTAGACTCATCTGCTACTTGGATCCTCCACAGAGCCCTCTAATGGAGGTAAACGGAGGTATTGGATCTAAATGGTAGAATATGGATCTGTAATGATCCATTTTGCTTGAGAGACTGGGAAGAATGACTATATTTGTCTTTTATGTGGTTTGTTTTGATGTTTGGAGCAGATGCTAGTGCTACCTATGACTCCCTGCTGAAGAAAAGAGCTGGCTGGTGAAATGTCATGAACGCTTTCTTTATATGGTGGATTTAATGCAATGCTTTTGAGCACCAACCATACAATGAACTGTATCATAAAGCACCTATTGGGGTGCCTATTGATTGAGCCCTGCAGAGCTCAAATTCATTATAGCTAGAGTGGCTTTTGATAACATGTTGTTATGTATTGCCTAGAAAAGTGCTTCTCTCTAACTGAGTAGACTCTGTCGATTCTCAGCAACATGAAATTAACTATTGCCAACCCTCAAGCGCAGTTACCTCACTTCACTCCATCACACCCTGAGGGATTAAACCCCTTGCTTTGCTTGCCTTTGTAAGTGTGGGTGTGTGTGGATGTTCTGCGGGAGTCTAAGGTAAAGCGGGCTGCGTTGAGCTCCTGCTCAGTGAAGTGAGAAGAAGAAAAAAATCACTGCATATTTTTATCCACTGTGCTGGATTTAAACAACTGGAATGGGCTGGAAGGGAATGTTGAATGTCTTCATGAGATAAAGAGGTTTTGTTATAACTGATGAATGCCCTTTGATCGAGTTGGTGGGTTACCAACAGCTCTCCTGTCCTGGGAAGAACAAGTGTATTTGCTTGGGAATTCAATGGTGTCTGCCTTTTATGCCTAAAATCATTGATCTTCAATGCATTTCATGTCAAAGATGTCAACGATTGGCTGGGATGAAGTCCCTGGGGCGATCCATGAAGCTATACAAAACCTTGAACAGATACTGATTGAAAAGAGAGAATTCACTGCTGACATCAGGAATACTAATGCGGTTCAAGGTTTTTTACACCTGAGATTAATTGGAACAGAATAGCTCTTCAGTGCGCCCTTGCTTGTCTATCTCCTCATGGAGTGTAAGTGCTTTCACCTCTCCTCACCTCTTAAATGTCGTCGAGGCAATATACATCCTGACTAACGACTTATAAACGCTCTTTTATCGGCAAATCACCATGTTCGAAGAAAGTGTACACCGGGAAAAAAAGCACAAACGATGGTGACAAGTGAGTGTCTGGAAAGAAGCTGCATGGTGCCTCAGACCATTGCAAAAAAAAAAAAAAAATCTAATAATATAATAATAATAAAATTAATTAATTAAATTGAATGAAAATGAGTAGGCCTACTATTTCTGTGAATCCATTACAGACAGTGATTAGTATCACTAGTAGTAAAATTTCTATATTTTTTACTCAATTATAAACGTTATAACATGTACCAAAAAACAACAACTGGGTAACACTTTAGAATATGTTTCACTGACATTAGTTAATGATAGCTAATAGCATGAAATGATGAACAATAGTTTTAATCTTAATCTTAATAGTTGTATCAATCTTGGTTAGTGTTATTAATATTATTAATATGTATATTAATTTATCTCTCTCTGTACAGTCATTACACACACACACACACACACACACACATATATATATATATATATATATACACATACATATACATATATACATATATCAATATTAACAATGAACAATAGCATTATGAACAAATATGAATAATTAATTTGAACAATGAACACTAGTGTATTTATAAATTAGCATTAACCTAGCTTAATAAATAAATGCTAAAAAAAACATTTATTGTTAGTTCATTATCCCAGCCTTATTGTAAAGTGTTACCTTTAACTGTTCATATGAATAAATAAACATCTAAATGGGTTCATATTGCTATAAACCTGCTGCACTTTTGGTGTGCGATATCACAGCATGTGTATTATTTGTGTTGCTATGCTTTAGTCCATTTTTAGGCTTGGTCTAAATGGTTTCCAGTATTTGGTTCCATTGATTTTTCTATCTCAAAGATACTATGTTTAGACTCACTGTAAAAGTATCGTCGGTTACTTTATGAGTAAGTGCTCCTTTGGTGGTGTTTCACACACATACATACCAGAACACATTTATGTTGACAGGATGACGGGGGCTCTTCACCTCCCAAGAGCTAAGAAATGGAAGAGTTCACCATTTTGTGACATCACGCAGTAATGGTTGAGGAGAGGAAAGGATAGTTTGGTGAGTCACTCTTTCCCTCCAAGACACTTTTTATTCCATGCTGTTAAACTAATGGGATCAGCACAGAACTACAGCGACTCTGCTGAATATGCCAGTCTCAGACAGATCAGGGGTACAGCTCTCAGCTCACGCTACTGTCACAGGCGCCGTCGTGCAATGGCACAAAGTGACTTATGGGTCGACAAATGAAACATCACGTCTCATGTGGTTGGGGACGGAATTAGTGCAGAGAGGTGATCAATCACCAGATCCATGCAAATGTAGCCTTTGTTTTGTTTATGCCTCAGGAAATTCAAAATAAACAACATGTGATGCATAACAATTAAGAGCTACTTCGGATTCTGTCTGTTATGACAACATGTAAACTAATCTGCTAAGGAAGAAACATAGATTTGCTCTTTGTCTCCTTCAAAACAAACTGTGAGGACGGTTAGATACTTTACCCCGGCCTCATGTGAAGAAGTGGTAGAGAAGAGGATGATGACAAAATTGGAGTTCATAATGAAGAATTTTTCATTCCCTCTCCACAGTCCGCTGTCTTGAAGCACCTTTAGGCATCGGCTTGTTCCAGCACTCTGCTCTAAGAAGCACTATTGGGAATCCTTCCTGCCTTCTACCATTAGGCTGTACAACACAGTTTCCTCATCACATGCTTCCCCACACATTACTCCTGCAGTTCCCTAGTCAGGAGTAATGACATTGTACAAGGTCACTCTTTCCCATGCAAGAACTCATTACCATTAACGCATAACACATTCATATCTCTCACTGTATGTAATGCTATATCACTGCATGTTTTGTCATGTTTAATTGCCATAGGAGGATATATATCATGGGCGCTGTTAATGTTATATATGAGAAGCAGCCAGCGACTCACCGCGCCTTCAAAAAATATATTGTAGACCACATGGGCATGAAATAAGATAAATAACAAAAGATGATGAACAAGAGATAGTCTCTCTAATTTTGAATGTTTTCTGAGTGGTGGTGCTAGTGAAAGAATCCGTTTTAATTGCATTTTCACAAGCTGAACAAATCCTGCATGGGAAGAAGCCAGTGGAATGATCCAAAGTCACATATTTGTTCTCCTTAATGAAGGTATCCGAACTGACTAAATGATCTCTTATGTTACGTCCCCTATAATATGAAAAAAGGGGAGGCTCCTTGAAGATTCTATATCCAATGTCATCAGCTCTCAGAACATGCCAGTGTTTATTGATGATAGACTTTATTGTCTGACTATGGACAGTGAAGGTTGTACAACACATATAAGGAGGTCTTTGAGATGCCTTGGATTGTGATTTAACTGGTGTAGATTTTACATTTTCAATTGCTTGCTTAAGCCATTTATCAGGATATCCTCTAAGAAGAAACTGTTTGTATATCTTATCACATTCCACCTCAAAATCATCAGTGTTTGTGCAAATCCTCTTGATTCGAAGAAATTGACTGTAAGGGAGACCTTTCTTCAGAGGAATGTGATGGAAGCTTTTGGCATGAAGAATACTATTCCGATCCGTAGGTTTTCTATACAGAGTTGTAAATAAAGTATGGTCATCAACACAAACATAAGTATCCAAGAAACTGATCTTGTTCAAACTTGTTTCCATATTAAATTTGATCGTTGGAATAAGGTTGTTTAAATGATCAACAAAACGGTCCAAATCATCATCATCTCCTGTCCAAATTAAAAAAATGTCATCAATATAACGTTTATAAAAATATGATAAGACAAAAAAGGATTATTATTGTAGATGTATTCCTGCTCCAAAAATGACATGAAACAGCATGCATAATCTGGTGCAAAAGTCGCTCCCATTGCTGTGCCATTCTTCTGTAGATAGAACTCTTTATTGTATAAAAAAAAATAGTTCTTGGTCAATACAAGTTCTGCCATATCAACAAGAAGTTGTGTGTAAGGTGTAAGGTCACTTCTTAAATCCAAAAAATGTCCCATTGCGGCAAGACCCACAGAATGTGGAATATTAGTGTAAAAAACTGACTACATCCAGAGTCACTAATTTTATGTTTCTGTCCACCTTCACTGATTTAAGCTGATCAATAAAGTCGCTTGTGTCTCTCAAATATGAAGGCTGTTCAGCAACAATTGGTCTGAGGTAGTGGTCAATAAAAATTGATAAAGGTTCAGTGAGAGATCCTATACAACTGACGATTGGACGTCCTGGGGGATTTTGAAGTGTCTTGTGTACTTTAGGCAACACATACAAAACAGGCCTCACTGGATATTTGCATGTTAAGAACTGCAGTTCCGTTTCGGTAATCATTTGATTGTTGAAAGCTGATGTAAGGAATCCATTAATTTCTTTCTTAAAGGATTGAGTAGGATCCACATTCAACTTAACATAGAATTCATCATTGTTAATTTGGAGTTGCACTTCCTGATCGTAAGATTCCCTAGGTATTAAAACAATGCCACCCCCTTTATCTGCAGGCTTAACCACAACTTTGTTCATTTTCTGCAGAGAATGGAGAGCTTGTAGTTCACCCTGGGTGCAGTTGGACACCAGTGGTCTTCTTTGGTGGAGAAGATCATCAATATCCCTCTCGACCAGCTTTACAAAGGTGTCAATCGATGCATTAGATGTAGGAGGGCAGAAGGTGCTCTTTGTTTTAAAAGGAGTATAAACCCTTCCTATTGCGGGGGCTGTAGGGTTCTTGTCAAAAAAGTACCTCAATTTTAAAGAACGAAAAAATTTATACAATTCCACTTTGAGTCTGAAAGGGTTCGTATGTGAGGTAGGGACAAAAGATAACCCTTTGTTTAAAATATTCTCTTCAGACTCAGACAGAACATGATCAGTGAGATTGAAAATTAAGTTCTCCTCTGTCCTTGTCTGGTGATCCTTTTCTTTATCTTTGCCCCTCCCCAGTCTGCCTCTACGGCTTTTCTTCTCCTTAGTGAATACTTGGGTTTGTGAGTGTCAAACAAAAAATCAGGTTCAGAATGTTATATAAGAAAAACAGAAATTTAAATAATGCAATACAGAATTGGAAATACAGAGAAAAAACATATAAATGTTTGAATGAATATACAGATATGTTATCTGGGGTGGAGGTGGGGGGGGGACTGTTCTTGTGCCTGGCTGTTTTGGTGTGCAGTGCTCTGTAGCGCCTACCAGTGGGCAACAGTTGAAAGACAGAGTGGGCTTCAGAAGATCAGGCATGATGGTATTTGAAGGCCGAACTGAAGTCCACAAACAAGATCCTTGCGTAAGTCCCAGGTCTATCAAGATGTTGCAGAATATAATGCAGTCCCATGTTGACTGCATCATCCATATACCTGTTTGCTCTGTACACAAACTGAAGAGGATCCAGCAAGGGTCCAGTGATGTCTTTCAAGCAGGCCAACACCAGTCTCTCAAATGACTTCATGACCACAGACATGAGAGCAACAGGCCTGTAGTCATTAAGTCCAGTGATTTTCGTTTTTTTGGAATGATGGTGGAGCATTTGAAGCAGCAGGGAACTTCACACAGCTCCAGAGATCTGTTGAAGATCTGTGTGAAGATGGGGGGCAGTTGGTCAGGGCAGGCTTTTAAATAGGCAGCTGAAACATCGTCTGGGCCTGAAGCTTTCCTAGTCTTATGTTGTTGTTATTTTATTTAATTTTTTTAAACACGGCTCACTTCTTCCACACAGATCATAAATGCAGGTTGAATAGCAGGAGAGGGGAGGAGGGGGTTGCAGGAGGTGTTGGTGTACTGTATGTGTGAAGTGCAGATCAGAGCGGGTGTGGGGTGTCAGTCTGGGCTTTTTAAACCTGCAGTAAAATGCATTTAGCTCCTCTGCCATTTGTTGATCCTCCACAGATGGGGGATGGTGACTTGTACTTTGTGATGTTCCTCAGGCCTGTCCAGACAGATGTCGGATCATTGTTTGAAAACTTTTTTTTTTTTTCAGCTTATCAGAGTAGCTACTTTTAGTCACTCTGATCTTCCTTGTCAGTCTGTTTCTAGCCTGGTTATACAAGATTTTAGTCTTAACTAGCCTGAAAATAGCCCAATTGCTTTCGAGGGGGTCCCCCAGTATATGATATAATTGTTCATATATCTATTAAAATACTGATATTCTGGTCTATAACTCCTCCCCGAACTTCCCGTTGCCCTGTATCTTGGTCTCTCATTGGCTGTAGGTCATCGCCGATGTGTTTTTCAGTCAGAACTCATTTCACATAGTGTGATTGTGAATCGCCGACAGCTCCAGATATTTAGCATGCCAAATATTTCACGGGCGTCGGCGACGCATCGGCGATTCCCTCAGATTGCGTCTTTGATAATTCACACTGCGTGATTGTCACTCGCGTGAAGGAGCACGGATTTGCCTCCGATTTCGGGCATTTGTCGGCGATTTCGCAAAACCTGTCGGCGAGTGAAAAATCGGGCTAAAATCGTGCAGTGTGAACTCGGCATTAGTAGAGCCGATACCTAATCAGTTAAAAAAGTACTTGATCGGCCCCGATCCCGATACTTGAGATCGGCTCGGGACATCCCTAAAATAATGGCAGAATTAACCATCTGAATGAATCAGTATTGTGAACAAATCGGTAGAATGGATGATTCAATGACTCACTCACAGGTCACTTTCATTCAGGTTTTGTACCTGAATGAACCAGTGTATTTGAACAAATCAGTTATGTGAATGATTCAATGACTTAGGCCTGGAACACATTAGACGATTTTCAAACCTTAATCGATTTTAAAACCATGAGACCACAGACTTGAAGACAGTTTCAACTGATTTTTAGCCTTACAATCCTCTGAACGCGCACACTATATGATGATTCAACCAGACCACGAGGCCACACACTTGATTGTAGAAATGATTTCACAGTGACACGAGATCTCACGGAGACTTGCAAGATCATGACTAGATGTGAAATGTGACAAGAGAAGAAAAACAAATGGAGGACAATCAGCATTGTCAACTGGCTCTCCTGGAGCACAATCTGTTTTACAGTGAAAAACAAACAGAATATGGGTGATGTTCTTTCTCAGTACTCTACTTTCGTGGCATGTTTGTGGATGCCATGTTTCAGCTATAGAAGCACGCAACACCCCCCAGGTGTTTAAAATCAGCCTTAAAATCATCAGGTTTTTTTGCTCCTGAATGAATCAGTGTTTTGAATGAATTAATTGAATAAATGGTACAAAAATCAAGGTTATTTTCGTAAACGAAAACTAAAACTAAGAGGAAAACGATTGGTCAAAAAACATTTTTGTAAACTGAAATAAAATAAAAACATCAAAATAAATGAAAAACTAAAACGAAACTAAACTAACAACAGTTATTGCAAAACTAACTGAAATAAAATAATAATTATCAAAAATAAATATTCGCTTTTGTAATCATTACGTTCTCACCCCGTGGTGGAAAAAAAAAAGAGCTGTGTGTCGGTTTAGGACAATACCTGTAAATGGCGCATCATACAGGTGATCGAGGTTATCTGACGGAGAGACGCAAAGCAGTTAGCAGAGTCCTGCACGGGTCCTGTTAGGTAAACCTGCATCCGAAGTACATAACAGAACTCCCGACCCGTTATCCGAAAGCAGCCAGCACCAATTTATTTCTGTACCCGACCCGTTTGACATAAAGACCGCGACCTGAACCGCGCCCGCATTAAATAGGCTACTGCATCAGTAAGGCAAAATAATGTATTTTCTCATGTAACACAAGCAATCAAACCAAAATAGCCATTTTAAGTTAAGTTAAGTTAAGTTTTGAAGAAAAATAGACAAGCAGCGCAACAGAACAAAGAACGCGCATCCTTACTGTAAACAATAACAACTTTTGCCCACATCTTGTGAACAGTCCGCCAGGCTGTTTTGAACAAATGTGCATAAACTACACGCTTATAATTCTTCATAAAAGAAAATAACATATTTAAATGTGCCTTTAATGTTAAATGCCATTGTCTCTCCTTAAACTCTACAGTGTGTGGCCGTTAGTCCTTTACAGAAGCATTAAAAATAAAACTTAAAAATAAAATGATATATTGGCTACAGAAAGCAGCAACGAGCGCTCCCTAAGCTGTCATTCACTTCAGCTGCAGCGCGAATGCACAACGCTGCAAATCGAATGTTAAGGCATTATTATTGAATTTCATAAGTTCCACTTATGATTTATACGCGTTTGTTCGCGGGAAAGTGAGCAAGACTCGACAGTTATAGTAAATAAGATGGAAGACATAATATAAAGAAATTAGCTACATTTATTTTCAAATTCAAAATCACAACACACATGTATCATTCAGTAGTGCGTTTTAAATATAATGTAAGCGCAACTTGTGTAGAATTAAAAAGGCATGACTGCTTCATTTTGACATGAATTTTGTGTCCCTAGACATTTGCATCACTAAGGTTAAATTAGCCTATAAGCCTTTTTTGGCCTGTGCTCTGGAAGTGATCTGTTAAATCTGCTAAACTTTAATTAGCCTACTAAAACTAAAACTGAAACTAAACTATATAAAAAATAAATAGAAATGTGTTCACAAAATAAAAACTAAACTAAAACTAACAAAATTATTATAAACGAAACTAATAAAAACGAAACAAAATTTTATTGCAAATTTGAAAACGATATTAAAATAAAACGAATTTAAAAATGCAAAACTATAATAACCTTGCAAAGAATCACTCATAAAATCACTTGTCGCCACCTACTGGTGTAATGGTGTAACCTGCAGGAAAAGTCACTGAAATTCTTTCTGAAGTTAATCAGAAAAAAAAATCACATGTAAACAGAAAACAGATAAAACATTTTTCACTTTAATAAGACACATGATAAATCAGTTGCAGTTGTATTATTTTTTTGAATGATTAGCAAGAAAACCAGCAGCAACTTAAAAAGTATATATATATTTTTTTGTCTCTTCTGAGAGGGGCAAAAAGATGTGATCTTGTTTCAAGTGTGAGAGCTAAGCCATGCATTTGATGTCTAGATAACTTTGCCATCAAGGTGATCTTGTGATAAGGGCAAGAAGTGACATTTAGCATATGACAGAATTTGTCATGCTCATTGCTCTTCTGGAGACCTCATTTGAATGTGCCTCTGAAAGTAACTAGACACATTTAGATTAAAAAAAACATGCCTTTGTTCTTCCCCAGCCTGAGCCATGTACTTTATGTTTCTTTAGCTGTATAGTTTATAAGAGAAAAGATGTGTAAAACATTTACAAAACAGGTTTCAGCGTTATCATGCTGTCCTGGTAGTATATATACCTGCCTTCAATTTTAGATTATAAAAAACCCAGCATGGCACACTAATGATAATGAGTGAATAGACACAGTGTGCTCTGTGATGCTCTTTTGCATTCTAAACCAGGAAACCAAAGTGAGCCTGTTCTGATGAATACCAGATGAGCTTTGGCATCTTTCAGCATGCAGGCCGCTTTAATTAATGCATAAAACGCTCTCTAGTGGTAAATCCAAATAATTTTTGGCGAACCAGTTGCATCATAAACTCTGTTTTCCTATTGTTCTGTTTATTAGAGAGCATCAATTGTGTTGCTAAAGCCCTAAATGGAGGAAATGACAGATCAATGGGGAAAGGAAACCCCAGATAAAACACAACAAGGGCTGCATTGTTTGTTGAACCCATGATATGTGGCAGTGAATGGTTTCTAGTGAGTTGTGGGACTCAATCTGAAAGATTCATTGTGAGATATGCCAAAGAGGAGCAGATGAACCTGTCAACAACCCCTGGAAAACTGAAGCAGAATGGTGCAAATTTCGGTGGACAGACCCTGAATTCTGTCAGCCTGTATAGCAACTTCCCACTGACAAAGCTATGTCATGTCACAGATAATGAGAAGAAGATATTCATGGCACTCTGCCTGGGATCACAATCATTGCTTAGAAGGCTTAACTATTGAGAGGCATGGAATGATGTAGGGTTCGGGTCTTCAAGGATTGGACTAAAATAACATGGTTAGAGAGTCTGAGGGAGACAAAGACTAACAAAAGACAAGTCTCTTTGCTTAGAGGCACAAGAGAGGATTAATGTGGCTTGAAATTTAAAGTCTACTTTTAGAAGGACACACAGAACCTTCACCTGCATGCCTGTGAAATTAGACCAAAAGATTGTGCCACACTGGAAAAGAAAGTAATAAGCACTGACAAGAATGAAAATGTGCCTGTTTCATGTGCGCCATTATTTAAAGGGGCATTTTAAGTTAAAGCGTGTCATTTTTTCGATGCTAAAATAAATTTCCCTTTCCTATAGCTTAAAATGCAGTGATAACTCTATAAGTAAGTCATCTGTTGGTTGAAAAGTCAACTGAACTCTATCATAAAACATACTGTAGCTCTGTTTATGTACTTTGCACCAGTCTGAGCAAAATTTTAGTTTAGGTGAACAATGGCAGACAGTGGGAATGTTTTGGGGAAGCCTGTTTGAAAAGAATCATTATTCTTGCAGTTCTATTGAGTTTAAAGCTGCCTTTTCTCTGTCTCTGACACATGACAGACTGAAAGCTCTCCATTTCCAATAGAGATTAGTACAGGAGCTGCGTGGAGTTCTGTATGCCAATGCCAGGTTTTCGGATTTGATTTGTGCTTTAGTTGCGTTGAAATATTTTAGATGAACTTTTGTGGCTAGACCATATCTAATCAAAACTATGAGCACGAGGTGAGAATTACCAAAATGTTTTCCACTGAAACTTTATTCTTTAAACACAATTTATGTAAAATGGTTACTAAAATTGTCAGATTTTTTTTTTTTAATAATCATTAAATAATGTTTTGCATTGACCAGCCCTATAGAAAACCTATGTTTCATTTTTTTTGTTTTTGGTGGATATATTCCTTTGTTATTGTCTTGCATTATTGACAAACTTTTTTCCTGTTTAACACTGTAAAGCAGCTTTGACGCAATCAGTATTGTAGAAAGAGCTATACAAATAAAGGTGACTTGACTTGACATATTCATACATTCGCTATTAATTCCTTTTTACCACAGTGAATAAGTGGAGGGTAATGGCTGCTTCACAACCAATTTGAAGGTTCCCTGACTGGCACTAGGAAGCAAAATGTGACAATCATATGCAAATGTCTGAAATAGTATTTCACTGTTGTATATGATTTTGTTATATTAATGCGTATTATAATTTTTCTTAACTCAAAAAAAGGCATGTTGGATTTACTTAAAATATTATGTCAAGTAGTTCAGTATGTCAAGCAACTTCAGCCATATTCTATTAGTTTAAATGTACTCAGTAACTAACTTATTAAGGTTGTGCTTTTCATGCATGCCACGGATCAAACCAACAACCTCCCAATTACAAACCCTGAGCTTTTCCCACTGAACAAACCTTTACAGCCCATAGCCATTTGTTGGGTGGAAGACAGGTTATGATGTGTGCAGTGCATGACGAATATAATTAATATTTGCATTTTACTTATATGGAGTTAAAAGTGTAACTCAAATCATTCTAATAATCCATTTGAATGAAAAACAAATAACTCAGTTTCATCATGAACAATGTATTTGTTGAGTAATTACAGCGAAAAGGGATTTAATAAAAACCAACAACACTTTTTTCTACTCTTGTGACTTTCAATCTGGACTGTGATCCATTTCTCATCGCCATCCACACAGCAGTGTGATTGATGAATATGTCTCTCTCAGACTCTCCAGCACCACGGGGTAGAATCTCTGTCCTCCTTTTCAGCCTGTTACTTTTCACAAGCCTGCTAACAACATTCATGCGATCGCACCGTAATTAAGCACAACTCAGAGCCCAGCTCTTCTTTCAGCATCTGTATCATAGCACAGGAGAAGAAGGCTGGCCCGTGCCTCTTTTCTGTTTAGCTGTCCCTGAGGTGACATCTGCTGCAGTGGAAAAGGCAGAGTGTGCGGTCCCCGCTCTGCTGGAGGACTCTCATTACTGACACCATACTGCTACTATGCCTGGAGGCTGCGCGAGCTATGGAGGCCCCTGTGCTCTCTTTCCCCCCTGTTCTTCTCTCCCTTTGCTCCCTCTCGCCATCCACACAGAGGGGGTTGTGCCATCTGTGATGCACCACTCAGCTCTGTTGCTTCAGGGCAGAGCTGGAAAACAATGGCGAAGCCTGACAATCAAGTCAAAGACCCCGCAATTGTTGTTGGTTTGCGAGCGCAAACAAGGGACCCTCAAAACTTAGCAGTGGCAATTACGTCTGTCATCTTTCTGTGCACTGTTTAAAACCTCAACCAGGGTGAGCTGTTCCCCCAGGCTGACCTCTGACAAACATAGTTTGGCACCAGTAGAGAGTAATGCTCCCAGACAGCTGTTTCCTCCTTTCCAGTGTTTATGCTTTCCCTGCAGAGAGTGATGCTCGACCACAGGGCACACGCATTACATGGAATGAATTAGCTAGAAGTTGAATTTAACCTCTTCCAGACTGCCTATTGGTTTATTATTATGCTAGCCACACATTGTATTATTTGATTGGAGTGATGTCTCTTTTCTTCTTTTCCTCTGTTTCTGAAAGTACAGAGATATTTGCAGGCCTGTGAGTGACTACTTGTATTCTTACCACCCACCAAGAACCAGATGTTTCACCTTGTCAAATCTGAGCTTTCCCTTATGCCAAGCCATCTCTAATGCAGGATGTCACCTTTGAAATTGAACATTTTGACTTAGCGGCCACGTTTTCAGTTGAACTTACACTAGATTAATTGCATGGACCGTCCCCATGGAGCAACTTAGCTATAAGTGCTTTTCTCAAGGACATATTGACGGCAGAGATGGATTGTGATGTCAGTAACCCTCAAGTTGCTGGCTCCCTCCCATTACCCAGCAGGGGATATCTGTTTACAAGAGCCAGTCCAGATGTGTAATTACTAGGCTATGACCATCTCTATCATGTCCTTTATTAATGAAACCTGAAAGTAGAGTTCTTTATATCCATATACCTGAGAATGTGCACATGTGAGTGATGAGACTGCAAATCAGCCGCTCCTGCCAAACCCCTTGTGAAAACATGGGAAAGAAACTGATCTACCATGACAAACAACTCTAGTCAGTTCTTGGCTGCCCCCCCCCCAGTTGCTGGCTCCGACCCATTACCCAGCAGGGGAGGTCTGTTTACAACAGGTAGTCCAGATCTGTAATTTCTAGGCTATGACCATCTCTATCATTCCCTTTATTAATGCTACCTGAAAGTAGAGTTCTTTATATCCACATACCTGAGAATGTGCACATGCGAGTAATGAGACTCATGCAAATCAGCCCGGTCCTGCCAAACCCTTTGTGAAAACATGGAATGAAACTGATCTACCATGACAAACAACTCTAGTTAGTTCTTGGCTGTTTCCTTGAACTGTTGGAACTCCCACACTGCTGGCCAATCATTATCTACTACATGACTTATGAAACACATCTAGGACACTGCTACATATTTGGACTTCAGCCCTTCAACCCATATTAAATCCATTCTCCTAAGTATTATTTAAAACATCCATTAACAGAATATTGTACTAATTTTTTATGTACTGTACATTTTCCAAGAGTACTGTAATAACAGCCTAACAGAACTGGGACTTTTCGCCATATCACTCTGCTTTTTCCTGCGTGTTCCAGACAAACTGTTAGTGGTAACAATTTACTTGAAGCTTTTACATATAATGCATTATAAAAGTAGTTTTCATGCATTAATTTTGCCTTGTAATGCACCTTATAATGCATCTTATAATTGTGTGATCCCTCTCACTGCATGCCACTGTTATGAATACCTTCATAATGCATTATGCATAAAGGCTTTAAGTAAAGTGTTAGCTTGTCAGTCTGTGGTGACTCTTTCTGCAGGTTACATTGTTATGACAGTACGTGGCAAAATGATTATTTTGAGACTTTTAACTATTCATTTAAGCAGTTTATTCAAACACTGATGCTTTCAGGAACAACAAATGTGTTGGTCTTTTGAGTCATTGAATCATTCACTCAACCGATTCGTGGTTCATTCGGGTTCAAAACGGCACTGCTGTTTGTTGCTCAGAACCATTTATTCTGCTCTTCCTTCGTTTTAAACTAGTTTTGTTTGCTGAACTAACATCGACAAAGTAATTGGCAATATTGTGTCTAAAATGGGAGTTACTCACTGTTACTTTCTCATTTATGGACTGTTATCAGCTGTTGTGTAAAAGCAATATCACACTCGCATTTGTGCTATTGATATGAATATGAGTTGTAATTACCTGCGGCCTCGTTCTATCACAGCTGATATTCAGAACAACAGCAGCAGTGCTCAAGTGATATTGCTGAAATATTTTATCCCTTTGGTAAATATAAATGTCTGTGTGTGTTCATTGCTGTGTCCTTTAGATGCATCAGTATTAAAACACCAAATACTTATTCATGGACAATTTAACTCTGAGCATGTAGCATAAAATGTCTTTTTTGCAGGGGTGGCAGGCATCCCAAAAGTGTCAGACACAAATTATCTTATGTAAAGCACCTGTGGTTTGGCACAAAGTTATATTATTTACCAAGGACAGGATGACATCTCTTATTCAGAACAACATCTCTTATTCTTTGGCATTTAAGTTAAAAAACTGAGTATTAATGCCTGTACAGAAGTCTCTAATAAAACCTCTTGGATATTTAAATAAATATAAATACTTACATACATGCATACATACATATATACATACATTTCATCCTCATGGGCAAGAAACAATTCTAGAATGAAGGAACTGTACTAACAAGACCAGAATTTAACATCAATGGCCCAATTACAAGGAACCTGGTGCATCAGTTACAAATTGATTCCATGTACTACGCAGCAGTGAATGAATCAATCTGAAAACACGTCAGTAATAAGTCTTTCCAGGAAATGTACTGTAGTGTTAGGGGTTACTCAATAGAAGTTACTCAAAACAAAATTTAAATTATTAAATTAATAATCATTGGCAACTGTTCACAAGAAGTTGCAGCACATGCATACTCAAAGCAAATAAAGTGCCTTTTTAAGTCAAGTCTCATTGCTGTATAAAATACAGATTGTTTCAAAGCAGCTTCACAGTTTTATACAGGAAAACAATTGAATCAATCCTGCAAACTTCTTTAAATCTGAGACAAATTCAAATTCTGCTGTAAAGCAGCTCTAAAAAGACAATGGTGTTATTCAGCTCCAGTCAGTGTCGATTCAGTTCAGTTCAATAGTAGTGTTGATGTAGAAAAATTCATCAATTATGAAACAAATTTGATTCAGCTGTAAAAAAGGGAACCCAAACTCCATGATGTAACAGAAATGCAGGGGAGGAAAAAAAAAACCTTGGAAGAAACCAGGCAACTGGCTTAAACGAATGAACACAGTGTGATTTATGATTCCAGGCTGCATCACAAGTCAGATTTATGGATTGATTTTATTCAAAAATTTTGCATCCAGCTCTTTCTGCTTCATGATACATCATACTGGCATTAGGTGAGAAAACGGAAGCAAGTATCTATTCATCTATTCAGCACAGCACAACAAAACATAATCTAAACCACAGAAGAATCTTCAGTCAAATATGACATTCCACAGACGCTTTTCATATGAAACAACTTAAGCTCATTACAATCTGTTTTAAAGTGCCTTGCTGAAAGGTACAATAAGATTCTTAGTGCAACTTGCCAGCTCACAGGTTGCTCCAACATACCCTCATGATACTGCGATGTAGCACCAGTGAGTTCAGTTTTTGCCCCATGGTTCTTTTTAATTGGATATTTTATCCGACATGCACAGATGAGCTACTTCATTTATCAGCTGACACATAAAGATGTAATGGCATAATCCCTGGAAGACACCACTTACCAAGCTATACACCCCACTCTGAAGCATGTAATCTCTCTCGAGGACGAGAGGGTTCCTTCTTGCCAACATATTATTAGCAGGAGAAAGCTTCATTTGAGGAAAGCAGAAGGGAGCTAGGCTTTAGGAGAACCGTGCTGATGTGGCTGTCATTGCTTGGTGGTGCTTGCGATGTCTGCATCTGGGAGCTTTCACGAAAATGTGCCCGTGTAACTGGCAATGGGAGTGACAGGTCTAATGAAAATAGGACAGCATGCATGGAAACAACCCAGTGCTCACAGCGTGTGCGAAGGGGAGCGAGGGAGGCTGAATTTAAATCTAAATTAGGGGAGACGAACATCCCTGAAGGATGTGTTGATAGAGTTGCTTATGAGTGCGTGAAAAAGAAAGCCTGGGAGGACATTTTTTGAAGGGGACAAGGCTGATTCATTTAAAACCCACACACTGGTTTTTACACAGCGTGGGTGAGGCCTGAACTTGTCACTGCAGGAACAACCCACAGTGGGAAGAGAGGAAAATCAATATTTGCTCTCAGCAACCATGTCTCCATGCAGCCCGACTCTTAGCATGTTCTGAAAGGACCTATAGAGTCCTCCACTATCCTTGAGACCGTTCTAATACAGTGGCTGAAGGAACGCAACTTTTACCATCATAGTGTTGAGATATAGTCAGTTTTAGTATTTAAATTAATATTAGTACATAGGTATTACTGTATATCTCTATATTTTAAAGGTAGGGTCACTCTCCAAAGCCACGCCTCCTCCAAAACACATGATTGCGCTCAGGCAGACCAGAGGCTAACCAGCGACATGATGAGAGACGGCAATGCTGTTAGGGCAGTAGTGGCCTAATGGTTAGAGAGTCAGACTTGTAACCCAAAGGTTGCGGGGTTTGAGTCTCAGGTCCGGCAGGGATTGTAGGTGGGGGGAGTGAATAACCAGCGCTCTCTTCCACCCTCAATACCACGACTGAGGTGAGACCCTTGAGCGAGGCACAGAACCCCCAACTGCTCCCTGGGCGCCGCAGCAATATGGCTGCCCACTGCTCCGGGTGTGTGTTCACGGCGTGTGTGTGTGTTCACTACTGTGTGTGTGCACTTGGATGGGTTAAATGCAGAGCACTAATTCTGAGTATTGGTCACCATACTTGGCCACACATCACTTCACTTCACTAGATTACCTCACGTCTCATTCACCGGTGAGCAGGGCCATAGCTGGGGTTTGCGGGGCCCAACCCAACTTTGGGTCAAATATGGATTAACCCAACTGTTGAGTTAAATATTTCAATTACATTTTTAACCCAAAAGTTGGGTTAGTCCATATTTGACCCAAAGTTGGGTTGAAACAACCCAGCATTTTTTTAGAGTGTACCCACTCCAAAGGGAACCCGAACCCAGGTCACCAACACGGGAGGCGGGTGCACTAACAAGGAGGCTAAAGACTGCAGCCTCTTGTGTCAGTGACTAGTGCACTTCTTGAGATAAGGGGAGTGAGATTTACCTGCACAGCACCTACAGAACTAGCTGGCCTCTGTTACAAATGGATACAATATAATGATACACATCTGATTTCTTTCTCAGCTGTTGATGTTCACTAAGACATAACCGTTATTTCATCATACTTTTATATGTATTTGTCTGTTCAAATGCAAGAAGAGACAAAACTCAATTTTTGTGTGTTATCTGTGTGTGCTTTTGTGTGCTATCTGTGTGTGCTCTGAGTTTTTTCGTGTCTTCTTGTGCTTTAATGCTTTAAAATCTCTTGAATGTTTACATAGGCAAGGCTTAAAAACACGTGGAAATGATAAGCTTTCAGGCCTGTCAACTGTCCTCAGAGTCTTTCATGCTGGCCTCAGGCAGCCGGTTGAAATTGCCCACAGCCGTGGGACCCTATAATCATCACCACCTTTCTCCCCACTAGCAACAGCCCTGCCGGTGAGAAAACATTACAGTACAAAGCTCATAATATTACAATAATAACGGCTTCCGTTCTCGTTCGGTCTGCAATAGCGTAATGGAATGCGCTGATGATGTACAGAATCATGTCTGCACGAACAGGGTGTGTGGAGGTATGCAAATGCATATGTTGACAGGCATGCAGGACAGCCTATCGTAGTCCTCAGACTGAGGGATATGATTGGACAAACATTTTATGGTTCTATGCCTTCCACAGATGATATAAATACATTTAAATACATTTAGACCACTTATCTTGATTGCTATCGGGATGTGAAGAGACTTTCAACCAAAATAACAAAAAATGTTTTTGAACCAAGTTAGCACAACATTATAGATGTTAGAGGTGGTCGATATGACCCAAATCTTCTATCATATTATGAGTATTTGTATATCACAAATATAGCTCATCTATATTGGAAACTTCTGTATTGTAAACTGTCTGTAAATTTTGGAGATTTTCAGAAATTTCTGGAAAGTTTACAGAAATTTACTGGACATTTTCCACCACTTTGCAACCCTAGTCTCTTATGCCCACCAAGTCTGCATTTTATTTGATGAAAAATACAAGAAAAAAGTAGTAATATTGTGAAATATAATTTCGACTAAACTAAAGAACTGTTTCCTATTTTAATATATTTTAAAATGTAATTTATTCCTGTAACGGCAAAGCTGAATTTTCAGCAGCCATTATTCCAGTCTTCAGTGTCATATGATCCTTCAGAAATCATGCTGATTTGGTGCTCAAGAAACATTTCTTATTATAATCCATGTTGAAAACAGTTTTTACCGGATAATATTTTGGTGGAAGCCATGACTACCATTCAAAAGTTTGGGGTACGCAAGTTTTTTTTTTGTTTTTTTTTGCGTGTTTGTAGAGGAAATAATACTTTTATTCAGCATTAAATTAATTTAAAGATACAGTAAAGACATTTATAATGTTACAAAAGATTTTTGTAACTGAGCACCAAATCAGCATATTACAATATTTTCTAAAGGATCGTGTGACACTGTATACTCTAGTAACGGCTGCTGAAAATTCAGCTTTGGCAACCCAGGATTAAATTACATTTTACAATATATTAAATTAGAAAACAGTTATTTTAAGTCATAATAATATTTCACATTCATTATGTTTTTACTGTTTTGATCCAATAAATGCAGTCTGAGTTAGCATTAGAGACTTTTTAAAAACATTTTAAAAAATCACCATTACACACACACACACACACACAAACACACACATATTTGTATATGTATGTTACATGTAGTGTAAATATATTTAATGCAGTCGCTTCTGATGCTCTTTTAAAATCTGAGAAAATCTGGTTGTTTTACACTGCTTCATTCAGAATTCATTTAGATTTTTTGTATGGCAGGATATTTTTTCGCTTTTCAAAGAGCTTATCATGAGACAGACAGGATGCTTTTGATGCAAGATGCGTCATAATGAGGGATGCAGCCAGAAGACACAAACGTCACAAGCGTAGCTCAAAAAGGGAAAGAAATGACAACAACAGCAACAAAAAAACGTTTCCTTCTGGAGAAGTCACTTCTAACACTGCTTTGTGTGATTTTGTGAGGCTGTCTGAAATGGCTGATGGAGCTTTGTGTTGTCTCTCACAGCCTGAAAAGCACTGGTGACCTTTCATTGATACAGCATGATGATTACTGAAGCCCCTTTTTATAAGCGGGGATGTACCTTTGCTGACAAAACTCCCATTTTCCCAATGCATTCCCTTTGTACCAGTATATTTTCTTGCTCAAAGGCTGATTGGTGGCAGGTAATCAGGCAGTTTGCGTTCCTCCCAGAGCTGTAGTATTGCTGACCACTAATGCTTCCTTTTAAAGTTTCACGCAGCAGAATAAAAACAAAGTATGGAAAGGTTAATGTATTCCATTTTCTTACATTGTCCATTTTAAGAGGAGTGTGTGCACGGGGGTTTACTCATCTCACACTCACCTCTATGCCCCATTTGCATTAAAATACAATGGACTGTTAAAGAGTTTCATTATTATACAAATGAAATCGGGTCCACAACAAATTATCGGAATCCAGACAGTACTGGATATACAATACAGTCCTGTTGAACAATCTCAGTGGACTGTCTGTGTTTCATTCAGCTCTCGGTACCAGATTGTCAGTGCATTTGTGCCGTCCTCATTTCTTTTAATGCTATCATCACATAATATATATAAAATTTAACCATAAATAGTTGTTTTAAATATGCCGAATATATAATTTAGGATATGGATATTCAAATAAGTTAAGACAAAAAAAACATATTCCTTGTTTTTTGTCAGCAGAAATCTTAATGCTTCAGCAGTACATCTTCAGAGCAACTGCAACATTCTCATTATATACAAATATTAAATGCAACTATACCATAAACGGTTGCTTTAAAGATGCCATGTTGTGTCAGGATATGGATATCCAAATAAGATAAGAGAATATACCAGCTTCAGCTATTCAAAGCAATAACGTCTATTAAAATGATCATATTTGTGGTTTAAATCCTTGCACCAGTCATTCAGTTCCACAAGCATTTTGAGGGATTGTTTCCTGTTTTTTTTTTTTTTGTCAGCAGAAATCGTAATGCTTCAGCAGTACATCTTCAGAGCAACTGCAATAATTCTGGCTGACTCAATAGACCAATTTAGCATCTACAACAACACAATCAACTGCAATAACAACAACAACATATCATTCTGAACTTGTGAGATAATAGAGTAAATAGTTGTTATTTGTGTGAAATCGCCACAGTGGTGATTCTTTGGTTCTGACTCTTTTCTTTTTAATAGTGTTACAACAGAACATAATTGGTTGCACTGGGTGCATGGAGAAAATCATCTAAACTTATTGTCTAACAGCCAATCATAACTTGCAGATTTCACAATATCATGTGTTCAGAAATAATACAATTAAACCACTGTCATTACTGGTGAATTTTTAATAAGTTTTTAATACGAATCAGGCACGCATGTGCTCAGCATACAAAACTCATCAGTGGTGGCAGTTATCAAGCATAATTTTACATGAAAATAACTTGAGACATCTTAAGACAAGTCATTAAAAGTGATTCCGGAAATGACAATGGCAAAATAAACCAGCACTAGTACAAAAATAGAACCACATAATTAATTTGTGCCACAGTTCCTTTCAGAAACCTAAGTGTAAATATAGTTCTGTTGACATTATAAAACAGTTACAGTTAATCTGTAAATCTACAAAAAAAAAAGGGACATTTTGTTCTTGTTTTTTTTTTCTTTTTTTTCTGTGCTTGTCTGTGTCCACAGCAATCTGGACTAGAGTAGGTGAGCGCAGGGAGAAATTTAACACTTTTTACTAATTTATTCATAATCTGTTTAGCCTCAGACATCGTGACATATTAACAGTCATAATCCTTTAAATGTAAAGGCTATTAAATTAAATATAGATTAATTCTAACCTAATAATATAATTCTAACCACTATAATTGTACTGATTGTATGTGATAAATGTAACAGTAAATGAAAAAGGTCGATAATGTGATTAGTTATATTTTATGTGTACATATTAATATTATAGTCATATTTTAATAATAATAAGGACACCTGCTGTGTGTTTACTACAGTATATGTAAACACACAGCAAGACAAACAATTTGATTTGGAAATACATGTTTTAATCAAATGTAAACCTCAAAGAGACACTTTAAATGGATAACAACATTAGTGAAGGACAAAATTAGTCGGAGATCTACCCCTCGTCCACAATGTAATATGAAGAGTTATGTCAAATGTATGTTTGGTGCGTTCTTCGTGTGCCTTTTTTCCATTAAATTGTACATATTGGCCCTGCCTTTAACTAAACATATAGTTTGGTGCATATCAACTGTAGTGGATGGAGTAATAGAGTAGTTCTGTGGCCACAGGAGATCTACAAAGTGCCTCTGAGCTATGTGCAATATTCCCCTTGGAAATTACAGTGCATAGACTGCCTTTAATTGTGTGTTTTAGTTCATTTTAAACTCCAGCTGAGAGGATCTCCAGCACCCTCATGGCTCTAATTAGTGTACAATGAATGGTAATTTACTGTTAATTAAAAGAAAAAATCATTCGGTTTTTCTTCCATTCCTGTTGACATGTCTCAGTGGCAAAGGATCAAGAAAAACAATGCAATTATTATTATTTTTTTTTCAGTGTGCAGTGTACAGACTTAGCAAAGAAAAAAAATCAGGTAAAATTGTACCATTTATTTTATTTTTCTTCTTATGATAAACCCAAACCACCATATTTTTAACGTAAGTGCAGACACAGCTATTTTGACCTTGAATGTACAAAGCTGTCACCAGCTTCCAGTTATTTCAGCTGTACAAAAACAATCTGTTATGCTGCTTGATGTTGCAAACAGGTACTTGTTATCATGTTAATTTATGCCAGAAGTACACAGTGTGATTTTTGGAGATATAGGAGCACACAAGTGATTTTTTTCCATCAGGAGAAATTGTGTGTCAATCATTGACGCTCATATTGTCGCAGCTTGCATCGTGCGAGAGGAATTACGAGCCGAGTGCCTTGCAAGCACCTCCCAAGTTTCAGATCATTTTTAATCATTTTGGGGAAAAAAATGAATTTGACCAGTGTCAACTCTCCACTATTCCCAAATTATACACAACTACATCACATAGGCAACTAGAAACCCTATGCCCTATAGCAGTGGTTCCCAATCCTGGGCCTGGAGAACCCCCAACACTGCACGTTTTTGGTGTCTCTCTTATCTGACACTCACATTTGAGGTCTTGGAGTCTTCACTAATGAGCTGATGAGTTGAATCAGGTGTGTTTGAATAGGGAGACATCTAAAATGTGCAGTGTTGGGGGTTCTCCAAGACCAGGATTGGGAACCACTGCCCTATAGGATCAAATCATTAGCTCAGCCATCGTTTTATTTTCTTTTTTGTTTTTTATTTTTCCATATGAAGCTGTAGCAGCAACAATGAAAATGCCAATGTCCACTGGCTTGCCATGCAATATAGTCTTGCCATGTACCACTTTCATATGATTATCTCACAACATGTGCAAGGCTTCATAACCTACTGAGTGTCTGAACTTGCACAGTGTATGCCCAGCTTTACTTCTGTGTTGCAAAATAAGGTGGATACCCAACTCAGACTCAGCATGGGCCCCTGGCCTTTTTCAATTATCAAGAATAATATTGTGGTCAACAAAACAAAATGTATTTGAATTATAATTATATAAATATTTGTACAAAACAGTAATGAATCACTCAAAATTCCCATTTATTTTTATGTATCTGTCAGTCTGAGACGTTGCTGCCATAATGCTTTGCTAGGTTTTGTGTGTCTTGCTTTGGACTTGACTGACAGACTGGCACCTGACAACATGATCTTGCTTGCTAACCTTATGTCCAATATTTTTTTTTCTATTATAAAAACAAAATACAAGATGTTTATAACAGTAGTGTCATATTCATAATTGTTACCACATTGTCTGTTTACAACAGCGGATAGGAACCTAGACTCGTGACCCAATTTTTGCTCTTTCAGTGGTTGCCTATGGCTCGACGGCAGGAAAAAATAAACCAAAAAAATCACCATTTTTATAATCAAAGTTAGTGTGTCGATTCAATTAAAAAATCCACAAATTAGATATAAATAATACATAATTCATCAATGCCCGTTTGTCATGTATACGTACACCAGCCAATCATGATACAACAAACTCAAATTTCTGGTCTTATTCATAAATCGGTTGAAAACGACATAGTTACTGTCTGTTTCCATTTTCGTTTTTACAAACGTGAAATGGCTATAGAAAAGACGATGAGTTTGATTGGACTGACGGATTTTCATTTGTGGAGCGATCTGGATCTGCAGTTTGTATTTTTTACATACATTCGAGCCCCTACCCCTGAAGAACTCTCTGCACATCACTGCTCAAACTATCATCTGTAATAAATCTCAGACACCCTAACTATTGGGTTGACGGTTGCGTCAGATATCCTTTTTGCACACAACTGTGAACACAGTGCAGACTGTGATGACCGATTCACAAACAAATGACTCTTATGAACCTATTCTTTTAAAAGAGTCAGGCAAAAAGATTCACAAGTCTCTAACTCATCTGTCAGTGTGCAAAATTTCAATGGAAAGTAAGCATCCATATGCCATCTTTGGTCTCAACTTTATAAAGTCTGCATATACTAGTAAATATATTTCTTACTTATGAAACTTATTTAAACTACATATAAAATGCATGGCAAAAATGTGAGTAATATATCACAGCAAAACAAAACTTGAATTATTCATAAACAGTTAACAATAAGGCCAAATTTGCTAACATTAGTTAACTGCTTTAGTTAACATGAACTAACAATGAAAAATACTTCTAACGCGTATATTTCTCTTATTTAATTTCAACATTTACTTTTACATCATTAAAATCTAAAAGGGGTACATGTTAAAATTATTTAATGGACTAAAATGGAGCTAAAATGAACTAACGATGAACAGCTGTATTTTTATTAAATAACATTAACAAAGATTAATAAGTACTGTAACAAATGTATTGCTTATAGCTAATGTTAACATTAACAAACGGGACCTTATTGTAAAGTGTTACCAAGGGTTACTTTAAGGTGGCAATCACATGTACCCTTCACTAATGGCCTTGAGGAAGGAAGCTGCTCACTTCTGTTTTGGAAAGACCCTTTGTACGGCATCCCCTTCCCACAGTGCCCTTCATCGCCCAGTGACATTTTGGTTTGAATCTGATTCACTCACTCAATCACTGAATCATTCAGAGCCATTACTGAATCCTCAACTGACTCACTCATCACTCACTGCAAATCATTTTGGTTATGTCCACTTGCAAAAAAAAAAAAGGCGAAAAAGAAAATCATCTTCGTTATCATCATCTAAATAAGTAATTGTGCAACTACTGTACTTGTCAACTAACTCTCATTAGAGTATTAGTAAACTGTTAGGTTATGGTTAGGGTTAGTAGAAAAGGTTGACATGTACTTGCTCTTATAGTCAGTAGAATGTCTGTTGGGAGACCGTTATAGTAAAGTGTGAACAGATATTAAGCAGACATGGTAGTTGACATATAGTTACTTATAGTTAGTAAAATGTCTGAAGTGGACTATCAAGATAAAATGTTACCATATTCTTAAAAAACAGAGTGACATTTAAATACAGTGAGGGTCACTATGACAGCTTTTGACTCTTAAGGTGTTCCTGTCTGACTATAAAGTATTATGTAAAGAGAATGTAGGGAATAGTGAGCCCATGTGGTGAGCCAGTGAAACCCTGATGAGTGCCATCCTCCTCCATCACACAGACACTTTGTGTCATTGGCTCTCAGCAGTGGCCAATCTGCCTGTAATTACTCTCCTCTGCTGCAGGGCTATCTTTCTGCTTCACGGCTAAACTGATTAATAATCTAAGAGCTAAGTTTGATGGGTGGAGCTAATTGAAAAGAAATGATCACACGTCATTATTGAGTACAACAGCTGTATAGAGAGTTTACAGTTACACTGGGGGCTTGGCTCTAAAAGACACCAAACAATGCAACGCCCATTATGTGACTCGTAGGTAATGCCTCAAGAAAAGTAACACCTTTGTGCCTTTATGTTATTTAAGAGATGGCGGCTCCTGGCTTTTAGCAAACATTACAAAATTTCTCCACTTGATCCCAGCAGAGCGGCTGCATTACAAATACAACTATTCTGTAAGTGAGCCATCCTCCTTGCTGCTTTATGCATGAAGAGCAAGACCACAATGCCTGAATAATTCACTCTCCATACATCAACACTTCCAAGGTTGATTTATTCTGTTCTGCTTAAAGCTCAAAGCTACTCAAAGAAGTGAACAGCAAAGAAAAATCACACCGTCGTTCTTTAATCTATGTTTTAACTGAGCTTTATCTGATATTATGTCATTGTAATAGTTCACTGTAATTATGTGCCTCATGCAGCATCCCTCCTACAGTTTATTATGATTTCTTGAGATGTAGTACACACTTAATGGAAGCCTACAATGTTTTATAGTGCTGTATGCTGTTACTCCGTGACTGCATGCCAACAGTTAAACAGACTGGAAAATAAGAAATGGCTTCAAATAATTCAAAATGACCTTAACCAAACCCTCCATATTTGATAAATGCATATTGCTAATAGCCTGGAACAAAGATATGGAGACGAAAGCCTGATCTTGCTCATGAGTGAAATGCCATGCGGTTTTCTATTTGAAAATGACGAAACATTTTAGAATTAGTTTTTTTTTTTTGTAATCTTTAAAGTTTAAGTTTAGAGAACTTTGCAGTGATTGCATTGTGCCTTAATTTGAACAATCTTCTGTTTATTTGACCTTCATGTCATCTTATTTTTTCTATAAGCCATAAACAATCCGAATATATCTGTCACGCCCCTGGACTCATTGTGTTGTGTTTTCCCTCCCCAGGTGTGCCGTGTTTCAGTTAATTAGTCATTCCATACACCTGTGTTCCCCTAATTGCCCAGTGTTTATTAGCCCCAGTCTGTGCTGTCTGTCTTGGTCTGAGATTGAACGTCAAACCCTGTGTTTCCTGTGTTCCTGTCTGCCCCGAGTATTCCCTTGGATATTTGCAGGGCCGTATTTTACTTGTCGAATCACTAAGCTTGACACAGTTGAATGGCACAAGCAGACGCAAAGTCCTGGACTCCTTCCGGACCAGGGATCAGGGAAGCTTTTTTTTTGCTGCTAAACCCCTCATCTCTGGGAACAGCCCACCTCCGAAGAAAAGTCCAATGATGTCATGAAACGACAGGAGGTTTATCTGTTATTTTTAGTGGAGCTAATTATGTCAAAAGGGCCTAGTTGAAATCCAGAGTAAACAGAAGTCTACAACTGTTGTCATCCACTTTAATCACTATGCCTAAACCAGGGCTGCATAAAGCTGTGAGATTGCAGCTGACCTCTGACGCAAGATATGACAGGTTTAGCGATTCATGCATAATAAATTATGGCAAACCAGACTATTTTTGGGACAACGAGTTTTGACTGACGTTGGTAGTTCATCATCAAACTGAATCCAGTGACGCAGACTATGTGCAGCCAATGCAACCTTTATAGATTCTCAGAGCAAAATAAGTTTTTAAATAAATAAATATTAGAAGTAGAATATAAAGTTATTGGTATTTATTATTATTTATTTATTTTTTACAGTAGACCTGTATTACCAAGTCTGAAGAAATTCCCATCGGGACGAGGACAAGGCCTGCTGAAAATAACACCTGACATGCCGAAGGATTTCTACTCTGACCCAAATGAAGGACACAGATCCATTAAAGCACCTGCCCGCTCTGTCAACACCCTCACAGTGAAGCAGATGCCCGACACTGCGGGACCGGTACTGTATTCATATCCTGCTCACGAAACCGGGGCGGCGCCTCGCCTTTAGCAGTGAGTGGGCCAGAGAACGTGATGCGTCTCAGACCCCAGGGACATTTTCGCACCTTGGTCATTAGCATGCAGGCTTTTCATCTAAGCGTTTGGCCAGAATGCAGCACAGGAGGAGCTGCGACCGCTCAAGAGAAGCACTCCCTTACGCTTGTGTACTGTATGGCCTCTTTAATTACAGCTCAGGCTGAGATTAGACACTTGCCGAGGAGGATATGGCAGAAGGTGCCTGTTATATGCGTGTCTCCATCGTTTCACGTCCACTGGAGATGACGAAAGGAATTTATTGGAAAAACATGCTTTTTCTCCAAACAGAACTTAAGTGAAGACAAAACAACAAAGAAAAGAGAGCTTTTCCTGGGAGCTTCGCTTGCATTTCAATAGTTGGCGAAGTGCTTGTTTTGTCAGTCCAGTGATTGTTAAATACACGGGCACAAGTCCAAAGCACTGAGTGTAATTTGTTATGTTTCTGGCACCTTTACAAATTCAAAATCACTGTATGTTCTTCAGGTCTCTTTAATGTATTGCATTTTTTAATATCCATTTAGAAAATAAATGACAAATGAATACACAATATGCACGTAATAATACAACCTGTGCTTTAGCACAAGACAACGTGAAGTGAACTTTAATTTATGTGCTTGTCAGAATGTGTACATAACATGTGTCACTAAAACATAGACAATGATAAAGTTTTCTCAACAATTGTAGTTTTACATGTTTCATATTTTAAATGCTTTAGTATTTAGTCTAATTATGCACTTTCCCTTCAGCTACAATGTTGTTTTAGTCAAACTGTATAGTTTAATTACCATACAGAATATTGACTAAATTAAAGGATTTGTTTGTCAAAAGACAAAAAGTATGATTGAAACAAAAAAGTAAAAATGATCAAGCTGTCACGCCCCTGGACTCATTGTGTTGTGTTTTCCCTCCCCAGGTGTGCCGTGTCTCAGTTAATTAGTCATTCCATACACCTGTGTTCCCCTAATTGCCCAGTGTTTATTAGCCCCAGTCTGTGCTGTCTGTCTTTGTCTGAGATTGAACGTCAAACCCTGTGTTTCCTGTGTTCCTGTCTGCCCCGAGTATTCCCTTGGATATTTGAATTAAAAGACTTTCGTGAGTTTAATGCCTTGTCTCCTCGTTCCTCGCTCCGTGCCATAGGCGAACCGTGACAGAATCTCAGACCAAAGAACAGTTACCGCCGTGTTTCCCCTCCGTTTTGTTTTCGTTTTTCTCTCGTTTTTTCTGAGATTGAACGTCAAACCCTGTGTTTCCTGTGTTCCTGTCTGCCCCGAGTATTCCCTTGGATATTTGACTTAAAAGACTTTTGTGAGTTTAATGCCTTGTCTCCTCGTTCCTCACTCCGTGCCATAGGCGAACCGTGACAATATCACTGTGACATAGTTAACAAATAGTATGTTTGCTGTATAAGAAATACATCAGACTTGCTATGTGTGTGTTAAAAAAAACATTAATGGAGAAATTATTTGATTTAATTTGTGAAGGTTACTTTTAATCTTATAAGAAATTACATATTCCCACTTTAGGCCCAAATTATTTCATATAGTATTACTATCTTACCCCTAAGCTCTACATTACTTCACAGAACTGCAGAATATATGTACTTAGGTAGTATCACTCAGTGTTTCTTGTACTAAATCACACTGAATCACACATTAAAAAACAAAAGTTAATAACCCATGACATTTCCCTATCAAAACATGTTTTGTGCAACACCATTTAGCCTTGTTACAGAAAAAGCGGTTGAAGGTGAGCACAAAATTGTGGCCTTAACAGTAAATATCACTGCACATTATTCACAGTCAATAGTTCTGTATCTTTCTGTGCAAAAACTGATGACTGGTGCGATGTTGAAAAGACGATAGAAAGACAAAATCTGCATTTTCTCAGAAAATGCCTTTTATATTTTAGAGAAAAATATAGTAGGACAATAAAAGCATGTTATAAAAGCAAGTCCAGAATAAAAGTCATATGTATTTAGGTGCCCACAGATTGCGTAGAATACGTCTAGAGTCAATCCATGTCAAGTTTCTAACTCCCCACCTTTTAACAAATCATGCCATGATGCTTCGAACATTATACATTTTCGCTAATCCAAAATTGCATGTAGCCATCATCCTCTCACTGTGAGCTGACAGATGAACAAGTTCTTTATAAATCAGAGGGTAAATACAATCAACAAGATGAATGAAGTGGCATAATCTGACATAATAAAAGAATGGGCAGTTCCCTTCCTCTGTATAACAGAAACACTTACCTCACAGACGTCACAGTTAATCAATATTAGATTATCCATACAGCCTGTAGGATTAACAAACCACATGGCCATTTTGTGTAATTGCAATCTAAAAATTACAGTGGCAGAGAGCTTCATTTTGATGAATTACTGTCAGACATGCACATTTTTAAAAATATGTTGGTGTCTAAGACTGCTAATTCAGTAAATTATTTACACTGAAAAAATTATTGAAGCTGTAAAAAAAAATATATATTACCAGAGTACATTTTTCAAGAAAATACTATTTCAGTCTTTCTACTTAAAAATGTCATGTTTAATTCAGTGTTACTTGCATTTCATTGTAATTATTTTTGAAATTAGCAAGCGATTTCTGAGTGAAAACTGTTTCATAATTCATCTTACACCAATTTTTATTTTTATTTTTTTCAGTGTAGTGTGACACCACTTCCAAAACCTGTACTGAAACCTCCAGACAGAAGGCCAAGGAGGCAGAGCAGATGAATAGCAAAAGACAAAATAGTACTTAAAGTAATTCAATAGAAAGGAAATATGCCTCCTCATCTTTTAAATGTAAATTCATTTTGTAGTTGCTGATAGTTACTAACTATTTTAGCCAACTTTGTATTAACCTGAATAAAACATTTTCAAATAGCACAGCCTTTATTACCAAATACTGGCTTTGTTCTTAATGGTCTTACCTCACTAAATATTAATTATCTCTACTCTTTCTTTTTTGCCATCTGGATGCTCCACTTCCTCTCTCATTAATGTTCACCACTCCCTCCCTTGCTGTTGTATTTGCTCAGTATTAAAGCACTGTGAGTGTTGGCCAACTGTTTGTGAGTCATCTCAGTAGAAAAAGGGCAGGAAGACAATCTTACACAACCATCACTTCCCATTTAAACATGAGGTCTCAGTGCTTGGACTCCAGCTGACACGTTTTCCATTATGCCCCTGTGAGAGATGAGGGTTGTCAGATTGGTCCTATCCTGATATGTGTGGTAGCTTTGTCTAAACAAGTGCATTCAAAAACTAAAGGATCTCTGAATATTTGGGGATTTGTTACAACGTGTTATACATTACTTTAGAAGGCAAATCTCTATGTGTGTGTGTGTGTGTGTGTGTATTGGGAAATGCCAGGCTTTGAGTTGCACAGAGCTCAAAACTATTGAACAGAGCAAATAAATGCACAGCAGTCTATTGCTGTAGACTAGTCCGAGTAGATCATACACTTATGCATATCCATTCTCAAAAATAACATTGAAAGGCTCCTATTCTCATGCATTTAGGGATTTTGACTGAAGACTGACATTTTTCAAATATAATAACCCTGTAAATCACTGTATAGAGCTATACTATTGCTTAAAAATAATATTTATCACCTCCACACTGTAGAGATGAAATCTGTTAGAATAATGTGACATAAGGACTTTCGATCAGTTTTTTCCCATTGCTTATTTTTCCTTTATGGTCAATATGAAGTTGAGGTTGTCTTAGATTGATTTAACACTTCAAATCCATTCTACATTACAATGTGTTCTACCCACTTACACTGAAATGAGTATTTACAGAGAAAAGATGTTTTTCAGAAAACGTTGAACAGTAATATGGCATGTGAAGGAGAGTGAAAAGTTTAGCAGTACATTAGTGAAGTGTCTCTATCTTCCTGTGTACCTCACCAGCTTAATACTACGTCTTTTTCACCTGGGTAGCCATCATCCTCTCACTGTGAGCTGACAGATGAACAAGTTCTTTATAAATCAGAGGGTAAATACAATCAACAAGATGAATGAAGTGGCATAATCTGACATAATAAAAGAATGGGCAGTTCCCTTCCTCTGTATAACAGAAACACTTACCTCACAGACGTCACAGTTAATCAATATTAGATTATCCATACAGCCTGTAGGATTAACAAACCACATGGCCATTTTGTGTAATTGCAATCTAAAAATTACAGTGGCAGAGAGCTTCATTTTGATGAATTACTGTCAGACATGCACATTTTTAAAAATATGTTGGTGTCTAAGACTGCTAATTCAGTAAATTATTTACACTGAAAAAATTATTGAAGCTGTAAAAAAAAATATATATTACCAGAGTACATTTTTCAAGAAAATACTATTTCAGTCTTTCTACTTAAAAATGTCATGTTTAATTCAGTGTTACTTGCATTTCATTGTAATTATTTTTTAAATTAGCAAACGATTTCTGAGTGAAAACTTTCATAATTCATCTTACACCAATTTTTATTTTTATTTTTTTCAGTGTAGTGTGACACCACTTCCAAAACCTGTACTGAAACCTCCAGACAGAAGGCCAAGGAGGCAGAGCAGATGAATAGCAAAAGACAAAATAGTACTTAAAGTAATTCAATAGAAAGGAAATATGCCTCCTCATCTTTTAAATGTAAATTCATTTTGTAGTTGCTGATAGTTACTAACTATTTTAGCCAACTTTGTATTAACCTGAATAAAACATTTTCAAATAGCACAGCCTTTATTACCAAATACTGGCTTTGTTCTTAATGGTCTTACCTCACTAAATATTAATTATCTCTACTCTTTCTTTTTTGCCATCTGGATGCTCCACTTCCTCTCTCATTAATGTTCACCACTCCCTCCCTTGCTGTTGTATTTGCTCAGTATTAAAGCACTGTGAGTGTTGGCCAACTGTTTGTGAGTCATCTCAGTAGAAAAAGGGCAGGAAGACAATCTTACACAACCATCACTTCCCATTTAAACATGAGGTCTCAGTGCTTGGACTCCAGCTGACACGTTTTCCATTATGCCCCTGTGAGAGATGAGGGTTGTCAGATTGGTCCTATCCTGATATGTGTGGTAGCTTTGTCTAAACAAGTGCATTCAAAAACTAAAGGATCTCTGAATATTTGGGGATTTGTTACAACGTGTTATACATTACTTTAGAAGGCAAATCTCTATGTGTGTGTGTGTGTGTGTGTGTATTGGGAAATGCCAGGCTTTGAGTTGCACAGAGCTCAAAACTATTGAACAGAGCAAATAAATGCACAGCAGTCTATTGCTGTAGACTAGTCCGAGTAGATCATACACTTATGCATATCCATTCTCAAAAATAACATTGAAAGGCTCCTATTCTCATGCGTTTAGGGATTTTGACTGCAGACTGACATTTTTCAAATATAATAACCCTGTAAATCACTGTATACTATACTATAGAGCTATACTATTGCTTAAAAATAATATTTATCACCTCCACACTGTAGAGATGAAATCTGTTAGAATAATGTGACATAAGGACTTTCGATCAGTTTTTTCCCATTGCTTATTTTTCCTTTATGGTCAATAAATAGAAAGGAAATATGCCTCCTCATCTTTTAAATGTAAATTCATTTTGTAGTTGCTGATAGTTACTAACTATTTTAGCCAACTTTGTATTAACCTGAATAAAACATTTTCAAATAGCACAGCCTTTATTACCAAATACTGGCTTTGTTCTTAATGGTCTTACCTCACTAAATATTAATTATCTCTACTCTTTCTTTTTTGCCATCTGGATGCTCCACTTCCTCTCTCATTAATGTTCACCACTCCCTCCCTTGCTGTTGTATTTGCTCAGTATTAAAGCACTGTGAGTGTTGGCCAACTGTTTGTGAGTCATCTCAGTAGAAAAAGGGCAGGAAGACAATCTTACACAACCATCACTTCCCATTTAAACATGAGGTCTCAGTGCTTGGACTCCAGCTGACACGTTTTCCATTATGCCCCTGTGAGAGATGAGGGTTGTCAGATTGGTCCTATCCTGATATGTGTGGTAGCTTTGTCTAAACAAGTGCATTCAAAAACTAAAGGATCTCTGAATATTTGGGGATTTGTTACAACGTGTTATACATTACTTTAGAAGGCAAATCTCTATGTGTGTGTGTGTGTGTGTGTGTATTGGGAAATGCCAGGCTTTGAGTTGCACAGAGCTCAAAACTATTGAACAGAGCAAATAAATGCACAGCAGTCTATTGCTGTAGACTAGTCCGAGTAGATCATACACTTATGCATATCCATTCTCAAAAATAACATTGAAAGGCTCCTATTCTCATGCATTTAGGGATTTTGACTGAAGACTGACATTTTTCAAATATAATAACCCTGTAAATCACTGTATAGAGCTATACTATTGCTTAAAAATAATATTTATCACCTCCACACTGTAGAGATGAAATCTGTTAGAATAATGTGACATAAGGACTTTCGATCAGTTTTTTCCCATTGCTTATTTTTCCTTTATGGTCAATATGAGGTTGAGGTTGTCTTAGATTGATTTAACACTTCAAATCCATTCTACATTACGATGTGTTCTACCCACTTACACTGAAATGAGTATTTACAGAGAAAGTAATATGGCGTGTGAAGGAGAGTGAAAAGTTTAGCAATACATTAGTGAAGTGTCTCTATCTTCCTGTGTACCTCACCAGCTCTCAAGGTTTAATTCACAGAGCAGAGCAAAATAAATGAGCAAAAGACACTGAAGTATAAAAGTTTGTCATTTTAATGTTTTACAGCCATCCATTGTCCCAAAATCAGCACTGTAAATGTTTCAAGGGTTGGAGAACACATTTACCCACCGAGCAACACCTGCCTCGTGAGAGTGGTAGAAAATGCATTATAGCATGGCATATTGACAACAATAAACTAAATCAATAAAATTGTAAACTTTTCACCGGTAGGTGAATTAAAAACTGAGGAGATCTGTCAAATGGAATAGTAGTTTAGTATGAGTACAACCACAGGTCCAATAGTTTTGTCACATGTTCAGTCAAAGCTAATGGCTTTAAATTCAAAGCTACATCTGGCTTTATGATACTATGTAAGGTGTCAAAAATCGAAATCGCACCATCAAACCATGTTTAATGATTAATACTTGACCTTTGTGATATTAATGATTGTCAAGCCTAATCAATAAATCATTTTAAACAAATTGATCTCTTATAAAGAGTTGGTAATGGACATTTACAATGATTTAATTAGACCTATAGACTTTGCATGTATCTCGATATAGCACATGCACTCCAGTAGGCTCAACAACCCATAACCTCTGATCAGCTGCATTCAGCCACTGTATTGCCTAATGTACATCGAAATAGTTATGTACAGAAAAAGACACAAAAGGACAGGTATACATTTTTTACCGGTCCTCCCAATTCTGGCTTTCGCACAAATTTCAACAGGACTATGTTTTTCAACACTTACCCGAACAAGTACACAGATTTTTGAAACCCTCAAATGACCTGCCTGCTTTCCCTTTGAGGACACAATCCCTGTGTGATTGATCTGTACAGTCTGTAAAAAATGTAAAAGGCTTTTTTCGGAACATTGTTCTTTTCACAATTCCGTAAGAGGTGCAAAGATTACCCCCTTATTCCTCCAGGTAAGTCTGTTGTCAAGAACACCTATTCACGTAATGCACACACAATGGCGATTAGTCTTTTAAATCATCTTCATACTGATCTTGTGAGATCCCTCAGTCGGGCTGCTTTCTCCATTCACTTTCCGTGGCACATACTCAATCTCGATGTTTGGCTTGACATTGCCTTTCCCTCGGCTCCAGAGAAACAAGAGCACCAGACAGAACAGCACCACTCCCAGGAAAGAGATAAACCCCATGGTGGTAGCGATAATGAGAGTCTTCATATCAAAGGGAAAGGGATTTGTCGCACCAGTTCCATTGGCACCGCTATCATTGGGCTGGTTCGAGATGAAGGCAAAGGTCTTATTGGGCTGATGGGGCCAATTGGGAGAGTAGCTATGAATGTGTAGGTGAGCCAAACGGGTGTCGTTACCTCCTGCATTGACAGCAATGCAGGTGTATGTGCCATTGTCTTGTATTTGGGCGTATCTAACCTCTAGGGTGCCGTCCGGAGACACAGACAGCCGGCCAATGCTTTTAGTAGTGATAAATTGCTTTTTTGGAGACTGCCACATAATCATGGGAGCGGGGTCTCCATCTGCTTGGCAAGGGAATTGGACAGTGGTCCCCTCATCCACAAATCTATGAATGGCTTTTTGATCCTGGATCTTGGATTTCTGACAGGTGAAATAATTCGGTGGGAGAACATCCGGGAAGTCTTTGAATTCTTTACCCTGCAAAAACTCTGGTGATTCACAAGATGGCTGCTGGCGGTTGAAGTTAAGTCGCCATCGACGGCGAAAGACCCAGAGGAGACGACAATCGCATGCCAGGGGGTTGTCGTGAAGAGCCAGTGTCTCCAGGTTGCCGACTGAATGGAAGGCAGACTCCTCTAAAGTGCTTAGACTATTGCTGGATACATTGAGAACCCGAAGGTAGTTGAGTCCTCTGAACGAATAAGGCTCAATGCTGACTAGCCGGCCCCCAATCAAGTGAAATGCCTGGAGCCTCAGCAAATTGTGCATTTTGTTGCCCTCCACAACCTCAATTGGATTGAAGGACAGGTTGAAAAAGCGAAGGTACACCAGGTGCTGAATGGCCTCGTAAGGGACGGCAGTGAGATTGCAGTTTGTGATGCTCAAGGTTGTGATGTTAAGTCCATGGAGAGACTTTGTGGTCAAGGTTTCTAAAAGAGGCCAGTTTGCTATCTCTAAGACTTTGAGTCGATAGAGCCTCCTGAAGGAAAAGTCTCGAATTATGTTGATGTTGAGATGCCGCAGCCTGAGGGTCAGCAGGTTGTGAAGATGACTGAAGGCCTCTGTTGGCACAGAGGTCAGGTTGCATCTTTCCATAGTGAGCTGCTCTAGGCTGCTAAGGCCATGAAAAGCTCTGTGAGAGATGAACACCAAGTCGTTGTCCCCCACCTCCAGTTCTTTCAGGTTGTAGAGATCTTGAAACATGAAGTCCAACAAAATGACTATTTTATTCTCACTAATATCTAATCGAGTGAGGTTACTGAGGCCGGTGAAAACACCCAGCGGTATCAACTTCAGCTTGTTGTTGCGTAGTCCCAATATTCGCAAGCCAAGGAGGTTGCTGAAGGCCCCTGGTTCAATGACGGAAATGATGTTCTCGTTAAGCTGTAGCTCCTCCAGGTGTTGATAGTTGAGGAATTCCTCCGGGTTGATGGCTTTCAAGCGGTTCTTGCTGAGATCTAACAGCCGCGTGTCAGTGGGAATTCCCTCGGGGAGGGCGATCAGCTTCCGCCGATGGCACACGACTGAGCGCTCTTGGGCACTGCACTCACAGCGAGAGGGGCAGCCAGTGGCAGAGCCGGACAGCACGGTACCCAGCATCAGGATGAGAATGGGCTGCCAGCACGCCACCAGGTAGCTGTGCCCACTTGCCTCTCTGGCCACCATTTTGATGGTAACCTGCTGAGAAAAAGGATAGAGAGATTGGGTCACAATATGAACAGAATTCATTCCAAGGCGGAAAAATGCAAAAGAACAGAGACAATCATGTTGCTCCTGTTCTTAAAATAGCAAGAGATGGTCTTGGAGAAAACGCTGATGCTTGAAAAATGTAACAGACTACTGCACTGGAACATGCTGCGTAAAGACAACTCGGAGCTTTGATTAATGATATAACAGAGACATTAAAACGTAAAAGACTGTATGAGAAAAGGAAAACAACCATAAACAACACTGGCCATAAAGAAGTATAGCCAAGTTATAAGTATATTCTATAGGGGAGTTAAGTATAGCCTATAGTCTGCAGGATCTTTTTGAAATATAAAAAATGAATCTTGGATGTTTAACTTGTTACACAGAAAATATATTTTCAATAATGGCTTGAACCAAATTAGTAATGATTTAAGCATGTCAAAATAAAATGTATATTTTTTGTTTTGAAATGAAGAATGGCATGATTTTAACTAGTATAGTTATATACTAGAGTTCTATATTCAAACTACAGAAATAATAGATGGTATACAGCATACTGTTGCAAAATCTGAGAGCAAGGGACATATAAATCAGGAACATGACTCTATAATGACTTGCTAACTAAAAAAAAAAAACCTCACAAATTCTTATATATTATTATCTGGCTTTAAGCCAATTGATAATTGTTATATTTTATATTATACAATTATACTATTATAATATTATGTTATATTAATATTATTATTACTTTTTATTGATCATAATTTATGGCTGCATTTAGAGTAGAACTGAGTAGAGTAGAACATTCAGCTCTTAATGGGTTAAATACAAATCAACTTTTTACTCACACTATTTTACTGTGCAAAAGCCCTGAGCCTTCAAACTTTACTTCCCAAATTGATCAAGCAAGTTCAATTTCAGTCTCATAGCCACTTCCAGCTGTGTGCTTTAGAATGATGGAGATCTTAATTTAGTGAAGAGACTCGTAAAAAAATTGACATGAAGGAACTCAAAACACACACAGAACTTGCCAAAATGACACACGAGTTACATTCCATGAGACACAAGGTTGCTAACTGGACTAGTCAAATACAAATCATGTTAAGTAGACAGACCAGCTTTAATAATTGATAAGGTAAACTTTAAGTAGCTCCCATTTGTAAAGCAAGTGAAAGTGACCCAGAATGAAATACTTCTTGCATCAGTGAATTCAGATACATTTCTGCAAAACCAGAGGATGCATTGTGATATTATGTACGATTTTACATTTTTACGATTACAAGATTACAGTGCATATTTTAACACACATGGATAGAAAATCGTATGTACTGTATTGCCAACTTGTATTTACACATTTGCAGTATGATATCTCAAGGGTAGCTATTATTTTTGACTTTATTTTATTTAAAAAATATAATTCCCCTTACAACCTACAAGATGCAGAAAGAGTGTTCTCTGAGAGAAAAGTACAACACAACACAAAGCACTGTGAAGCAGCTTAAGCCAGACTATGTTGATCGAATGAAACTGCAAAAAAGGGGGTGAAAGAAAAGGCCTACATGCAGCCACCTGTTTAATGCATAGATTTGCCGATTCCATCTCCGAGTGTCATCAGGTGTGTCAGAAGTGTGTAACAAAAGAAAATATTCTTTTGATATCCAGTGTGAAATTAGGCGAGTAGTTTCAGCGATAACAATTTCATATTAGTGCTCCTCAGCTAGATCAAAAGGGCCGTTATTGTCAAGGGTGCTTCTCCCTCGTTCATCTATCGAGTGTGATCTGCATACAGTCAGGGAGCAGAGCGATCAGGGTACTGTGAGAGAATTACTACATCGATTAAACGACTCGTGTGGCATGAGGAGGTGTTGAGGGTGAAGGTCATGACGTAAACAGAGCTGCCAAGAATGGGATGTTTTAGTCACGCCGAATCTATCACAATCTTCCCCAGCTGAGCAGACATCAAGCCTCCGGAGGCATAACAGGGTTGTTTAAACTGTTATTACGTGTGACATCTCCTGCGATGCTAATTTCTGTTCAATATGCATGTCTCCCTAATATCTGCCAAACAACCACCTTTGACCTTTAACTATAATTGGGGGGATTTGTCTGGGGAGAGAACAGGTCAAAGGTGTTGGCAAATTTGCTTGGTAGTTTTAAACAAGCAAACAAAAGCAGATGGAAATCACTATAAAATTACAGTAGGTCTGCATGGTGTGATCACAGTTTCCCTAATTAAACATGACCGTTGCTTCCAATATCAAAATTTTGTATTTTGTTCACTGTTGTGGTGTCTCATAGTACTCCCACAGGAAGAAAATAGCTCAGCTCATGTGCAGAAATATGTACCTGTTTTACCACTGATATAAAGTTAACTGTAAACATTTATGCTGTTATTTCCAGGCCTGCAACTTGCAAATGCCTGCCAAACTGAAAATTATGATGGTTTAAATAAAAAAGAGAAGCCAAAAAGCCTAATTATCATTTAGCACAAAGGTTTTGGGTGATTTTTTTTTCTTCTTCTTCCAGATCTAAATGATGGATTGCACACACACACACACACACTTCCATCTTTGTTCCTAATCCCTGTAACCTTTGTTTTAGCCCAAATGCTAAGGTATGTAAATGCTTTAAAACAAATTTGGCCTCGGTGGTCAACTGATGGCAATTGAAAAGCCACTACAACACAAAGTGTTGGATTTATTATCCAATTAAAAGATTAAATCATGGCTCAGGAAGCCCCCATTCTGTAAACATACAAATCAAAGTCTGTCAGGCGACTATGAATAATGTATGAAGAAGGAAAAAACTGCTTCTCTCTGTTGCATTGCCAGAATATTGCATTGACGGAGTAATTCTCAATATAGTGAACTCACTCACATGGTCAATAGCTCATCTTATTAGTCAACACCCCCACATAAATTTCCATGTAGAGAACTGTGTCTTTAAAGGCATATCTACCTCAGGGCACTTTAGTGTAGCCAACCATTCCTGGCATGCAATATATTCAGACAGAAATGTGCTCCTTTAGCCTGATTGATTTGAAGAAATATACAGTAGTCAATGAGAGGTGCTCTGCATATGGGAAAAGGGAGTAATGCACTTGTATTAGATTCTTAAATTCGAGCCAGTTCTGTTACAAGCAAGCACATCGCTGTTAAAAAGCCATCTCCATCTCTGTTGTCATAAATGTATTGTTCCCTTAAAAAGCTAATTAAATGTGCACTTGTTTACATTAAAAGCATGTTAAGTTGAGTATGAATCAACATTCCTGTTTTAGAACGTCACTTAGCATTCTCTTTGTTTAATAATTACTACCCAACTTTCAGTCATGCGACAGGCTGCGTGCCGTCTAAAGCGAGTTGCTCTTTTAAGATCTTTGCGGTGGAAATTACATTTTCTCCTCTGTTCTTTTCCCTTAGTAACATGGGAAGGTCATACCCATTCAACCCTGCCCACTAGCTCGAAAGGAAAGAAATAAAGTGTCAACCACAAGTTTATTTTAACATAGTGCTCCTCTGAGAGAGGGACCCTCAAATATAATGCCCTATTTTGCCATATTGCAACATCCACTGTAAGTCAAACTCAACATGGCATGGGTTTGCAGAGGAGAAATTCAGAAGACTGTTGATCAGTCAAGTTCAATCAGGCAATGAAATATGAGCAAGTTAATTGACAAGTCCATATCCGGTTCATACTCAAAGGGTCTGCAGACTTGCTTTTCAATTATCTGTTGTCAGCAGGTGGGAGGAATTAGCGAGGCTTCTTTTCACAAGGTGTCTGCCGGCTGATGCCTCCTTCCTCTGCTAATGGAGGACTAGATCTCTTTTAGATTACTGCACCTATCCAACAATCATGGAGTTAATAAGTGTTGCGCTTCAAAGATTTGTCCTCTTCTTTGCTATTTGTTACTTTCAGGGCTATCTGTCAAGCTAGAGGACAAAATCAATTCTGCCTCCAACGTTGGAAAACCGAGCTATTTATCTGTTTAATCTAGAGACCCTCACGGAGAAATGAATGTTTAAGGTTGAAACTCTTAACAAATATGAGGATTTACCTTTGTCAAAAAAAAATGTTTTTCATGGATGTTTTGTTTCAAGGCAAATTACACAGACGAAACCAAACACGCCCGTTACGGTGGTATCAAGATTCATCGTCATCTGAAACCACAGAGGACGGCAATCAGTTGAATTGATTTTATATTTTCATGTTACACCGCTCATGTGTTTGAGTGCGCACTGGATGATATTCTGTCTCTCCCACTCATGTACAAATGTAATTCAACCCAAAGGTCCATCTTCCTGTTCTCTCTCCCACTCCATCCCCTCGGTTTCATCCTGGCGATAACCTTGAAAAAAAATATCACGTCGGACCATCTACGCAGTCTCCTTACTTTCTCTCCTCGTTCACCATCATGCTCCTGACCTTGCTGGTGAGCCTCAGCTTGACCAAACAAGACAAATAAGCAAAGCTTGGGAGTGACCCACTTGCACATTCCTGTTTATGTGGATTTTACAGTCTCAAATAAGGCTTTCAATTGACAAAAGATATATTAATTTGTACTCTTTGTAATTTTGGACATTCAAATCACAACAGTGTTTAACTAGACAATATAATGTTTCTTCTTCCTATATTTGTGCTTATGTGTTTAAAGTGCATTGGGTTTACTGTGTATACCAGTTGGAACTGTGTTCTCTCTTTGCACATTAAACACACTCCTGTTGTGGCAAATGAGTGCTACAGTCAGGGATTTAACTTCTAGTTTAGATCAAATAATCATGAAACAACATGTTTTACATAGCAATTAATAACTCGTTTTGATCTTCAGAGAGTTATACTTTGAGGTTGAAAAACCATTTATAGTAAACAGCAGGGTCTTTGTGGTTTCTATTAACATTATTATATCAAAGAAAGAATTATTTGTTAATGGTGGGGCGATTCATCATTGTGTAATTTTTAGAATAAAAAAGTATTATTTATTGTACCATAATTAGTGAAAAGAGATTAAATACTGTAACTCTGTCTAAAACTTTTCTAGGCTTTAAATTGAATTCCGGACAAATTAAAATTCATGATTCATAAATCATAAAAAGACCAAACTGTAATCATATTTCTAATATTTCAAATATCTCATTTGAAATGCATAAATACAAAAACAGGAAGAAAAAAAAAGAGGGGAATAATGAAAATGAGCTTCGTTTTGAGGATGGACTGATCTTAACCACAAGTAAAAAACTATTTGGAATCACAATTAGAAAATGTTTGATTTTACTATGTTTTTTTTTAAATTATATTATTTCAGAGAAAGATTAAATAATCATTATTTTTTGCCAGCAAATGTTACCACTAAGCATAATGTTTCATAATAGGCACAACAGTCTAATAGAAAGCTACTGAGAGTTGAAAGTAAAGTGAATATAGAGTGCAGCAACTAATTGGCTATACTGGCCTGAGGGAGTTCATTTTGTTCCTTCTTCCAATCTATTTATTCATCATCCCGTTCCTTCTGCCTGTCGCTCTCTTTTTCTCCCTCTCTGGCATCCCTGATCACACAGCACGCATTTCACAGTATGAAGCGAATCAGTGGTTAACAGCTATCTAAATATTCCCAATACATAAATTTAACTGCTAAATTGCTGGTAATTGGTTGTCTGCTCTCATGCAGTCTGGTTGTGAAATGGCATGGGTGACCTATTCGCTCTGTGTCTGTACAATTCATTTATAGCCTGATCATTTAACACTTTTATGTAAAGAAATATTTTATGGATAGTTGGCACAGCTGGAGTCACATTCATGGGACCATTGTGTGGTGTGAGGAATCGACTGGTGTTTTTACTCTTTATTTTTATTTGCTTTGAATTATATGTTAGTCGGTTATGCTATAGGTACAACATATAAGCAAAGCAGAGTGAAAATGAAATACTCTGTTTACAAATATTTCTGGATGCTAAGTCATTGAAAATAGTGTTAATGCCGTCCGAGTTGTGAGTGGCAAATCAAGTTGCTACCATTCATCACAACATAAGCAGGTGTCTTTATCGGTATTTACAACAGCAGTTAATCAGTGAGGACCTGAGCCTAATCAATAATCAGCCCTGCTTGCCCCATACATTTGTCTTCTTCCTACCCCACACAAACAACTTTGTATACCAAATCAGCTTGGGTTTTAAGCCTACGGATGCAGCATTCAGAGCAGAGACATATCTTCCAACTGTTTGCTTCTCCTCTCTTTTGATCTTGTTTTTTGATGACAGTAAGATTTAGATCAAAGCCCAAGGTTTGGAAAGCTACATTCCACTAAAGGATAAACTAACATGAACCTTGATGTCGAAACATAGGAAACTCTAGACTTATCGAAGTGAAAATGTCAAGCACTGCGCTGAAATTTATACCATTCAAACAAAAGCTATGACTAAACTGTCAAAGTGAGGCTTTTGCATGAAGAGGAATATTATATGGACCCTATATGGAATTGAGAGTAGCATGCTGAAACAAGAATATAGCATGTATTTTTTTTATCTGAATATATATTCCCCATGATTTCCCCTCAAAGCTTGCCACTCTTGTACTCTAAAAGCATTTAAATCTGAAGAGAAAATGAAAACTGGCATAAAAAAGATGGTTCAGACCGAGCGCAACACCCTTCTTTGTGCCGACTGGTGGCCTGGAAGTATCATGCTATCATAAATTGAGTAAACGACATGAATGTTTCAACTCCAAGCATGGTTGAGATTAAAATTAGTTACGACCTGTCACCCGAATATTGGTCTTCTGACTAACTGCCGATGGAGCAATATGTGATGGTTGCAGTTTAAATAAGCATCCTTGAAGGGCTGGAAATGAAACAGATGCACTGCATTTCTGTCTCTTACTCTTGACAATAAAACACATGCATTCCTTGTAAGCGCAATCAAGCATGTGCCCACCCTTCAGCCTGCTGAAGAATTATAGGTTATTTCAGCCCATGGTCTGGCTAAATTTGCAAAGCTATGGCTGCTGTCAGGTTCCTTGTCATGGCGCGAAGTCTAATTGGGCCCAGTCCCATTTCAAACCTCCCCTCAGCTTTCCGGCAACAGTTAATAATAATTCCATAAAGTGTTTTTCATTCCTCATTAATGCTCTTGAGATTCACTTTAAATTCACCGCTACCAGCAGGCAAAGCTGGTAATTACTCCAACCACTTTTCCTCTTTTAAACACAGGGCTCTTTGTTTTGGGTTTAATTGAAACAAAAGAAGAGAGAAAATGTGGAGAGAATATAGGACGACCGTAATCCCAAAAGCAATCTAGCTCAAACCGAGCTTCTTGGAGTTCTTTATCAATGGTTCTATTAGGAAGGAGCTTATCTCACGAAATTAGCCACGGGATAATCACTCTCGAGCTTCCTGAATTATGCTAGCATTGTTCTTCTGACCAGCACTCCATCCAAGGCTAATAATTTGATTACTCTGACAGAAACAATCAATGATATCTTCCTCTCATCTTTCACAAGGCGCAAATTTAGCCATCAGCAGCCACCCAGATGATTGGTGGAGATATGACGCCAAGTTCTCCGAAACGACAGAAAGCATGGCTTCAAATACGTAAACATCATTTTCATTCACAACATTCGTAACCCTTAGAAATGGGGTGGCAAGGAAGTAAGGCATAGGCCCGTTCTCGTATTTTTTACTTTTTACATAAAGCTGTTATGATTAAATTTTAATGGGAGAGTCTGCTGCAGTGAACCGACTCTGTGACCTTCTGAATACATTTGTGGGAGGCAGTGTGCGATGTCTGATATGCCACTTGGTCGTCTCTCACAGCAGCCCCTCGCTGGCTTTCCTGCTATGTACAGCCTATTTCAATAGTCCCTCATTTTGTGTGACAGAAACGAGCCGTTTCGCTGATGGCGTCCGATTCTTGCATCCCTCCACAATGAGGACAAACGCACGCCCAGTCTGTCTATCTATGCCACCGCGGCCGAAAGCAGGCCCTCACTGACTTCTTAAAAAGCGTATAGAAGAGAATGAATAGGAAAGCAGAGAGGGATGTGGCGGGTTCGCAATCAGAAAGGATCTGAATTTCAATGATTTTTGGGATTTGGCCCCTTTTTTCTGCTCAGGCTGCATCATTCACAAAAGCTGTGAAAACACGAGGTCTGACAGGCACAGGCTCTAATCTATGTGTGAACGCACAGCACAAGAGCATGAGGTGATGCAGTTCTCCTGTAGCACTGCCTTATCTTGTTTCATCTGCTGTTTGTTATCAGACTGCAGCATTATCATAATGGCTATTACCACCAGCTGAGAATCTGCTCAATGGGGAGATTGCCTTTTAACACAATCGCTAGCATACTGAAACATATCTCAATGTATAGGCCGTTTTATTTGTATCACTATTCAGTGCTAGATTTTCAGCCACGGCTCTTCTGATTTGGCCTGGATTTCTCCGCTGGCAGCTACATCATCTTCAGAATGTGGCCAGGATACTGTTGCCATGCAGTTGTTTCATGTTCCCGTCTTCCTACCCAACACAAGCCTATATGCATATTGCAGATGCATTGTGTTTTGATGGATAACCCTGTGTTCAGGGGGGAAAACAGTTGGAGGTTTTTGCAGAGCACATGGTGTCTTGGATTTGAATCTGAGAATTAGCTCACACCTCATGTGAATATTATTGGCCTTTATATATATATATATAGGATGGTGAATAATAGTAATAATAATAATAATAACAATAATAATAAAATATGAATCTTGGTTTTTATAGATGTGTACTGACAATGCACCTTTACATAAGAAACTATGGATAGAGGGATCTGACAGCTGTAAAGGATGTACCAATGAGAACACTGAGATAGCATGAATCTTTGATGTATCCAGTAAGACTCCTCTTAATGTATTTCTGACAGCCTGCCAAGATTAAGAAATGAAGTGTAATGTTGTTATTCCTTTAAACGCCACATTACTTGTGGAGGAATTTGCTTCCAAGCCTTAAAACAGGGAGAGAGGAAAAAAGAGAAATATTCCGAAAAAGAGGAGGAGGGGGTGGAAGTGAGTTTTTATATATATATATATATATGTATAAACATAGTGCAGGTGAAAATATGCATGAATGCTCACACGGCCAGATATTCATTTATAGCAAATGACCCCCTCCCTGTGCAATGACAGTCCACAGCAGTTCTCGAAATGCTTATCTGGCACTGAATGCAAACTGCTCTTACCAGAAACGTCATGCGGTGGAGTCTAAATTTGGCAATTCCATTCTGCCGGAGTGCAGCTTAGATCCGAATCACTCCAGAGTGGCACGATGGCACACAGGAGGCCTTTGAAGAATTTCATGAGTGAGAGGAAAAACAAAAACGGCACACAATTCCTCAAAGCAAGCAAAGCGTCCAGAAAATTCTCAGAGTGTGGAGCAGGAGCAGGTGAGAGAGAGAGAGAGAGAGAGAGAGAGAGAGAGAGAGATAGGGAAAAAAAGAGAAAAGAGGCTCTATAATGAGGACTGTGAATTAAAGACTCAAACGCGTCAAAAGCAATACATTATTTTCTTCCCTAATGCAACCTGCAAAATAAAAAGCCTCGAGCAATAAACCATGATAACAACACCAAAAAAAATACACTCAGAAGTCTCGCATATATTCAAACCTGCACCACAGACAACATGTACCTGGCCATAGAGAAATATTCCGAAAAAGAGGAGGAGGGGGTGGAAGTGAGTTTTTATATATATATATATATATGTATAGGCACACAGGAGGCCTTTGAAGAATTTCATGAGTGAGAGGAAAAACAAAAACGGCACACAATTCCTCAAAGCAAGCAAAGCGTCCAGAAAATTCTCAGAGTGTGGAGCAGGAGCAGCTACAGTCCACAGAATGCATGAGAGTCTGTCCCAGATGCAGGCATGCATGTAAACAGGAGTGCACCCGCTCACATACATGCCATACCCAGCAGAACGAGAGCGGGAGTGTGAGTGAGGGAAGAAAGATGGAGAGGGAGGAGTCGACGCTGTGCAAGGTGGAGGGAGGAGCTGTGGCGCATTGAGATGGAGAGATGGAGGAGACAGAGGAAGCGAGGGAGGGGGAGAGAAAGCCTAAGACTGGCAGGCAGTGAGGGATAAGAAGTGAGAAGGAGGGCGGAGAAAAAGAGAAGAAGCACAAAGCTCAAAACAGGGACAATGTAACTAATGAAATTCAATTCTGCTGTTCATCAGACCGACTGCAGCAGGAAACAGGAGCAGGGACAGAGGGATGCTGGCATGGGGGGTGGGGGGTTGTCCCAGAAATTTGAGTATGCCTTTGTGAAACCTGTCTCTGCCTCTCCGTCATCCTGTCAGAACACGGCGATTAATGCCGGGCTTTTATGCAAAAGGCAGCGTTCGTCAAAAGCTACCGGGAGCTGCAATGTGACAAATGGATGACTCATGGAGGTAATCAGGCAGGGTGGATAAACAACAGCCAATGGAGAGAGAGTGAGCGAGAGCCGGAGATACAAAACGGAGAGAGAGAGATGAGGAATTTGGCCGAATGGGCTGAGTCTGCTTAGCCAATCGCAATAGTGAACTGCAAGGTCAGTCTATGGGGGATTCGCCTTGCGGGATATAATCAGGTGTAAATCCTTGTAAGTCCCCACACCATTATACTAAACAATAAGTGAGAGGCGGTGGCGCGGCAGGTAGAGAGACGAGTGAGATTACTGAGGGGGGATAATCAAATGCAGATTTGATGGGGGTGGAGGGGAAGGGTGATGTGGAGCACGAGGCACAGGGGTTGTTAAGCTGCACAAACAGACTGAAGATGTGCCTCGATTTTCCTGAGAGTGAGAGGGCAGAGGAGGAAGACGGAGAGCAGCAGAACCGACCCTACGTGTGTGAGGGATTTATCTCTGCACAGTACAACCAGATCAAGGCACGATGTGAGAGAGGGAGTGTGCGTGTGATCCGTTGTGGATCTGTCCTAGACGTTTTGTTAATGCTCTAATCTTCCCATGGAACACCAACGCAGAACTGGCAATGGTGTGACTTATTAGATGAGCTGTTGTGTGGTATATGGCTCCGGTTGAAGTTCTTTCTTGTGATAGAATTATCACTACATATTACAGAGCTGTGCGTTCCAAAGCGGCTTTTTGAAATAATATTTGTGGCATGGATCCTCTGAACAAGCTGCTTTTTGAAGCAGACAGACAATAAAAGAGTTTTAAAAGAATGAAAATCATATGATCATACTACAAAAGCATTAGTACTTTGTGAGTGCGATGCAGCAAGCTGCAGAGCAAAATCTCAATAATGGGATAAGCATAGGTAGACTTAACAAACTCCATTTCCACTTTATGCTTTTTTACACAATTAGTTCACCGAAATGACCTGATTTGACCTGGAAAGGCATGCTGAAGGTCTCAAGAGCCCATTAATCTCTCTTGTGTTGGCGTGTTTTTTTAGGAAGTTCAGACAGGACCTATTGAATAGCCTTTGAACCATGATTTGCTCGATAGATGCAAGTGGTATTAGCGGGAGGGACATTGTTATTCTAAAGAGCATTTAATTTGACAAAACATATTTACAACTACTAATGCAAGATAAGTCATGCGTTTTGTTCCGTACTCAACAGCAAGACTCACAGTGGTGGTTCTCAGGTTTTGCTTCAGGTTTTACACTTGACGGCGAGTGATGACTCAACCCAGCACCAAAATCTTTAAAGGGGTCATATGATGCTGCTAAAAAGAACATTATTTTGTGTATTTGGTATAATGAAATGTGTTTATGCAGTTTAAGGTTCAAAAAACACATTATTTTCCACATACTGTACATTATTGTTTCTCCTCTATGCCCCGCCTTTCTGAAACGCGTCGATTTGGCCAGCTATGTGCTCTGATTGGCCAGCTATCCAGTGCGTTGTGATTGGCCGAATACCTCAAGCGTGTGACGGAAATGTTACGCCCCTACCAAATTTTGATGCCTTGTGTCATGAGTGTCATGTTCCCGGTGTCATGAGAAATCGAGTCCCCCCGCGAAATCGGGTCCGCTTAGGACCAAGGCGGTAGCTGTTTTAAATGCCTGATCAAAAGTCAACACTTATGTTACTATTTCGTTGTGAATATATGTATGGTAAGTGCAAATGCGTGGTGTATAAGTCAACCTAGCAGGCTAATCGGGTAGCTGTATGCTATGCTAGTATGTGAGCTAACCAAAAAAAAAAAAACGATAAAAATGAGAAATGTTTGATTTCACAACCTATAGCTTCAGATACTAGCATATGAAACATGTAATTGAAAAGACATTAATGGTCATTATAACGAAGCTCAAACAACATAAATCAAAGAGCGATTTTGCAGAAATTGTAATCAGGCGCTAAAATAATACCCATTAAAAGTTCGTTGAGCCAATGGGATCACTCGGGGTCCTAAGCGGACTCGATTTCTCATGACACCGCCTCTACTGCCGTGACTCCTGAAAAACTTTTTCATTCCGCGTCACCCCCATAGACTGTAAAAAAACATGGACGTAGTGTCCGTTACGTCACTCGTAGGGCTTTTGGAAGGCCAAACAAAGTAGTTTCGCTTTCACAACGAAACACAGCGTCACACACCTTGAGTGAGCGGAGGCCGGAGGCCTAGAGTGAGCCGCGGCCTAGAGTGAGCGGAGGCCGGTGTCGTGCCGAATTCTGCACCCTGCCAGATTATGCATCCCCTAGTATAGGTAAATTTAGGAGTAGGTGTGGGGGAGGGGTTAGGATTAGGGATGGGGTTGGGATTAGGCAATCATGTAGCGATTTCAAGGAGGGGATGCATAATCTGGCAGGGGTGCAAAATTTGGCACAGCACCGATCTTCTTTATGCACCAAGAGCTTGTAACACTCCAAAGAGAAAGGAAAAATTGAAATCGCATCATATGACCCCTTTAATAGGTAAATAGGTAATTTATTTATAACTATGTAATATATAACAATTTATAATATCATTATGTGTGTGTATATACACATTATATATATATATATATATATATATATATATTATACCCTGTATGATTAGATATTAACTTGCATTTTACCATTTGAATTTTTTCCCCTGCTGTCCATGACCTTAATCAGCACAGAATCTCCAACCTATTTTTGGGTCACAACCCACCACTTGAGAACCACTGTACTATGTAGATTCTGTTGTTCTGTTGTTCAAACAGTAGATCAGGGGTGTACAATCCTGCTCCTGGAGGGCCACTGTCTTGGAGTGTTTATTTCCAACCCTAATTAAACACTGCTAACCAGCTAATCAAGGTCTTCAGGATCACCAAAGGCTACATTCAACTTTGAATTTTTTATACCTTTCCCTCATTAGCTTCCCTCCGCCTCGTTGACTCGGATGTGCGTCATTTGGTTACGTTGCACGAGGGTGCAATGGGTTGAACTATAATGTCCTAAAACTTGATCACTTGGAATCCGCTGTGAAGCTGATTTTTTTTTTCCCCGTTATAAATTTGTTCAATGCCTATAGGTATTCTTGCTGGGCTGTTGGATAACATATACATATAATATATAAAATTACACAAACAAATATAATGTTTACACAATAAACTATATGACAGTGTTACAAAGAGCCAGCTTAAAGTAGCAACAAGTATTATATGGTCAAATTTAAAAATAATTAATATATCATGAGTCGTGGGGTGGGGGTAAATTAAGTGCGATCTGCTGTGATGTCACTGTCGTGTTGCATTTTGGTATATGGAGCTGCCTGAAGTCAACATATGAGTAGACGCCCTAGGTCAAAATCGAGGGGTCAAGGGTCTGTCCATTTTGACATTTCAGGAATAAACTCATTCTCCTGAGAGTCCCTGGAATGCTGTAAACCCTGCAAATGGGTAATAAAGAACAAAAAAGTCCTGCAGCTGAAAATGTCCTTAAGTATTCACACCTGACAGTGACAGTGATGGAAGAAAATAGGCTTACTTTGGGGATGTGGTCGGTACAGATGTGCTTCAAAGGGAAATGCCATCTTCCTTGCCGCTCTTCCAATTGTCTCCTGAACCTCTCGGGTAGGGACACTCAACCACAGGTGGCAAATGACTACATCAAAGTCTGGCTTTAATTAAACTTGGCTTTTTGATCCTGCCATTTATTTTAATGAGTCTTGGCTGAAGAAAAGGAAATCAATTTCTCTCGTTCTTGATGTCTCTAAGAAACGGTCTTCATGATGCTCATGGGTTCATATTGGGCGTATTTGTTCTATTTGCTTGCGCTCCACAGAATTCCTATTTTCAGAGCAGCTGTTTCATGGTTTGGGGCAATCTAATTTAAAAATACATAATGCTTGCAGTGTATGCAATACCCAGCGCCATCATAAAACAAATCTACTCTGTCTACAGGGGCATCAGGTGATGACAAGCATATGAAAACATTATGTATGCTATATTTAGGTTTCCACAGTTCAGAAACACTATGTAAACCCATTTTAGACCATAAACAAGCATCCACTACCTCCATATCTTACAAAAATCTGTATATGTGTCATCAGTGCTAGATATGTAACACAATTCTATCAGTACCTGAAGCTGATAAAGCATGAACACATCAAGTATGTGCAGCTAAATAGGTGTGTAAATAAAGTGTTTTCCCCAGTGTCTTTTACAAGTGTATTATTGCATGTGGAATTGTCATGTTCTGATAAAATGGCTTGGAAACCCTAAAAAAAAAGAAATACACCTTTAGAGTAAGTTTCGATTAATTAAAAACATCTATAAACACATAAGAATCATGAACTAAAAAACAAAGTGTTTTATGTATTATTAATTCATGTTTTTTAATAAGACTAAATAATATTAATTTATATAATCCTGAAATTAACATTAACCTAGATTAATAAATGCTGTAAAAAAATATGGTTGAAGGTACATAATGCATTAACTAATGTTAACATACTTAATTGTAAAGTGTCATCATACAATCAGACATTTAGCCAGATCACAGACTGACATTTTGCCCCGGTTCCATGTGTTTGGTTTTTTAACACCACAGTGTGGTAAGCGTTTATAAAAGCAGATGGATTTTTACCACGCAGCAAAATCCCTCCCAATTTGTAGGGAGTTTCACAAGTCCATGAATTATTAAACACCACCTGCAGCAAATTCTGTGCTTTTGTCCAACTGTCCGAGAGTCACAAGTACTGCTCCTTAGGCCTTTATTTATGCCCATAATGAAGTTGTATGCAGTGCAGGGCTATTCTCTGAAGGCGTCATATCCCACTGGACAAACACGACAACAGTTGTTATACCCAATTGAGTCCTTGGCCAGTGAAGCATATGCCTGACAGTTTGTGGGAGCTGTGAGCATGAACTTCAGGCCAGACGGATGATTTACTATTCAGCAGCTTTACTTGAGAACATTCTGTAAGTGATCTATAAACATTTTCACTCAAATGTGTCATATAATCAACAAAGACATTAATCATTCAATCAAATACTTAAAGTGTCTCTGACTTTATCTACTACCAAACCGAGGCTCTGTAATATTTCAGTTAGAGTATTAAAATGGAAAGGTTTGAGTAAAAAATGAGTAAATTAGTAAAACGGTAAATGTTGTCTCAAACTGCCAGAAACCTTCCGGCTTGCCTGGCGGGTGTGCTTCGTTTTACATTACAATTTAATTTCAGAAATCAGAACAAAATAACAGTGGTGTCTACAAAATTACAGAAGAGAAAAGAGATGCTCTAGCATATGTCACACTCAGTCATTCGCATTCTGTTGGTAAAAAAGCAAAACAGCAACATGCGATCCATCAGAAATGCATTCAGCACTTCATCATGCAGACAAACGGCTCAGGGACAAAACCAGTGAAACAGAGCTGCAGAAATCATCAGAATCATGATAGGCTGTCATTAGCCGAGACGACTCTGTCTATTCTGTCATTATGAGTCAGGTTTGCCACCAGCCACCTTTTGTTCCCAGGCTGTCATTATGAGTCAGGTTTGCCGCCAGCCACCTTTTGTTCCCAGGCTGCCCAGCTCTGCTGCATCAAAAGACGATGAATGACCTCATTACATGCTGACTGCAATATCAGTATCACCAAACAAAGGTTGCCTCCAACATCCCGGCTTCTTACATCACCGGTAATTTATGGATGCTACAGGTGAGTGGGGCTTCTGGTTAGTTTGATTTTAAAAATCTGTTTTGTACCAGCAAATGTAGGACAGGATTTGGAAATGTTGATCCAGAGGCCAAAATTTATGGCAACGTGCAACTTAGTGTGACCCACACAAGACCGCAAATATACAAAGGCCTAAATGTTCAGAGTGTCTCTTCACTGTGAGAGAACACAGCAAGCCGTCAAAGCTCAATGCAAACCTCAGGAGGAAAAGGACTAATATGTGTCAAGGAGCAGCAGCCACTCACCCATGCCCTCCTCCAGAAGTAAACAGCATGATGCCAAATAGCATGGCAAGCTGGAAGACAGCACTGAGTGAGTCAAAACGAATGAGGTGTTTCACTCCATGAGACCGTGGGAGGATGAAGATAAGCCTAGGCAATTCAAATATAGCCATCTGGAAAGCGTTTCTTGTCATATGAGTATTTTGGCTGTAATAAATTACTCATTAGTGCTTTAATCTGTCGCCTGTTTTCACTGAATGCAAATTGATGGTTTATTTTCAGGAGTCATAAAGCTCTGCATTGTGAAGAATCCGACTTGCTAAAAATCTTCCCAACAAAAGGAAACTGAGCAAAGCAAAAACCCCAACTAATAATGATTGTGCTTACGAGCATAATTACATGCAACATCATGCTGTACTTCATCTTACTACTGCTAGCTCAGACAGCAAGGGCGTTTCTAGCTTTTCATCATTACTGGGGCACAGGCCCTCAATCAAAAATGTATGTGCATATTTTGATACTCTTTTTTGATACTATTATGGAAAGTAATTGTCATTGACTGCAGTAGAGTGGTTCACAAGCCGCATGTGCCATAAAGAGCTGCATCGTTTACAAACAATAGAAGACGTTAGCAAGTTTTGTTTCCAACAATGGATTGTAGTTAAATATCCACCTCATCCAGCACTCTTTTTTGGTTTTCTCTCTTATAAAGTATCCTGTTACCATTTCGGTATGAGAAACCTCAAACGATTCAGTGCATGACTAAACTACCTGAATGCATCAACTGGAAAAGTGAACCATTTCAGACCTTTTAGCAAACCTGTTTGACCAAGATCAAAAGTAGTGTTGTCACAATAGGTGAACGTGATTTCACCAAGTACAACATGTTCCTGGATCAACATCCTTGTTGATCCTGGAACAACATTCCAATCAACCAATCAGAATCGAGGGATACATTTTCAAGAAATGTCAGTTTTAGGCTTACAATTAGGGTTAGGTGCTTCTACACCCTTGTTATTCACCTATCATTTCCCTATGATTTTAGGAATAAATTATGGATAGGGTTAGGTTTTGGGTTAGGTCTATATTGTTGGACAGTAATGTTGATCCAGGATCAACAAAAGATGTTGATCCAGGAACATGTCTTACTTGGCAAAATCACGGCGAACGTCACAATACCAAAATTTCTGTATAGCAAATTCATATTAAAAAAAGCACCAATAATACCATAGTAAAAATTATTGCAACCCTACATTTAGTGATGCACCTCGGCTTGGTTCCAACCGGACCGTGAGACATAATGGAAACTGCAGCACCATTTTACCATTTCTAAATAAAGTGAGAAGAGCAGCACTTCCAAACAATGGAGCGGTTCACTTCACACCACAAGTGCTCAGGGTCATTTATTATAATGATCTTTTGCCGTTATATTCTCTAATATTTTTTTATCTAGAGCCAAACGGGCTTCATTCATTCAAGCCCTTCCCGTGAGTGTTGCTTCTCTTAAGAGCTGTGGATGACGCGGCTATTTTAAAAACAGAAGCAGAAACACAATGAGCAGCAAAATAGATTGATACTTTTGCTAAAACACTGCAGAAAACAACAATGCTGCAAATAAAGTTATTTTTACCTATCATACGTATATGACTGGGACTGTTCAAACCAGGTTTGTGCCAAGACATTTTTTTCATCTATATTTAGCATCATAAATCAGTAGCCTATGTTAAGAGCATTTTAAAATAAACATATACTTATTCAAATTGGAAGATTATTTGTAGATGGCAAGGAAAGACAACATAAACATTGAAATTAGTTAGCTTTGTTTTCTGATCATGATGAGAGTGTTTTGTTTGTTTTAAGTTGGGTTTTGATTGTCAATCTTTTTTTTATTTTTATTTTTTATAGAAAACTTCTCAGAAGCCACTGGCCTTTGGCTCTGAGGATCCAATACCCTGACTATTTTGGACAGTTTAGGGGTTTTTTTTCTTTCTTTCTTATACAGAGCATTACTGGTGCCCAGATGGAAATGTGTAGCTATTCCGAGATACATATATTGTCCGGACCTCCACTGGAAAGGAAATATTTTACTGGGGAATAGCCGTATTTCACTGGGGCTCTTGCCCCAGTAAAAGGGTCAACCGTCACCCCTGTCAGTCAGTAAGTACTTTCAGGAACTTCAACCTATAAAGCAACAGCACAGAGAAATCATTAGTGTTTCTGAGGTATTTTCTCCATTCTCTGTGTCAGTCCTGTCTCTGACATATCAGCACTGCACAACATGATTGTTCGCCAGGAGATTCAGCTTATTGAGGCATCTCGATGGATATGTCCATCCTCAGATCTGACTGCCTCAGCAAAGGCAGAGGAACAATAAAGGAAAACACAATCTCATTCAGAGCTGTCTGACAGCGCTGGGCACCATTATACATCACACTTAGAATGGGCACATTTACAGGATGAGCCTGAAGAGGTGGAAATGGGGAGTCGGGCCTGATACACAGGGCCATTTGTCAAATCCCTGTGATGCTGGCAGAAATCTGATTACCCGAGATAATAATGGAAGTATCATGCTTGGACTCAAGTGCACACAACAGAGAATGGTCTCAGACTGTAAGTTGCTAAATATGTGTTGTTGATGACGCTTGCCCAGAGGCATTGCTGCTCGGCTGGACTTCTGTCCTCGCACCTTGCCGAGCCTTCAAAAATGTATTGTATCTGTTGTCAGAGGTCTCCAGCCTGAAGAATAGACACAGCACAGGGGACCTGAGGGGAGTCTGATTTGCCAAGTGGACACGGAGTGGGGACAAGCTGTGGAAAATCACCACAGGAACTCTCAGCTTGAAAGGAGAATGAGACACAGGATGTCATTGAAAGGACAGATTGAAATCTCCTCTGAAATCTCCCACCTCTGAACGTTTTGCAATCATACGAGTGAGAAACAGTTTTGAGGATACCTTTGCTGGGGTTTTTAATGAAAACCTGATTTTGATCTTAGAAGGGTTCTCTTTGGTAATTGCAGACTTTACCATTAACTTTTTTTTTTTTTTTTTGCATGTGCCTCATCGGCATTTGTACAAGCGGTTGACTCTCTTTTAAATGATTATATCCATATGATAACATCAGATTTTTTTGTGCAATTTACAGATCGCAAGAGATTGTTATGGAGCTTCAAAAGACACACTGACAGAGTCTGAAATGGAGATCAAGATGTGACAACCATATGTATGGGTCATCACCACAGCTGAGGGCTCATTTGACCTCCACTGCTTTAGCGTCTATTTTAAATGGATATTTAGCAGAATGACTACTTGAATTTGCATTAATCTGTCGTTTCTGATCATCGTGCAATTTCTGATGCCCCCACGGGCATGTGTCACGCTGAGGATAAAGTCGCAATGAGACAGAGAAACGTATGAGCTGCTGAAATCACATTACCATATGTAGAATATTGCCTACATATTGCAGCATTGCAAAAGCAATCCGAATAAATGCTTCAGAAATACATCACAGCTGTTTTCTTCACATCGTACTAAAATATTTAGTCAATACATAAAAGGAAGAGGTCACAATGGCAAAAATTACAGAGAACCAGAGTTACTGGACTGTTGCAAAGCATCTGTTGTGTGGCCATACATAATTTATGCACCATTCAGTAAATCTACTCTGTCATCTTTATTTTCATGCAATCTTTCACTTATGTATTCACTTAATGCCTGCAGCCTTTCAAATTTCCTTACTTTTACATAATGTTCACATGTAACACCTGCAACCTCTGCCTAAACTGTTTAATAAAATGTGTGCAGCTGTTATATTTCACCTATTTTGTTACAGTCACACAAGAGAGGATTTTCAAGACTTATAATGCTTCATTTTTATGAAGTATCATGCCCAATTTAAGATCTATCACAAGGAGTCATCATGAAGGGCAATAAAGTAATTGACATGGGGGATTCATTGCTATAGATGTCTGTGGGTTCTGATCATTTTTTAATGAAATTTTTTTTTAAAAAGCAAAGAGGACAGACCAAAAACACTGACAATATACAGAAAAAAGCACAAATGCATTATATATAAAAAAATACATTTTATGGAGAATCATGCACAATTCTATCTATCACAGCATTATGTTTAAAGCTCACAAAAAAGGCACTAAAGTGCACTAAAATCTACATGCGTTTGTATTATACTGTATATACTGTACACTAACAATAATACAAATATCTTCCAATTATTTTGGAATTTACATACTTCCCAGCTGAAGTATATAACCTGCCCACCCTGACACCAAACAGTTTTGCATAGTAACTGTGCTGCACCTCTCCTTTACTTTTTTTTTATTAGCTATATGTCGTCATAGCATCTACTCAATACGGGATCTATTTCACAGTGTACTAATTTCCTAAGCAAATACCAGAGGGCAGCACAAAAAAGCATACTTATAAGTGGACATCAGACTATAGAAATAAATAAATCTTAACTAGTAGGCTTTTTGTTTCCAGGAAACAGGGAGTATTGTGGCTCACTAATTACCTCAGAATATACAAGGTCAATGGCCCTCTGTAGACCACAGAATTACTTCATTACAAACTTCTAGAATAGTGGATTGGGACTTGTTCCAAATAAATCTGTGCCAGTCTCTCCTAGAAGACCCTCAGTGAACTGACCTCTCAGAATCAACATCTCATTAGCCAAATCGTGTGACCCCTTAAAACAGAGCTGGTGTAATGTGTGGGAATAATTACAGGGGTTTTAGACTTCTCAATAGTAAAAAAGTCCACAATAACAGTGTAATATTTTTTTTTTATCATAAGCAATTCATACCCTTTGTGCCACTGCTCCAAAATAACCCTAATTACAATTAGCTGAATACTTCTCTTAAAAGATAGTTGACCTTTCTTCACCATTGACATTTGTTTATTGACACATTAGTTCAAAATTGTTTGTATACCATGGAAAAAAGTCATGCAAGTGTGGAACAACATGAGGCGGAGTCAATAACAAAATGTTACATTTTACAATGTTGTTACAATAATACAGTTACAATATTTCAAAGATGCTGAAAAAAGTTCAGTAGACTGACCGTTTCCTATGTTTCCACTGAATGCACTGTGTCTACAGAAGATCCTCTCAAAAGATCAAACCAACTCAACGGAGTGCTCTACTGACCTCCCATGTGATGGTTTCCCTAATGGCCATGATATCATTCCTCCATCTGCCAGTCTTCTATATTTGCCTCAGTGATCGTTTTTCATCTCTGTAAATACAGTTAAAATTTTAAAGCACACTAGTTCAATTCTTAATGTCTAAAAACATGTTTTAATTGTAACAGCTTCTTCATGGTGCAAATGTCATTTCTGGAGCAGAATGTTTCTCTCACAGTCAGCAACTGTTGTCTTTGGTGCTCTGGAACAGCACCAACACTCACATGCCAACAACTGTTCCTGCACCAGACTGGCCACTATAACTGGCTTCACTCACTTTGCCCTAGAAACTTCCACACTGCCATATTGCACTCACTGCTGAAACCTCTCAGCTCACCACTAATTAAAAATGACAAAGTATTTTGGTCCCTCTGTATTTTTGAGGAGGAAGCATTTGTGATTTGCAACCCTCTATAAACCAAATTATAAAGATGAAACAAGGAAGGGCCAAGACAACAAAAATAAAGCAAAGCAACTTAACTAGAAATAATATGGTGACAACAATTACGGGGCAAAGCCCACCACTGTCATTGTCAGCTTTAAGATGGTGTATAAATCTCAATTTCAGAAAATTGACCCTTATGACTGGTTTTGTGGTCCAGGGTCACATATTTGTTCGTTGTTTGAATAGAATTACTTGCACTACAATTACTAAAATGTTTTCGCGAATAGGTGGCACTATTGCCACATTGATATGATAATGTAAGGGCACTGTGGCAATGACACATTAATGACACTTAAAGTCACTATGAAATCAAAATTGACCATTCTTTTTTTATGGAATATTGCAGTGTTTATTGTAACTAAGGTATCCAAGCATGCGCATCATTTTTTTTTTTAAATGTATGTGCCTTAACTTTAATCAAAAATGCTAACTTCCCCTCTTCCTGGCAATGACATCTTTTCTCTGATGACGTGTGCACAGGTGTGAACCGAAATTTACAAAAATTAAACCATCCAATCAATTCCAGATGGACAAAATCAAGTCCTGTCTCACATTTTTACTCATTCACAAAAGACAATCACAATTTCTGCTTTGCGCCCACTTTAAGTTCTCTGTCAATATGCCAAACTATTGCAAAAATACATCCTTGCATTCAGCTTGGCAACTTATTACCATTTGGTTCTATGAATCCTAGAGTCAAAGCCGGACAATAAATAAAAAAAGAAGTACACACCACATGCAGGTGCCTACAAATGGTGCTTGGCCTCAAAATAATGTGACAGTGAGCTTACCACCAAGTAAATAACAATACAAAAGCACATTCACATAACCCAGAAACATCGGGTGCAATAGTAGGACTTATTTTCAAATTTAAGTTGACTTGCTACAAAGTAGCAGTTTTTTATTAATTTTTTTTTTTTTTTACAGGGTTTTTACTTACATGTGGAGTAATATTAATGTAATTAATAAACACTGTTGACATCTAGTTTACTTTGCAGTTTATGCTGGATCAGATCCGCTTGCTTAGAAAGAGACCCAAGCAACCAACCAAAAATTGTCGTTATATTTTATCTTAATTAAAATTTACCTTCAAAAGTAACACAAAGCCATTCAATGCAGAGATACAATGAACACCCACTACACACTCTGAAATAAAAAAAAAAACATCATGACCTCTTATGTCCTTTTTTTCATCATAAAAACTATTTTTAAAATATTACTGAAAATGCAGCATAAGAAAAAGAAAATACTGTATAAAGAATGACATCTCATTTATCCTGAATCTGCATTTTGTCTGTGCCACATCAGAGAATCTCATCTACACCACAGTAAATGTTATGGTACTGTAGCTGTAGCAGTGGTGGGAAGTAGCCCCTCTAGGCCTTATAAACATCAGGCAAGACTCCAATGTAACATTCTTCTGAACAACCTATATTACTTGCAAAATGATTTCCTGCTCATTCAGATTTCCGTCAATCTTACACAGAGAAGGACATGGTTGTTTTTGTAATTCCAACAACTCACCTGTGACACTAGATCTTGAGGTCCTGACTGGTGTGTGAAAAATTGAGCTTTTCTGGTGTTCCCATGGTGAGAATTGTGATGGCGTGATGATTAATCCATGCTAGAGCTTTCTATTATAACACGGTGAAACATGCTGAATATGTAATTATAATTGCAATAAAAAACCTTTGAAGTTTGACTTAATCAGGAATAGTGTTTATAGTTTTGAGAAATCAGTCCTGGTGTTAGAAAATCTAATTATGTTTTTTTGTGTAACAGAATGAGTTTTGAGTGTGTGAGCAATTGAGGAAAACTGCCAGAGCTGATGGTGAATACGTATACATTTGGACCCACTGCATGAGTTGAAAATGCCACTTTGTGCAAATCATTATTCATGATTCAATAACATGCAAGGGAGCTAATTTTATTTACCATGTCCTTAAAGAGAGAGATTAACAACACAGAAATTACTCTGTCTCCCTCTGCTGTTGTGGGCTCCTCCATACAACACTGTTCATCACAACTTCACCAGAATCAGCTATGTTCTCTCTTATGTGAAAATAAAATCATAAAAATACTTATTTGTACAACTGCAAATATGTGACACTGGACCACAAAACGAGTCATACGGGTCAATTTTTTGAGAAATTGAGATGTATACATCATCTAAAAGCTGAATAAACAAGCTTTCCATTGATGTATGGTTTGTTAGGATAGGACAAAATTTGGCCGAGATACAACTATTTGAAAATCTGGAATCTGAGGGTGCAAAAAAATCTAAATACTGAGAAAATCGCCTTTAAAGCTGTCCAAATGAAGTTCTTAGCAATGCAGATATTACTAATGCTAATACATTTTTGATATATTTACAGTAGGAAATTTACAAAATATCTTCATGGTAGATATTTTTGGCATAAAAGAAAAATCGATAATTTTGACCCATCATACAATGTATTGTTGGCTATTGCTACAAATATACCCGTGCTACTTATGACGTTTTGTGGTCCAAGGTCACGTATTTCATTGTATAATACTACCTTATATGTTTTAACAGTGAGAGATTTTGGAGGGCATGAAATATATTCAGAAAAGAATTCTAGTCTACAACTTTTGAATTTTGTGCAGTAAACAATGTATACTTGTGTCACGAATCAGGCCTCTGTGGCTCTCTCCGACGAGATTAAACCAGGAGTTGACCCGCTTTCTGCGTGCCTATTGCCATCAGAATCAGAGCGACTGGAGTCGCTTCCTCCTGTGGGCGGAATACGCACAGAATTCTCTCCGCAAACCATCCACCGGCCTTACGCCTTTTCAATGTGTACTCGGTTTCCAACCACCCCTGTTTCCCTGGTCTGGAGAACCCTCAGAGCTCCCTGCCATCAATGACTGGCTCCAATGAAGTGAGGAGACATGGAATGCTGCTCATGTGCACCTCCAACGCGCCATCCGCAGGGTCAAGGAACAGGCCGACCGTCACAGGAGGTCAGGTCCCGCTTACACCCCAGGACAATGGGTCTGGCTCTCCACAAGAGACCTTCGCCTTCGGCTCCCGTGCAAGAAGTTGAGTCCCAGGTACGTGGGTCCATTCAAAATCATTAGAATTTTTTGTCAGTTGTGATGGCCGAGGACTTGCAACAATTGCAGGAGCTGGTAGCCCGGTTGGAGGCAGATAATGCACGGCTTCGTCAAGTAGCAGCGGCAGGTCCCTCTAGCAGTAATGCCTTGCCCCTTAGTGTTTCTTCTGCTAGTGTCCCCACTGCTGAACGGGTGGTGTACATCCCAAGAGAAAGGTGTTGCCCCCTATTTAGTGGTGGGGGTGTTCTTAGTTTACGTGAGTGGGTGGAGGAAGTAGAGGTGAGTGTACGTGCCCGTCATTTATCTTCTGTGGACCGAGCCTTTTTTATGTATGATCATTTAGAGGGGGAAGCGAAGGAGGAGATTAAATATCGGTCACGAGAGGAAAGGGAAGACCCTGTAAAGATTCTTGCTATTCTACAGGAACTTTATGGATGTTCTCAGTCCTATGTCGCTTTACAGGAAGCGTTCTTTTCCCTAAAACAACAGGAAGGGGAGTCATTACAGGAGTTTTCGCATGTATTATTGTGCTTAATGGAAAGGGTTAAAAAGAATGCCCCCCATGATATGCCTAACATAGAGATTCTACTACGTGATCAATTTGTGGAGTACATTTATGACTGTGCTCTCCGTAGGGAACTCAAGCGTTTTGTTCGTGAAAGACCAGACTCTAATTTGTTGGATGTTCGTAGGGAGGCTATTAGGTGGGAACGGGAGGGAGCGTCAGTGGGTAGTCGGGACCGTAGCCAGTCAGTATCCTTAGCATATGGGTTCCAGTGTGGGGTTCAGGGAAATGTATCAACTGCTGGTGTTGCGTCTAGCTCAGA
>NW_015646462.1:263946-269272 GCF_001515625.1 Sinocyclocheilus rhinocerous | reverse complement strand
TCTGGGCATTATGCCCGAGAGTGTGATGGGGAGAGGGTCACACCTCGGTCCCAGTCATCCTCGGGTGTGCCTCCTCGAGGAGGGGCTCCTAGTCCTTTGGCTCGGCAGTCGGAAAACTAATACCCACCGAGCTGTTGAGCCACAGTTCGGATGGGGGTATGTTGGGCTCGGTGGGTAGTGCAGAAGTTGAATCTATGCCTCAGTTGATGTCATCTTGCCCCCACGTTGATGTAATTGTGGGGGGTGTTCGGGTGTCATGTTTGGTGGACACCGGATCGATGGTGTCCACCATAACAGAGAGTTTTTTCTCCGAACACTTTGTAGCTTTGGGTCCGGCTCGGTTACGGTCCTGCCATTGGTTACAGCTTCAGGCTGCTAATGGTTTAGCTATACCATATGTGGGGTATATAGAAGTGGATGTGGAGCTTTGTGGGAAGGTAATGCTTGGACGGGGAGTGTTAGTGGTCAAAGACCCTCCAGGGAGTAGTACCAGAGTTCCAGGGGTGTTAGGAATGAATGTTCTTAAAGAATGTTATGCAGAGTTATTTGGGGAGTATGGGCCTGCCTTATTTGATGTTCCCTCGGTGACACGGGCCCCAAGCCCCGTTCTTCAAGCCCTGCAACAGTGCCATCGGGCTAAGGTGGAGCCTGCAGTAGATTTTCTAGGGCAGGTGAGAGTGCAGGGACGAAGAGTTTGCCGAGTTCCTGGGGGTACCATGAAGTTGGTGCCCGCTACTTGTTCTGTTCAGTATGCCGGACATCCTGTTTTGTTTGAGCCCCCAGGTACTGGGCTGCCAGCGGGGTTGTTGGCCTCTCCATCGCTGATTGCAATAACCCATGGTACAGTATACATCCCAGTAGTTAATGTAGGGTCGGAAGACGTTGTATTATATCCTCGTACTGTAATTGGTACCCTTATCCCGATAAGTGTAGTAAGTCTACCCGCAGAAGTTAAGGAGATTAGGACGGCTACTGCAACAATGTTTTCTCTTGAAGCCGCTGTTGTCCATGATAAGATCAAGGCCTTGGATTTGTCTCCCCTTTCCGAAAAAGATCAGAGTGATGTACAATTGCTCTTGAATAAATATAGCTCTGTTTTTTCCTCCAGCGATACGGACTTGGGTTGTACTACATTGATTTCTCACGATATTCCTTTGGTAGATGAGACTCCAGTTAGGCAGAGGTATCGCCATATTCCCCCTTCAGAATATGAGACTGTTAAGGCCCACATTAATCAGTTGTTAGAGGCACAAATTATCCGGGAAAGTAGTAGCCTCTATGCCTCCCCTATTGTGTTAGTAAAGAAGAAGGACGGCAGCCTCAGATTGTGTGTGGACTACCGTCAGTTGAATGGGAAGACGAGGAATGTGTGCCCTGCAGGCGGAGGATCCTGTGATCAAGGAGGTGTTAGCTTTCTGGAAGAACCAACGCCAGCCGACCCCTGAGGAGAGGCAGACGCTTGCAAGACCAGTGTTATCATTACTGCGACAGTGGGACCGTCTTGTGGAGCAGGAGGGGATGCTCTATCGTCGCATTCTACGTCCTGATGGGGGCAAGGAGGTTCTGCAGTTGGTTCTCCCCATGTCATTGAAGAGAGAAGTGCTCACTCAGCTGCATCAGGGGCATGGGTACCAGGGCAGGGAGCGAACACTAGAGCTGGCCCGTAGACGGTGTTACTGGCCCGGCATGTCATCCGAGGTGGAGCGCTGGTGCCAAGAGTGTGACAGATGCCAGGTGTCTAAGAATTCTCAGCCAGTGGTGCGTACCTTTATGAATCATCTCCTTGCATCACGGCCAAATGAGATATTGGCTATGGACTTTACCCTCCTCGAGCCAGCTCAGAATGGTATGGAAAATGTTCTTATCATGACTGATGTGTTCTCGAAATTCACCCAGGCCATCCCTACCCGGGATCAACGTGCCTCTACAGTGGCTCAAGTTCTGGTTACAGAGTGGTTCTATAAATTTGGAGTACCAAGTTAGCTGCACTCATATCAGGGACGGAATTTCGAGAGCTCTCTGGTTCAGCAATTGTGTGGCCTATATGGCGTGGTCAAGTCACCAACTACTCCATATCATCCTGCTGGCAATGGGCAGTGTGAATGGTTTAACCGTACTCTGCACAACCTTCTGCGAACACTGCCTGCAACGAGGAAGAGGGAGTGGACCACTTGCCTCCCCCAGTTGTTGTTTTGTTACAATACGACCCCCCATCAGTCCACGGGGGAGTCCCCTTATTATCTCATGTTTGGTCAAGATCCGAAGCTGCCGGTCGACTTTTTGCTGGGTAGGGTGGAAGACCCAGTGGTCGGCGGTGTGCATGACTGGGTCGTGGAGCATCAAGTACGACTTCAGATGGCATTTGAAAGTGCAAGACACAGAATGAAAGCGGCAGCCGATGCTCGGAGGAAAAGTCATTATGGCCGAGTTCGGGAGGTCCCCCTGAAGGCGGGGCAAATAGTGTTGCTGCGGGAGCAGTCCGTGCGAGGACGTAACAAGATCCAAGACTGCTGGAGTTCTATTCGATAAAACATTGGTTTTAACTGGCAGAAACATCTCAATCATTTCTGGGTGGACCGGACCTGTATAGTTGAGTGGGTTATATCCTGGGGTGGAAGTCCCTAGGTGGCGTAGTGGGCTATTATTGCAAATTTTAGGTCAAGGTCGAGAAAGGTCTTTCTCGATTTATTTCTCTGCCTTACTGTCCCGCCACAAATTTTTTAAAATGTTTGCGTACAGATGACATTTTCTAAACGGTCCCCATTCACTCGGATATGCAAAAACGTCTAAACACTGTATTTCGGTTGTCAAGTACTCACACATACCTATGGACTGAACACGTAATGAGCATGCACATGATGTCATCTATTTCACAAATTAGCTTTTTTTTTTTCTTTTTTGTAGTTTTCATTGAGATGATAATGGTTTCATTTTCAAAAACTTAAACTTTGAAATCTGTTTGAAAAGTTAGCATTTTCAGGCCCCCAAAATACAGTTGTCGTTTAAATGAGCTGCCAAAATGAATAAAAAGTTTTCATTTCTAGTTCAAAATGGTGTTGTGTAAATGATACCTCAGAATAAAATCTGCCATCTTTGTTCATGACGGATCATGGGTGCATAGTTCTCTGCTGCCAGGTTGCTTTGAGTCGCCTGAGCTATAACAGCCATGTGACTAATTACATTGGACCCACAAGAAGCCCTGATGGGACCACAAGAATGTGCACGTCCCAAAACCTTCGCTAGCAACTAGTCTGAAAATTGGAAACTAGTAAAACATCTAATATAATATCATGAAATATTTGTTGTTGTTTTTTTTTGTTTGTTTTTTTCAAATGTTGCAGAACACTCTGGAAATTTTGAATGGCCATCGATGCTAAAAAAACGCTTCTGGGTCCAGATGGTGTAGTTGTGTCATCTTTAAACCTAAATTAAGAGGGTCATGCTAACCAGGCAAATCTTTGACCCCTTGGTTTAATTCAGCAAGTTGCACACATTTTTCATCTTAGAAATAAAAATGTTTGTTTTGCATTTTTCATGGCCTAGTTTATGTAAAAATGTCTTAAGATTTAGCAGTGAGATCAAATGATGACTCAGAAGAATATGTTTGAAATTACTTCTGGCTCATCCATCACACTGAAAATGGAAAGTCAAGTCAAGCGGATTGTATTGTTGGATACAGTGCTCCATGCATACAGACAAACTGTATACTGTACACATACTTTATACTGTAGCAATATTAAGTACGGTAGTAGTATGCTATTCCAAATAGAGCCTTGTATTTCTCCATGTCTGCTGTTTGCATGGTTTACATTAATCAGCCACAACATTAAAACCATCTGCTTAATATCATACAGGTCCCCCTCATGCTACCAAAACAATGTATTGAGGCATGGACTTCACAAGACCTTTAAGCATGTCCAGTGGTATCTGACACCAAGACAGCAGAACCTTTGAGCCCGGAACATTGGAAGGTGGGGCCTCCGTGGATTGGATATGTTGGTCCAGCACATCCCATATTTGCTCAATTGGATTGAGATCTTGGGAATTTTAAAGGCCAAGTTACTACCTTGAACTCTTTGTCATGTTCCTCAAACTGTTCCTGAGCCATTTTTGCAGTGTGGCAGGGTGCATTATCTGGATGAAAGGAACCACTGCCATGAAGGGGTGTATATGGTCTGAAGCAATCTTTACATAGGTGGTACGTGTCAAAGTAGCATCCACATGAATGCCAGGAACAAAGGTGTCCCAGCAGAACACTGTCTCCGTAGGCCTGACTTCTTCCCATTGTGCATCATGCTGGCATGGACCCAGACATCCACCAGATCTAAAAGAGAACATGATTCATCAGACCAGGCAACCTCCTTCATTCTTCCAGTTCTGACACTCATATGCCCATTGCTTTCGGCAGTGGACAGGGGTCTGAATGGGCACTTTAATCGGTCTGCATTGCTGTTCTGACACCTTTCTATCGTGGCCAGAATTAAGTTTTTCAGAAATTTGAGCTACAGTAGCTCTTCTGTGTGATTTGACTATACGAGCTAGCCCAGGGTTGCAACTGCACATTTGCTGAGGGGTATGCAAGATCAGTCTTTTTTTTTTTCAGTCAACACATGTATATTGCTCACTTTTTAGTTAAGCAGTTTTGGAGGAATATGTTTGTTTTTTTATGAATTTGCCTAAAAACTTTTTTTTCCAAACAGATGCAGTGGTAACCTTAACATTTTATTTGTAGATTATTTAGCCTAACATCTGTAGGTGGTGTAAAGCAAAATAGTAAAAATGCTGAAAATCTGACTCTATCACACACCGAACGAACACGTCATTATGTACTTGCATTCTCAAATTAAATGTGGCAATCCAAAACAGTGAATCTAATCACTATTCAGACAAAAGTTTGCTTCAAGAATGACCACACTGCTGACGTGATCTTATCGCTAGCACACCCTCAGCACATGTTTGTTACTCGTCTTATCGGCAAGGTATATCGGCATCATTTTTCATATCGGGCCGATGCCGATGTTTACATTTTAAGCCATTATCGTCCGATTCCGATAACATTCCGATAAATTGCAACCACTGTTTCCTGACATCATCCGCTTTCAGAAGCCCAAACAAAGACGTTTGGGCACCGAGGTGAAAAAACAGCGTTTTTTGCATTGCGCCACGTCTTTAAAATTCAAATACATTATTTTCTATGAGTGTAGGCATACCGGCGGCGCCGTTCGGCGTCTGTCCGCGGCGCCCAGCTACGTCGTGTTATACTTGTAAGAATTGTTCTAGACATGCCGAAAATTTTACGCTACAGCACAGCAGCTCTTCTTCGTTT
>NW_015646462.1:261962-263927 GCF_001515625.1 Sinocyclocheilus rhinocerous | reverse complement strand
CCACGTCTTTAAAATTCAAATACATTATTTTCTATGAGTGTAGGCACACCGTGCGGCTTCTGTCCGCGGCGCCCAGCTACGTCGTGTTGTACTTGTAAGAATTGTTCTAGACATGCCGAAAATTTGACGCTACAGCACAGCAGCTCTTCTTCTTGGTTTTCTCTGATGCACTAACTCTGCAGCAGCACTTCTTCTTCGTCATCTCGTCTGATGCACTCACTCAACCAAGCGTTCTAACCACAACCTCGCCCCTCCCCACCCCCCAACCATTCGAATTTCTGTAGGCGGGAATTATTTGTAATGATATTCCAATGAGCTGCTTTGTGATATCACAAAGCCCGGAAAACAAACGCTGTAGTCCAAACGAGCCGTTCGTTGACGTTCTTGAAAAGGGATTTTTTAAAAACGAAATATCTTCCTTTGGAGTGGACTTTGAGATTTGTAACTTTCTAGATCTTTTTTATGCCCAAACATACACACTACACACTGACTAAATTTTAAAAAAGTGAAAAAGCATAATAGGGCCCCTTTAAAGAAGATAATTAATGGAACATTTTCCAAGTTTAAGTGGAAGATTTCTGCCGCCTAGTGGACACTTATAACATGAAAATGACATGATAATACCACTATGACCACTTTGCCATTTCCACTCCCTAATATATTTTCCACGTTTTGCTTTTGGATTTTTATTTAGACATTAGAAAATCACTATTATAACATTTTAAACCCATTTTCAAAACAGCGATTTTCGGTGAAATGTGGGCAGCACCCATATGCACTGCATAAACTGCTGCATTTTTGCACCCCTGGGCTAGCCTTCACTCCCATGACGAGTGACATGACATGTGGCCAATGATAACCCATACTCAGAATTTACAAGTGCTCTGAATTTATCCCGTCCAAATGCACACACACAACAGTCTTGAGACAGCTGACCATGTCAGGTTATAGAATAAAACCAAACCACTTCGTTCTTGTTATGCGTTTTTGCTAGAAGCCTTAAATCATATAAAAATAGCTACACAGTAAAAATTACAGATTGATGCAACAGGCTACCACAATTCGAGACACGTTTTCATCAGATTTCACGGTGAATTAAGTGTTAGTTAGTTAACAGAAAGTGTTAGTGATTAATCTTGTTGATTAATTTCCATGCACTTACTCATATTTTTCATTCACTGCAGTCTCTTTCCCATTTGAGGCGGTGATTGATTTGCTGCATTGAGTTTGAATTAAATGCTGCAGCAGCTGTAGCACAAGTAAACAGCATTCGTACTCGGTCTGTGATGGAGCATTTTATTGGTTGGACACAGTGAATGAATACGCCCACTTCACTGAACGAGTCTGAAAGAGACTCGGAGCACTCGCCTTAGAATTGGACACACTGCACTTAATCAATCATTATTTATAATAGGAAAACATGAGTCTGGACTTTGTGGTAAATGTGATCTTCCTGAAACAGTTGAACATATTTTAATAAAATGTAAAGGATATGACAACGAAAGAGTACAACTTACAGAAGCACTTCATATAGAAATAAATCAGATCTCACTTCAGAAATTGTTAAATAAAGATGTGACTATAGAAATGTTTCACATATTATTTAAGTATCTCAAAGATACAGAGTTAATAAACAGGATTTAAAGAATCACTACAATTTTTTTATTTTTTTATTTTATTATTATTATTATTTTTTTTTTTTGTTTTGTTTTTAGTTTTCCTTTAAAGTCATTGCTCCACACTCCATCCTAGTAGGTGGCGGTAAATGCACCTAAAGCTGGTTTGCCAACCGCCATAAAACGTCAAAGAAGAAGAAGTGTGAATAATGGGGTTTATTTTGTTTAGTATTTTTTTTTAAATAAAAATTATTATTTTTATATATAAAGTTCTGTTAGTCACTCTGGTCCACACTCCAGTATAGTAGGTGGCGGTAATGCACCTTAACGTTGGATGCCACCCGCCATA
>NW_015646462.1:252428-261760 GCF_001515625.1 Sinocyclocheilus rhinocerous | reverse complement strand
CATTACACCAAATACACAAAATAATGTTCTTTTTAGCAGCATCATATGACCCCTTTAACGTCATTGCTCCACACTCCATCCTAGTAGGTGGCGGTAAATGCACCTAAAGCTGGTTTGCCAACCGCCATAAAACGTCAAAGAAGAAGAAGAAGAAGAGACTAGGAGCAGAGCTGAAGAGGTGTTGTCATTCCTTCTGTTGGACATGTGAAAATTCTCATTTACAATAAGTAAAATAAAATGACGGGAATGTGTAAAAATGTCGCAAGGGCATACTTTCAACTCTTAATTTGGGATGTTTTTAATGATGTGGACATTGATACAATGACAGAATATTCAAACAGCCATGAAAATCTTGGGCAGGATAGAACCTCTTTATCTCCAGACTCTATATGAAAAGTCTATGCTGAGGGAGGCAGATAAGATTCTGCATGATACAACACACATTTTGAACTGTGAGTTTGTGATGCTTTCATCAGGTAGGAGATTAAGAATTCCAAGATGTAGATTGAATCGTTACAAGAATTCATTTATTCCTTCTGCAATTAAGTTATTAAATAACACTAGGTAAGGTTATTTATTTATTGATTACTTATTTATTTTTATTTTATTGTTTAAATGGTATGTTTTACTGTGTTGTGTATGTATATATATGTGTATGTGTATATATATGTATATGTATATGTATATATATATGCATATAATTTTTTATTTATTTATTTTATTATTATTATTATTGTTTTATTTATTTTTTTTATTCTTTACTATTATGTGTTGTATGTGATGTGGTGGTTGTATTTCTGAGCCTAAGACAAATTTCCCTCAGGGACAATAAAGTGTACCTAACCTAACCTAACCTAATTTAACCGTTTTATAATAGACAGTTGACAAAATGACAAAAAATTTCATAAGTGAATGATTCAATGACTCATTCTGAACACACAGAAGACTCAGTGGCCGAATTCCCGTACTTTAAAATTTAATTCTGAATGTCTGCAAATAAAAAGGAAATATTGTCATATCGTTGAACGTATTTCTTGCATATTACATAGTAGGGACGAAAGTAATCGCAAGGAATCATAACCGAAGTGACCTGCAAAAAAAAAAAAAACACTGGATGCAACAGCGAACAGATCTGTATGAATCTTTAGTGAACAGATTCAAAAGAGTCGAGTCACTGAGCTGAATCAAAATCCCCGCTAGTATTCCTTTTGTCAGAGGAGGAGGGCGGGTAAATCCTGCAGAAATCTGATATATTCGAATTACGCCAGTGCCCCACCAATCGTTGTTCTCGGTTGGAGTTTGTTGGTACCGCCTCCTCCGAAGACCACGCCCCCGATCGAGAGGGTCCTCCTGCTGAGGTTGTTTTCCCATGTTAGCCAATTAGCAACCTAGCATGCAATTTGAGGTCTGGCGCCTTGACTGAATGGTGCTTACGTGTATTTTAATTTGCCATTCAAATCCGAACCTTACACGATTCAACGTTTGAGAGCGCCGTTACCAAGCTTTATAGGCTCTGATTTCTCGGCGGAGCAGAAAGAAGTGATCCGGAGTGTCTGTTGCGGGGTGAGTTGGCTCTGCGTGCTAGCGGACGCTCGCTAGCTGTCGTCGTCGCAGTGCTTCATTCAGGCTAAAAGTAGCTAACTCTCATAGTTAATGACGCTTAAACCGCTATCCTCACCAAATGGCCAGTAAATCACACGGGTGACGTGAAATGCAAAAATAGCGACATTAAATCATGTTCTTTTGAAGTGATGCATGACAAACTAGTGATTATATAAGAGTATTTGTCGTGGCGCTAGCTAGCCGTACTTAGCCTGAATGGCTACATAAGGTTTTTAAGCTCTGTTGGGTTGATCAGCTGCTCATTCTGAAGGTCTAACTATCATTCTCTGCCTTTGACCTGTCAGCGATCAGTACTGGCTTATTGGTGTCTTCTGAACTAACGTTACCGTATAACAGTGCTGCTTTGATCACTGAGCAGTTGTGTGTTTACCGGTAGAAACCATTCAGTAGGACTTCCTGATTTGAAGCTAGAAACAGTTGGCAACATCGAGCGCTCACCAAACTGCCTTATCGCACGTTCTCGGTGTTTGGTGGTTAATTAGATGTAATTTGCTGTTTTTGGTCGTGTTTTTTTATTTTGGTGTGATCAGTTTGTTGTGGTCTGAACTCTGCATCGGACAAAGGCGGTTACTGCTCGCCCCCTCTTATAACGCATCATAGCGGTTCAGGAAGCTTTATTGGTTTGATAAAACGCGTTTTGATAACCAGAAAACTAGTAAACATGAATACGTAAATACACAATACGTATATCCGATCAAGTTTTACGGTGAATTTCAGTGTGTTGTGAAGTGTGTGGGTCATATAGTTTCAGGCCTGACACACACATACACACACGCATTCAGACGACGAAAAACTGTCCAGTTGGACAAAACAGACTTTAGCCATTCAAATAAAAATGAGACCGCGCACATGCCCCAGCATGTTTCCCCCACGGTGTTACAGTCTACACACCACTCTCCGCCTACACAGGTTTGTTTATTATTGTTTATTATGTGGCAGTCGAGTGCATCTGACAGGTGTCTGTCACTAACTTTACACGAAGCCTTAAAGTGGAGCTCCTCTCAGCAGGCTGCTGACACGTTGCGTTTTTCAAGACGATGTGGGATTTAAACGCTTTCGGGTTATTATGCATGAATAAGCGGTACTAAATTTTCTTAGGCAAACCTGTTATAAACTGATTTGTAGACAACAAATTACAAAAAAAAACTTTGGACACGCCTGTTGTAATAAGAAATGAATAAGCCTTATTCATCCAAAAAATGAGTTTGTCCAATATTTACACATTCGTTGTTGGCACGTTTTGGAATATTAGTAAAGTCATCAAAACTATCAAATGACACACAGGGAAGTTTAAATAATTGTGTAGTGACAAAAAATATGTTGAACAAATTAAAAATATTCTGTTTGCATAGTAACACTCTAGGCTTTTCTCAACCAACTTCATGAAGTGCTAGCTGTCTGATTTCACTATCTAGTCCAATTCACGCATTAAAATAATTTCTATTAGTTTTGACGATTTTTATGTGACTACATGTATTTGTTTACAAAATTAATTTCAGATTTTTTTGAGATTATGTGGTTTTTAAAGGAATAGTTCACCCAAACTTTGGGTATTTTACTCACCCTCATGTTGTTCCAAACTTGTTTACTTTTGGGTGAACTGTCTGTTTAAGATCATTAGAAACATGATCTTTCACATGTACAGTAGGTCAAGTGTGTCCAACTTTTTGACTGGTAGTGTATATATATTTAGCAGTAACTTTCATATGAATATTTGCTGTTTGTTTGTTGTAGATTCCGCCGCAGTGAAGAGCATGAGTACATAATGAAGCGGCTCTTGGAGGATCAGGACACAGTGATCGGCTCTCAGCGGCGGCTCCCCGGGGGTGTGGACAGCTTTCAGCACCGTGTCCTCAACTCTGCCTCCTCCCTTTACGAGACTGCACCAGACAACATGCAGCCATCGTCCAGCATGCAGTACTCTGTCTCACAGACCTATCAGGTACCAAAATGTCATCGACAGTTTTGCATTATTTTGGTATATATGTCTCTATATTCTGATGACGTCATTGATGATCAAATAAGCCTGAACCTTAAGCTGAGACTCGAACACCTTGTGCACAGCTATGGCATATGACACAGCGCTGCCCACATGACTATTGCTCCTATAACAGCTCATTTTTATCAGTTCTTTAGTCTTTGGGTCGTTATATTTCTCACAGGTTTCTGCTCGTTCTGAATCAGATCCAGATAAAGTAGCACAGTAAAGATTGCATTTATATGCAATCCTGATTATAGATAGATATACATATATATGTGTGTGCGTGTGTAACCTGAAAATGGCTAATAGTGTTAACTTTATTTACTGAAAATCTATCTATCTATATTAAGGGTTGCACAGACTATATATATATATATTAGGGCTGTGCAATATATCGATATTATCGAAATATCGCAAATGTACATATCGTAATATGCATATCGCTACGGCTTGCAATATTTGGGGCCATGAACAAAAGACAGAGAAATTCACTCACTGCTCTTACCTAAATAACTTTTGTAGTATATATATATATATTGGACTATGTTGGACCACACTGGCCAATAACAGATTAATCAACCGATAGTTTTTAGAATACTGAATGAAAACTAGTGCTGAACTTTATTCCAAAAAAAAACAAAAACTGAACCATTCTTTTTAAATAGAATAAAACTATTAATATGAAATATAATTTGATCATTACAGATGCAACTTTAAAATTTAAAGTATATTGGTATTGAAATTAACACACTCTAACAAGGAACAATACTTCTACAGCTTATATTAACCTTAGTTCATGTTATAAATGGAATCATACAAATTGTTAAGTGTTATCATTTCATATAAATCCAAACAGTCATGCTTAAAAATGGCCATGTTTAAACATCTACACAAAGGCCATAGCACTGAAATTACATATGTATATAGGCCAGTCAGTTCTCCCTGCAGAGCAAATTTGAGCAGAGCGATTTTTCTTTTGTTCTTTAATACGCATAAAAGTGAAACTCCGCCTATGATTGTGCTGTTACTCCTTTCGAGCCGAATTTCACGGGAGTTATTATTTATGGGGAGTAGAATTATTTATTTATTTCAATGAATGTAATCGATTAAATATCATAATATTTAGGCTATAATATTATAAATCAGGTTGGTTTGTATTGCTGACATAATATGTAAATGATATGCGTGCGGCCCGCGAGACTTGCACTTGGACCATAGTGCGGCCCGGTGGAAAAAAAGGTTGAGAACCACTGATCTACACAAAGGCCATAGCACTGAAATTACATATGTATATTCTATGTAAACTCTCTCACTTTATTTGCTTTTATTTTGGAACACTTGATCATCCAATCAAAATAACAAAAAGCACACTGGACAAAATGCGCAGTGTTGCATCTATAACTCACAGGTATCACACACCGGATGCATCGTGTTCATTTCAAGCAGCTGTCCAGAACAGTTTATTTAATCACCAAACAGGCAAAGGTTCACTACAGGAATGAACAAAGTGGTGTCGATGAGTTTGAAGTTGGGAGCAAAACGGAAAGAGAAAGCACTGTAGCTCTCTATATGAAGCTTACAGACTTAATTAGAGCCAAAGACAAACATTTCGCTGAAAAATGCACAATACACAATCTTCCAGCCTTGAGTGAAGTCATTATACATACGAACAGCGATCTGGGACAAATATAATGCAATTTAATGGAAAACTCTGAGTGGTGCTCTGTGGAGCGGCAGGATTTCTGTCGGCTGCATGAACATATCAATGTGCTTTCTCACGTCACAGCTTTAAATATGTAACTTTGATATAAAACAAATGCATAAAAGTGACCAATTGGATATAAACTAATGCAAATAGATGATATTCGTGACCTCAAACATTTGGGTCAGACTTATATATTCTGGATATATTAAAACTGTAAGAATGAGAATTCTTCACATAGTGTTAAAGGGAAATTACATTTCATTTTATGTAATCGGCCCTGATAATTAACCATTTCTCCTTCTGCTCTAACAGTTGTCAATAGCCCAGAGTTCTGGGGGACATGGACATACCAGCAGTTCAGCTGTGCACAGTGGGCCTCATCACCATGGGCCAGCTGTCCAGCCTGTGGGCCAGGGTCACTCTCATGCTACCCCAGCCCCTGCCCCAACACTGGGTCAGCAGCAGTTTCAAAGGCTCAAGGTAAGAGATATGCCTAGAAGAGCATGGGAATTATATGCGTTAGTTTAGATGGATTGCTGGAGATCTGAGATGTATGTGATTTCAGGTTGAAGATGCTCTTTCCTATTTGGATCAAGTTAAGCTTCAGTTTGGCAATCAGCCGCAGGTCTACAATGACTTCCTGGATATCATGAAGGAGTTCAAGTCTCAAAGGTCAGTTTGAGTTTTGTTTTTGTTAGATTTTTTTTTTGTTCTTGGGGCTTGTTGTGCTTCTGTCCCTTCTAGTTCTGTCTAGCTCCACACCACGGATGGGTTGATCTAGTTTTGGTGAGCGCCTTGGGGACTTTATCCTCGGCCAAGGTAGCTCAGAGAGACACTTAACCTGTCTTTGTACTTCCTTGTGGCTGCTTTTGTGCTCTGACCCCTCTTTCTTTGTCATTGATAGAGGAGAGGAATTGTTTGCGCCAATAGGCCAAGCATTGAAGAAAGTAATTCTTGATTTTTGTACAAACAGTGATCATACCTGTGTGCAGTATTATATATTTTTTTATTTACTTTAAAATACATTTTTGAATTACTGATTAATTCTTTTCTTGCTTCAAAATGTTCTGCATTTCAAGCCATAAATATAAGTGCTTTGAAGGTAGCAAAATGTAGTATTTTAAGCTTAGGTGTCAGGCTTTGGAGTAAATAAATGTTAAATTAGAGCCGTTCATCACACTCAGTACTCGTCTTGAGGATGAAAACCAACAAACCATAACAGTTTTTGGAGTGATAAGATCAAAGTCGCATTTAGGCCTGTCTACTTTTTGTTGGGCTATATATTGCCCCATAAATAATCACGTTAAACAGTATAATTGTCTTTATATGCCTCTGACTATTTAATGGTAATATTTCAGCAGTAGCTATCAGCACTAGTCAGTGCAGTTACATTGTTAAACCAGTGAGTCTTGAGTCTTAAGAGTGATTCTTCATTAAACCGTTCAATCAGTGGTTCATCACCAGGGTAACTCTTAAATTTACTTCATAGAAATCAATGGTGTTGATTCAGTGCATTGAACAGCGCTGACACCAGTCATGGGAAATCCCCTTAAACTTTAAAAAGGATACAATGACAGAGATATCGGTTTCATCTTCTGACAACTGATGGCAAACAATTTTTTTATTTATAAATATATGACTTGACCTGAAGAAGGACAGATGCAAGATCAGCTAAATTTTGGTGAAATAGATTTTTTTTTTTAATGTAAACAAACACACATGTAAACACAATGGAGAATGTATCGCGTCACCAAAACTTATTTTGGTCATGTACAAATATTGTGCGATAGGTCGATATAGTAATTATCGCGACAGGCCTAGTCACAAAACAGGTACTTTGTCAATAGAGTTGCAAAGTATGAAGCCCTGCTCACACAGGAGTCACTTTCAAGCAGCTTTCTGTTGGTCAGTTCAGGGAATTTGTGTGACCAACTTGAACATGAGTGAAATCTGCAAGGGGAGCTTTTTCACCCTCATGCGAAGCTCCAGGTTGCATGGATTCCTATTAAAACTGCTGCCCACAGAATTTCACTGAACTACAGTAAATGCAACCGCACCTTTATGGTGGCTATATATGGTTACAATTAAATGGGGACGGGCACTTGAACTTGGTCCTGTGCATTGGTTGATTGGGTTCTGAGATGTTGGCATTGCACTCAAAATTGGAAGCAGATGAACGCAAGCTGATGAAACATATGCACAAATGAATTGTTCACATTAAGATCTATAACAAGTGTTTTGAAAAATAGAGGTAAATAGGGTGAATTTTAATTTCATGCTGACTTTAAATAGGTCAAGAAAGACTAGTCAGTATGCAAATGGATATAAGAAAGAAGCCCATTCACAATTCACTATGCATGCCATTGTCACTGTTGGTTAGATTTTGAATGGCCAGCATTCGTTCTGTGTAAGTAAATGGGAGAATTTATCATTTTCAATATTTAATTTAGTATAAAGTATACAAAACTAAACGTAATTATCATGTTATTATTAAATAATAAAATGATTACAAATGTTTTAATGGAGTGGTTTTAATTGCAGATCTTTGCTTCCATTGTCCTCATTTGTAAGTCGCTTTGGATAAAAGTGTCTGCTAAATGACTAAATGTAATGTAATGTAAATGTAATCTTTAATACTTGGTGTTAAGTATTTAGGAAAATAGGAATATCCATTATTCTTTGCTGCAATAGTCGGTGTTGATGGTGTTACCGGTCTTAAGCCGCAACACCGGTTACGTCACTTGCCCACCGCGGCACCTACCCCCACTAGGGATATGCCAGTATCAAATTTGCATTTTGCGATTAATTGATAATGCTTTTATCACAGTATACGGTATTATCACGATATTGAAATTTAGTTTAAAAACAAGTGCTGTCATAATACAGTATAACAGGTTTAATAACTTTTTTCTTATAACAAAAATAACTGAACATTTAAATGCAATAAAGCAATACAGAAAAATTTATAAAGTTAAAAGTTTTACACAGATTAAAGTGCAAAAGAACTATAAAGACCAATAGGTATCACTTTACAATAAGACCTAATTAGTTAACCTTAGTTAATGCATTAACATTCACAATGAGCAATAGCTACATTTGCTACAGAAGTTATTAATCTTTGTTAAAAAAATACAAGTCTTAGTTCATGTTAGCTCATTAAATAACACACTTGCAACTTTCGATTTTAACAACGTGTTATTAAATATTGGAATACCTAAGATTAATGAATGTTCAGAAGAATTTTTAATTGGCAGTTTATGTTAACTAATGAATTAACTAATGTTAACTAATGAAGCCCTAATGTAAAGTGTGACCGAACAATAAAGAATCAAAACACTTTCAAACAATATCTAGGGCATGTAGTAGTCCAGATTAAAATGTAAAAAAAAAGTTTGAAAATAAATAGCCTATTAAGTCTAAATATTAAGTATATTTAATAAGTATTTGGCGCTGTGATGAACATCATAGCAAATACACAAATCTGAATGACTGCTTAAATCATTTAAACACGATTCAGAAACAGAAAGTAGTGCAGCTGCTTTGTTTACAGGGTTTCCGGGGTAACGGCTGCATTTAAATGAATTATTATTATTATTATTATTATTTCTGCAGTTTAGCGCCATCTGCTGTCAGAGAGTGAAAGTGCGCTTTCATCCAGAGCGTCTCTCACATGTTCCGCCATGTGCTTCTCGTCCGCGCTTGTTTACATCAGAGTGCGCACGCGTCTTTCACGCAGCATACAGCGGTGTTGTGCATTTTGACCAGTTGATGGGAAAAGTATTCTTAAAATGCATTCAAAATTCGGAATAATTTGTAATATATAATTATTCACGGTATTTAGAAGTGCCCACGATAACAATATCGTGCATATTCATTACCGTGATATATCGCATTACCGAAAACCGGCACAAGTCTAGTCAAGTCCTATGATAGGGCTAGGGATGGGTATCGTTAAGGTTTTAACGGTATTACTGCTCTTACCGATACTGCTTATCGATTCGGTACTTTAACGGTATTCTTATC
>NW_015646462.1:248458-251926 GCF_001515625.1 Sinocyclocheilus rhinocerous | reverse complement strand
GTGTTGTGCATTTTGACCAGTTGATGGGAAAAGTATTCTTAAAATGCATTCAAAATTCTAAATAATTTGTAATATATAATTATTCACGGTATTTAGAAGTGCCCACTATAACAATATCGTGCATATTCATTACCGTGATATATCACATTACCGAATACCGGCACAAGTCTAACCCCCACCGTATTTTAGATTTTTTTTATATAGTAATAAAAATCATTTAGTTCTGTTAGAGAACAGACACTACAATTAAAAACTGAACGCGGCTGCTCAATGCAGCGTGCTGGACGACAGTCGCATCACAGATCAGCAGCAGGAGTCAGATTTCATTTATCACATGAGGAGAGTGAGTCGAGCTGACTGACAAGAAGAGTGAGGTGAGACAGACAAGACGATGGCAGAAGATTTAGTTTCAAAACGAAATGCAAAAGCGACTAGCTGTTTGGCGATATTTTGGATTTTGAAAAGCCTGTTGACTTTTGACATTTATCTAAGGTGATTTTGTGTGGTGGTTTTATTTTTACATTCGTTTCTTATTTATTTGGTTTCACAGTGTTTGCTGATTTTTACTTTATTTAAACGTTGTGTGATTTATTTTACATCAAGGTGTATGTCATGACTCCAAGCTTTCTTATTCGTTTTGCTAAAACATTCTATGTTTCTTATTTATTTGGTTCCACAGTGTTTGCTAATTTTTAGCTAAGTGAGTTTGTTGTACGTTCAAGCCGAATTGACGCTAATTCGAAAGTTAAAGTAAAATGCGCATGGGCATTTATATGCTATTTAAAAGTGAAGGAAATTGAGGAAAAGAGTGAAAACCTCAACGAACCCCACCCCCCGGTGATATTACCATTGTTGTCACGCGTCAATTAACTGGTGGAAAAATATCCTCGCCGTCACAAACCTAAAGTCCATATAGTGCTTTTTTGCAAGCATTGTTATGATGATGTGTTCTTGGACTCAAGGACATTGCAAATCAAATACCATAAATGTACCATCCTTGTGTTGTCAGCATTGATACACCAGGTGTGATCAGCAGAGTCTCTCAGCTCTTCAAGGGCCATCCAGACCTCATCATGGGCTTCAACACCTTCTTGCCTCCTGGCTACAAGATTGAGGTTCAGACCAATGATCTGGTTAATGTGACCACTCCTGGCCAGATCCACCACATCACCCCGCATGGTATCTCTGTTCAGAACCTTCCCATAACACAGCCAGCGCAGCACCAGACCCAAACAGCAGCTCCCACCAGCACGGCAGCCTTGGTCATCCCTAGCCAGCCAACCCCTGCCAAGATCAGCAAGGTAAAACTAAATTGTTTTACCTTCTGTACATATTCGGGTTGTGCATTTTGTCTAAATTAGTTTTATGTTCCACAGCCAATGCAGTCTCCTGCACTTACCCCAACCAGTCAGCCTAATCCGTCCATTCCCTCATACGCCTCCCCGCGCTCGCCCTCGGTCCAGTCCCACACTCCCATCAGCAGCAGCACTGCCGGTTCAACCCCGCTGCAGAACAACCAGCCTGTAGAGTTCAACCATGCTATCAACTACGTGAACAAAATCAAGAACCGCTTTCAGGGCCAGCCAGAGGTCTACAAATCCTTCTTGGAAATTCTGCACACATACCAGGTGAGAGCAGAGGCACTGAGGACAATATCTGTATGTCAGAATGCTCTACAGCTGTGTAGTACAACCAACCTTTTTATTCACCCAAGTACACTAACAAAAGTTTGGGTTAGTAAGACTAATACTTTTATTCAGCAAGCATTCGTTAAATGGATCAAACGTGATCGTAAAGACATGCATAATGTAACAGAAGATTTATATTTCAAATAAATGCTGTTCTTTTGAGCTTTATATTCATCAGTCATGAAAAATGTGTATCTCAGTTTCCACAAAGTATTAGCATATTAGATAAGCATATTAGACTGATTTCTAAAGTATCATGCAACACTGAAGACTGGAGTGATGGCTGCTGAAAATTCAGCTTTACCATCACAGTAATGAAATACATTTTAATAGAAAACAGTTATCTTAAATTGTAATATTTCACAGTATTATTGTTTTTACTGTATTTTTGATCAAATAAATGCAGCCTTAGTGTGTAAAAGAGACTTCTATCAATTAAAAACATTTAATAATTTTTACCGACCTTAAACTTTTAGACGGTAGTGCATGTTTACAGCCCTTTATGCTGTAAAGTTGTGCTTTGTTTGTTGTATAGAAGGAGCAGCGTAACGCTAAGGAGGCAGGGGGAAACTACACACCCACTCTCACAGAGCAGCAGGTCTATGCTCAGGTGGCCCAGCTCTTCAAGAACCAAGAGGACCTTCTTTCAGAATTCGGCCAGTTCCTGCCAGATGCTAACAGTTCAGTGGTAGGTTTTAATCAGTCTGTTGAGATCTATGATAATAATATCTGAAAATCATAGAGCTGAATTCACTTAGCTTTTTTCTCTTCTCCTCAGTTATTGAGTAAGACTGCAGCTGAGAAGGCTGAATCTGTGCGTATTGATCACGGGGTGACGGTAAAGAGACCCCAACTAAACAATAAGCAGAGGTTTAACCAGAATGGCTGTCAAATCCGCAGACACCCAGGGCCGCCCACTACACCCCCTGTTAAGGTGATTTTGAGTAAAACTTTACATTAAAACAGTACTTTTTGGCTGTTTTTTTTAAACATTGTATTATTAACCAGTATTAATCATCCTCTTTTTTTTTCAACTCTTCAACAGAAAAAACAAAAGTTTATGGGAAAAGACCATTCAATGGCGGAAGCCAGCAAACATGGAATTGGTGCTGAATCTCTCTTTTTTGAAAAGGTGATTGCGTTTCATATAGTCTTTCAGTGATTATAATGGAATGCAAAAATAACTGCATTATGTTGGCACATTACAAAGATTATAGTGAGTTATGTGGCTTATACACTAGGGCTGTAAAAAAAAAAATTCGAATTTCGAATATTCATCGAATTTAAAATAACAATCCACATTCGAATGCAAAAACGTTGCATTCAAATTTTAGGTGTGCGTTAAGGAGGCAGCCTTATCAGTGGCGCACGAGATGCGATGACGATGTAAGTGTCATTGCATTTGAATGTTTTTGTTAACCTATCCAGTTGAAGCCACTAGATGCGGCGCTGCTGCATTGTTCATTAAAAATATTGCTGAAAAAGAGAACATCAATGCGGAGAAGATCTTGTTTACATCAAAACTGAAACAAGCCGTTCACACAGAACACACATTTCGTGTATTTTCTAGAGGGACATCTATCACCGTTGCACTCGCATCTCGCACAAAGGAGCTGCATGTTTTGAAAGCCATGTAAAATTAATGCAAGTTTAACTTTGAAAAAACGTATATATCGAGACTTTATGGCGGGATTTTTTCCCCATCCCACTGCATCTCATGTTTTTAAATGAAAAATGCACTCTGTGTGATTGGCTTTCCGCCCTTTGTATTAAACTATGC
>NW_015646462.1:236392-247823 GCF_001515625.1 Sinocyclocheilus rhinocerous | reverse complement strand
AGCCACTAGATCCACTAGATGCGGCGCTGCTGCATTGTTCATTAAAAATATTGCTGAAAAAGAGAACATCAAGATCTTGTTGATCTTGTTTACATCAAAACTGAAACCACGCCGTTCATACAGAACGCATATTTCGCGCATTTTCTAGAGGGACATCTATTACCGTTGCACTCACGTTTCGCACAAAGGAGCCGCATGATTAGTAAGTCATGTAAAATTAATGCAAGTTTAACTTTGAAAAAAAAATGCACTTTTTTCACAGATAGTCATTATCTTATGGTTTGAATAAACGTGCATTAGTAATATTTTGTTCGATGTGCCCTCTTGTGGCCTCAGAAGAGAAGACAAAAGCTTTTCTTCACCCTAACTGAAATTATGCATTTTAAATTTGAATATAATTCGAATTTTGATAATATTTAAGTTCAAAATTCGAATTTAGTTTTTCAGCCATTTTGACAGCCCTATTATACACTGTGTTCTCTTCTTAGGTGCGGAAAGCACTGCGAAGTTCAGAGGCTTACGACAATTTCTTACGCTGTTTGGTCATCTTCAATCAAGAAGTGATCTCACGGGCTGAACTTGTGCAGCTGGTCTTGCCATTTTTGGGGTGAGTGGAATTCAATTTAATTTCATATTGACCTCTGAGAGATACTTTCAGTCTGATTTAAAGGCTTTTAAGTAGCCATTATTAAATTTCATTCATTATAATTCAGAAATCAATAAAACTATTAGTTCTGACATTTTTGCTATTGCTTTTTCTGGTTATCAGGAAATTCCCTGAGATTTTTACATGGTTCAAGAACTTCCTCGGCTACAGAGAGTGTGCCCATATTGAGAGCTTTCCCAAAGAGCGAGCCACTGAAGGCATTGCAATGGAAATTGATTATGCGTCCTGCAAAAGATTGGGCTCCAGTTACAGAGCCCTTCCCAAGAGCTTCCAGCAGCCTCGATGTACAGGCAGGACTCCGCTGTGCAAAGAGGTGAGTTCACCATCGGGGAGCCATCCTTTCACACCAAGTACAACTTTTAATTTATTTCTTTTGCACACTTAACACTCTTCTGCAAGCTAAAAATTTTGCAGCTGGTGTTGGTTGATGGTATACTGGTATTATGGGGTGCCCATTCGATTAGATTTGAGTTGAATTGAGTTTTCAGTAGTTAGGAATTATGCTGTAAAGAGAGTTATGTTTCTCTTTTTCATTGTTAGATGGAGTGGCTAACTCTTAACTTTTATAAAGAATATCTCTTTGGATTTGAGACTTTAGTCTTTGCAACTTTACAGATCTTCTTTATGCACCAAGAGCTTGTAACACTCTAAAGAGAAAGGAAAAAATGAAATCGCATCATATGACCCCTTTAAAGAAAGATTAAAAGGCTCACTTGGCACTGATAATAACTCAACTGTTACAATAATACACCATGCAAAATGTAGCTTTCCAGTGTGGGAGGAGTTTGACTCACTTGTAGTGAAAATCTTGATGATATGACCCTATGCTAATGCTGAATCATTTTCAGGTGTTGAATGATACGTGGGTGTCATTTCCATCCTGGTCTGAGGACTCAACCTTCGTCAGCTCCAAAAAGACTCAGTATGAAGAGCATATATATAGATGTGAAGATGAGCGCTTTGAGGTAAGCAAAAAGCAGTTTCACAAGTATAGATATAATATATATATTTTTTAAGTTTACCAAAGCTTCATTTTCATCAGTTTAGTAGGATATTCAGTTCTGTGTTTGATCAAACATGTCATGTGTCGTGCAGCTTGATGTGGTTCTGGAGACAAACCTCGCCACTATCCGTGTTCTGGAGGCTGTTCAAAAGAAGATCTCGCGCATGTCTGCTGAGGACCAGGCCAAGTTCCGGCTGGACAACACCATCGGTGGCTCCTCTGAGGTCATCCATCGTAAAGCTATTCAGAGGATATATGGTGATAAAGCTCCAGACATCATAGATGGGCTTAAGACGAACCCTGCTGTCTCTGTACCTATTGTACTCAAAAGGTCAGCATAAATGTTATTTTCTTGCTAGCAGAATTATAAAAATGTCATGCACTGTTGTGAGAAAAGGCTCTTTCTTTGAAAGAGGACAGATTAGTTTTTAAAACTTTTTTTTGAACATGTATTCTTTGTAGAACAATCCAAATAACATAGTACATGATTATGGAAGTTATTCAAAAGCATATAGGGCTGCACAGTTTTTCCAATTAAAATCAAAACTGTGATTTTGCCCTAATGCAATTATTAAACCACAAACTTCTCCAGATTCACTTTATTTGAAGGAAGAACTGATAGCTGCAAAAACGTTTTAGTTTCTGACCAAACTAAAGACTAGAGACTATAATTAATTATAATAAGAACCAGATTATGTTTCACAATTGAGTAAACTAAAGGACGTCTGAATTTTGCTCTTTCATAGAAAACAAAATGTGAATGCCCTTATAGAGCAATTTGTACTCTTCCTCTATTGGCAGCAGATTGGCCAAAACATGTTTTTCACACCCTGTTGAACATGGAATGTGTGATTTCTATGTGTGATTTAATCATTGGTATCTAAGCAGCCGAAATATTAGATGTTAAATGCTTATGTGCCACAATTGCAAAAACAACAACAAAAAACGTATATGCAGCCGTAGTACCCAAGTAATTTATAATTTTGTTATTATTCAATAGCAGCATTGTGTTTTCTATACATCTCAAATAATTTTGTCAGATAGGGAGAGTTCTGTCCTATACAGTTCTTTTCATTTGAGGTTTTCCTCACAGAATTCATTATGTTTGTCTTCTTAGGCTGAAAACTAAAGAAGAAGAGTGGCGAGAGGCTCAGCGTGGCTTCAATAAGATCTGGAGGGAACAGAATGAGAAGTATTACCTGAAGTCTTTAGATCACCAAGGTATTAACTTCAAACAGAACGACACAAAGGTGTTTCGCTCCAAGATGCTGCTCAATGAAATCGAGACTCTTTATGATGAGGTATGAAACATTCAAAATGTATATTTTGTGCTCAAAAATGAAATGGATTTTAAATATTGCCTGGTTGCACATAATGGCCTTTTCATCCACTTAGCGGCAGGAGCAGGCTTCAGAAGACAATGCCGCCCCTCCTTCAGGCCCTCACATGACCCTCACGTACGAGGACAGCCAGATCCTGGAAGATGTGGCCGCTCTCATCATCCACCATGTCAAGAGGCAGTCCAGCATCCACAAAGATGACAAGTACAAAATCAAGCAGATCATATACCATTTCATCCCCGACATGCTGTTCGCCCGGCGCGGCGAGCTTTCTGATGTGGAGGAGGAGGAAGAAGAGGAGGCTGAACCAGATGAAGATGGGACTAAAAAGCACAATGGGACGACGTCAACAAAGTCTAAGCTCCTCTTCAGCCATACAGCAGCTACCCAGCAGAAGCTGAGTAACTGTGACGATGCCTACAACCTCTTCTATGTCAACAATAACTGGTACATCCTCCTACGGCTGTATCAGATCCTGTGCTCCCGACTGCTACGGATCTATGCGCAGGCGGAAAAACAGATAGAGGAAGATGCCAGAGAGAGGGAGTGGGAAAAGAACGTCTTGGGACTGAAAAGAGAGAAGAACGACAGCCCGGCCATCCAGCTGCGTTTGAAAGAACCCAGTGAGTTTCAGATTTCACTCCGAGTTTAAGCAGGTAGTCATTGTGTCAGCACGGTTCACACCAAAGTGGAGAACTTGAGTGCGAGACCTCCTAAATTTGTGAAGACAGCTGGATGTTTTATCACCAGTTGCTCTCAAGGGTTTTAACACATGTTAGAGCTAATGACATTTCTCTCAGATTTACCTGCAACCCTCAGGGTCCTGTCGCCATGGAAACTACTTGAGCGACTCGTAGATAAAGGCTGTAATTTGTTTATTTGTAATGCTGTCGTTAGAGGTTGATGAATTAAAAATGCCCTGTTTGTTTTTGCAGTGGACATCGATGTTGAAGACTACTACTCTGCCTTCTTAGAGATGGTGCGAGACCTTCTGGATGGCAACATGGAGACATCACAATACGAGGACCAGCTGAGGGAAATGTTTACCATCCATGCCTACATTGCCTTCACAATGGACAAACTCATCCAGAGTATAGTGAGACAGGTAGGGTTTTTTGTTTATTAGGTCGAGTTCCTGTTTAGTGAGCATTTTCAATGTTTCGGAATCTCATCTTACAGTTCAATCTTTCTTTTTTCTCTTTCCCACAGCTGCAGCATATAGTAAGCGATGAGATCTGTGTACAGGTGACTGATCTTTACCTTAGCGAGTGTGCCAACAAAGCCACCGGTGGGTCCCTGTCCACCCAAGCTTCGAGAGGAAGTGCCGAGTCAGCCTACCAGCGCAAAGCCGAGCAGCTGATGTCCGACGAGAACTGTTTTAAGGTACGACTATCTCTTTTTAATTTACCAAGACACACTCGCTACGTCCGAAATCACATATGGTTTTTTTCCACTGCATGGCACGGCTTGGTACAGCTCACTTTTGGGGGGGTTTCCATTGTGTACAGTACCTAGTACCTGGTACTTTTTTTTTAGTACCACCTTGGTTGAGGTTCCAAGTGAGCCGTACAGATACAAAAATGTGACGTGTAAATACTGCAGATCACTGATTGGTTATAGAGAATCGTCACTACCGGCGTCATTGGATCTGCGACATGAGACTCCAAACCCGCTAGATTTAAATAGTCAGCAACAGCCACCGCAGTATCATTTGTTTACATTACTTTTTTTTTTTTAAACGACTTTACTTTTGAAATTTGGACAAACTCCATCTGCCATGTTGTTACTACATTGGCACAGTGTTTAACCAGAAAAAATTTAAATGGCACTTCATTCCCAAAAGGTTGCCGACACCTGGTATAGTTAAGAGACACTTAGTTCTAGTTTAAATGAGTACAAAGACATGTTTATCACTGGACAAGGACAAAACTTTCTAGTGTGCATGAAACTATAATATTTAGTAAGTATACTTTGAGGTTTTGCGTTCGGTTGTATGGATACACTAAACATTTGTGTCAAAACTGAAGCATACTTTGGCCTTAAAGTTTTACACAGTCACTTAAGGAAAGCAATTTACAAAAAGTATTTAAGTGGTGTCAGTGGTATAACATGGGTATGTATATGTTGTACCATTCCTGTCAGGTCCATATCTTTCAGTAAAAGTCTGTTTGCAAAGCTTGCGTCAAATTGCAAACAAATAATTCTGTATGGAGACATTTACGTAGTTGAAAATAAACAGCCATTTTCCTAATATCAGGTTCCTTTGGAAGGTAATGATATTTTTAGTCCAGTGATCCTGTTGTAGTTGTATTTCTTCTGTCTATCTATATAACAAATGAGTGGGTGGGGCTAAATAGGCAATGATCAATGTTGATCTGTCTGTGCAGACAGTCTTGTGCTGATGTATTGATTTTTATAATGTAATAAAAACCTGGAGCAGATAATGAGTCATTTTGGCAGCTTGGATTCAATATACTTGTGCATATGCAACCCTCTATAGTTGCCCAGAGTAAGATTTAGTCGCATATGCGAGTGATTTACTCCCAATGTAGAGGGTTTATATGTGTTCAATTGTATGCATTAGTGTTCACATCAAAACTGATATACTTTTGGACTTAAAGTTTTATGCAGTCATTTAAGAAAAGCAAAAAGGATTGAAGTGGTATCAGTAGTAGTGTAGGGGAGATATTATTGTGTGTTGAAAGAAAGTGCTTTTTTTGTACTAGAATTACATTCACAGTGACAAAGTCGAAGTCACAGTAAATGATGGTTGTATAGGAAATACTGCTAAGACTTTTCTGTTGGTTTTTCAAGCAAACTAATTGACCATCCATCAAGCTATCGGTCAAAGTGACTTAATCAGCCAAAATCACTGCTTTTTGTTTTAATGACCACATTTTTCAATGTCACGCTGTTATCTGCTGCCTCTTTTCACCTCCTCCTCTTTATTTAACTACTTTGTTTAACCACAGTTTAATCTGTGTAGATAGATGCATATCTACAGTGTTTATAGGTTTTTTTTTTCCTTAACATTTTAAGTTAAAATATATGGGTGAATATGTAAGGGAAACTATTTATGTGAGATCATAGAAGCTGATAGTTTTAAAGTATTTCATGTCTGCTATCCATGCATATTTAAACAGGACTTTTTTTTTTTCATTCCAGTTATTGTTCCAGAAGTCTAAGGGGACTGTGCAGCTTGCCGTGGAGCTGTTGGACACAGAGGAGGAGAACTCGGATGGACCTGTGGATACCGAGGTAGATGCCTGAGACTTGGCTAAAGATTTTTCAGTGTTAACCTATTAATTCAAACTGTACTGTTGGCAAAGTGTTGCAGCAACATCTTTTGACTATTAGCAAAGTTTGGTTTACTTTGGAGCTTATTCAGGCCAAGAACCCTGTCGCAAATGTTGCATCACAGTGAAAGTTGATCATCTATGCATATATGAACAACGACAATAAATTGCGCAGTGAAATGCAAGAAATGCATCCGGTTTGAAGTCTGAGACTATTGAAGAATATCTTTAGGCTGAGACTATTGGTGTGCGAGACAGTAGTGTGATTGTTGTCAAATCTGCAGTTGATTTTAACAAACTAAATATGCTATTTAGGGCTGCATGATTTGGGGAAAATTGTCATTGCAATTTTTTATTTATTTTTTTGGTTAAAATTGCGATTTGCAATTTAAATGCAATTTTTAAAACAAATTAACAAAAATAACTATATAATAATTAGGTAAAAGTTAATAAGATAATTACAATACTAATTTTACTTTACAGAAACTATTGTTTTACAGAAAACTGCTGGGTTGTTAACATACAGGCCTATAACTGTACATCATAAGATACTGTTATGATAAAAATCTTTGACAGTAATTTCTTAATTTTTATCAGCAAGTATGTAAAATCCAAAATGGAGTCCATGTCTTTAATATGAAATATGAGCCTTTTATACATCCACTGTGGGGAAAGAAAAAAAAAAACTCCTGTACACTTCTATACACTGGAGAAAAAAATTGATTATCATATGTTTACTTAAAATTTCTTTAGAGAGAAGTATTATTTTTCCTATTTATGGCCAAAATAGGACTGAGTGCGCATTACTAAGTCCTAAACTCATGTAATGTCTGTTTCAATCATACTGGATGCCAGAGGGTGCCCTCACGCAGAAACTCCACATATAAATCACAGAAGTAATAGAACACATAACGTTCCAGGAAATCCCTAATATGGACAAAGGTATCTAGCTATGGCTGTGACTGAGTTAAAAGAAGCTAGAAACGTATGAACTGATTAAACATGAAGACAATAAACCTACGACAATATATGATTTATCGGTGTTATTCACGCCTTCTCGGGTATTTTCATAATAATAAAGTAAATTTATAATGCAATGCTAATCGACATAGCCTTTATTTCAGTATAGAATATATTTTGTGCCTCATTCTGTAATAAGAAGCCACATCAGATCAGAAAATGAAGTTATTTCAAAAACACTCCACTGATTTTGTGGAGTAAAATCATGTTATAATGTTCTCAACAACAGATGCACATTATAAGCGCTTGCAGAGATTATGGGGATGTGCATATATTTATTTCATTAAAAAGCGCAGCCTTTGTGATTTCAATAATTGCATCAAGCCAAATCGCGATTTCGGTTTGATTTCTATTAATTGTTCAGCCCTAATTAGGGCCCTATGAAATCAGTTTTTTTTGGTTGTTTTTTTCAATTTCCTTTTTTTTTTTTTTTTTCCAAATTCATTTTTTTCCATTTTAATTTTTCTGGATTCCATTTTTTTTTCTGTTTTAATTTTTATGGACTCTTTTTTTTTTTAATGGTTAAATTACATTTTATCAATCAAAAATGTGTCTTATGTCTAAATTAAAATCATGAAACTTATACAATTTAACAAATTTATTATATTAGGCAAGGCAAGTTTATTTATATAGCACATTTCATACACAATGGTAATTCAAAGTGCTTTACATAAAAGAAATGAAAAAATAATCACAACAATAAAACAAGGAATTTAAAACTTTGAAAATGATTTAAAAATTGATTTAAGAGGTTTAAAATGAATTTAATATTTAATAATATATTTATTAGTATATATTATATCAATAGCCTATGAAATATTGTTTTGTTTTTTCTGTGTTTTGTATTTAATTTTTTCTGGTTATGAAATGAAGGCATAAAATATTAATTCAATTAATCTTTTAACCAAATAAAACTTAAACTTTATTTTTTGGTATTTAGTATTAACATTAAAACATGAAAGAAATATTGTGTAATTATTCCTTAAAAAATAAAGTTTTAATAATTTTAGTAATAGTTTAATATTTAATAATATATTTATTAGTATATATTATATAAGTTTAACAAAAATTACATGTTTAGGGCCTTATGAAATGTTTTATTTTTTCTCACCTTCTGTTTTATTGCTACCAAATTCTGTTTATGCATGTCTAATTATTTGAATGCATAAAAACAATTAAATTTATTAAAATTTACTTTTACAATAGCCTATGAAATATTGTTTTGTTTTTTCTGTGTTTTGTATTTAATTTTTTCTGGTTATCAAATGAAGGCATAAAATATTAATTCAATTAATCTTTTAACCAAATAAAACTTAAACTTAATTTTTTGGTATTTAGTATTAACATTAAAACATGAAAGAAATATTGTGTAATTATTCCTTAAAAAATAAAGTTTTAATAATTTTAGTAATAGTAGTAGTTGTAGTATTACGTACATTCTTCTGAACAGCAGTAATATATTTCAGGCACAATAATTTCTTCAAGTTAAACCGAATTTTTATTTTGATGGGTGTCCGTGAATACCTTTACATTTTTGTGTGCATATGATATGACGATAGTTTCTTGAGCAGTTCTAGAGATTGTTTATGTTCGTGTACTCGTATATTGAGGCGGCAGATGCTACGCGCTTCAGTATGTGTGTAGTAACCGAAACGGCGCGTGTGCGCCTTTCATTCACACAGAGACACACAGAACATGCAGGATTCGAATTTAAATAGTCTTTTTGTTGCTTAATATTTACAGATACTAGTCCGTATCACGCCTTGATTTAAGTTTAATGACCTACTTTTGATTAATTCACCCAAACTTTGACAAATTCCGTGACGTTCCGCGTTAACCAGTAAATTCAATTTTTTTGACTGGATTCCGCAATTCCGTCCGCGTTTTCCACATCGCGGAAATCATAGGGCCCTACCTAATGCAATTTCAAGTTTTTAAAGCTCATTATCTGAAATCTGTTTTAAAATCGTTATGTTAGTGCTAATACTACTTTTTTGTGGGAGAGGCATAGACCACATAGTGTATGACATCAAAATCAGTCATTAAACCCATCTGCAGTGCACAGCCCAGTCATGCTAACTTCAGTGTAGCGGTTTGTGCAAATTTGGTACTTGCACTATTCCATTGCACTACTTTCTGTGCAATAGGCCTTCAGCTGACTCGTTTCTTGAAGGCTGAGATCTATCATTCAGAGGAACATATTTTGTCATTCTTCTGCATCGCCGTATCCAATAACATCTGCTACATCTGTGTCACCTGCTGCTGCAAGAAGTGTTGAGAGGAAATGGGGGAAAAAAAGGTGTCGTTTCCTTATTTGTCTTTCCTGTTGCACCTCAGAAAAGAGGTGACAATGTTGATGAACCAGATATTAAGGCACCACATGCTTCTGACCTGTAAGAACTGCTGGTAACACAATAATGTCTAAATGGACTAAATATCAGAAGGAAAGGATGCGCCATGGCAAGACTTTGCTGATTTATATGAGCCAGTTCTGTTCAACAGTCCTGACAGACTCTATTTGTGCTTGGGATTTGGGAGGGAACATCTCTTTCAGCACCGACCATTTTGAGTTATTACTCCGTTATAGCCCTTGTGGTTGAAAAATTGTTGACATTGACTACTTTTTGTTGAGAACTCCTACACCAGTCCCTCACTCTTCAGGGACTTCCTTCATAAATTGATTGAGGCTTGTGGCACTGTTCGGAATGTAAGCTAAGTATGTTCCGAGCAGCCAAACATATTGTCAAGAAACACTCCTTGTGGCAATATCCGAGGGGTCAGAAACAACAAGGTGCTGTATGATGAATGGAGGGATATGTGGGAACTACTGATCCTTCCATAGAGCCTACAGTGATGGCAAGGGAAGGTGACAGACAGTGGATCCTTATGGATTGGATGCTGTGAAGTTCTACACGAAATCAGACAGTGGTGTTGGACTGTTTTGGTCATTGCTGTTATGGAAGATTTCAGCAAATTGCCAAGGCGAAGATGACCCACACAGTATTCTAGTTGGGTCTTGCAGAAATGGGTTGTCAATGTTCATCTGTTTCTACATCAGCTCCCACAGTTTTCCAGGACTTTTCTATATTTTGTATCCCATCAGTTAGTAACACCACTGGAAGGCAGAGGTGTAGTCTGAGCCACCAGAAAAATCAAGTGTGTGTGTCTGATCTTGCAGTGTGCTCTCAGCCAAAGTAGCACTGTGTAATATTTGATTTATCTGTACATATTGTTAAAAAATAAGTTTGATTTGATTGAAAAAATTGTATTGTAAAATAATTGAAATTGGTGACTTTTGGTAAACCAATTTTTAGTTTCTTTCAGATTTATACATTTTTAGAATTATTACTATTACTGTTCAGGGGTGCGTTTCCCAAAAGCATCTTTAGCCAACTATGGTCGCAAGTTCCGTCGTTACCAACATAATTCAACGATTCGGTGTTTCCCGAAACCATAGTTCAAACGAACATTCACAAACAGCATCGTAAACTTGCGTGGTATGAACTACAGCTCTCGATCTGTGGTTAGAAGTAGGGATGTCAATTTTCGATAATTTCCATGATCGATCGTCGTTTAAATTAAAGATCAATTAATCGATTAATCGTTTCGACAATTAATCGATCATCGATTAATCGTTGACATCCCTAGTTAGAAGTATAGTTTCTTGTTAGTAAGACATATGGCTTTGGCTACAGTCGGTAGTTCTGGTGTGGATAAACAACCACGCATGTCACTTCTGCATGCTGCGTCTTACTCTGTGAGATAAAGTGTCACTCTTTTCACAGCTTTTGCCGGCTCTGAGACTCTTTCACAGTGTTTCTCTTGCTCTAGCAAGAACTCACTCATTACTAAATGAAAGCTTAAAGTGAAGACCTGGTTATTTCAGGGGCCTTTTCACAAGTCCATTGTTTTTGAATTTCTGTGTTACTTTGGCTATATTTTCACACTTAAACCAATAATTTGGTATTCCTCTTGTACCATTGTCCTCTTTTATGCTAAGAAATAAATCTCCTGACAGTTCTCTCTCAAGTGGTTTCAATGTTGTCAGCATTAAGTCTGAGTATGATTCACTGGGACACATACCACTTAATTATCAAGAAATTAC
>NW_015646462.1:220848-236290 GCF_001515625.1 Sinocyclocheilus rhinocerous | reverse complement strand
ATATATATATATATATATATATATATATATATATATACTAATCGATAAATTTTAACGTGTCCTCAATAAGCGCCTTTTTTGAAGAGTGCACATGTGCATAAATGAACCCCGGAGTATGACGTAAGAGGAACCCCGCGATGAATCAAACATCAAATAAAGCAAAAAGTGAACAAACAAAAAATAGTAAATTAGTCAGTAGGTGCCATGTTCAATACAGCAGCATCTTAGAGCTCTCTAATCAGTTAAATAGCATAAGTTATTCCTCCACCACATGCGTGTGACGTCATTAACAATGGACTTATGTTGTTGAACCAATGTGGTTCAAATGACGGAGATGCGACCGTGTTCGGGAAACAGTTGTGACTAGCTAGTTAGTTTCCAAAACAATGCATCGTACTATGGTGGTTAATCAGCGAGTTACGTCGTTGTTCAGGAAATGCACCCCTGGTTGATTACATTTTTGACTTGCTAGAGCAGCACAAACATGTTCTGATTTGACACCCTCAAATAAACACACAAATTAAAGCTGTTTACATGAAGGATTGACAAATTATTCAGATAATTGCAAGGTTATTGATTACAAAAAAAGAAAAAGAAAACAGAAAAATATTTCATATGTCAGAAAAAAATTATATTTCATTAATTTTAAATGTAAAATTACATATGAATATTATTTATTTTATAAATGTCTGTTAAATTTATTTCTTATTGATTAATGTCTATATACAGTGGGTACGGAAAGTATTCAGACCCCCTTAAATTTTTCACTCTTTGTTATATTGCAGCCATTTGCTAAAATCATTTAAGTTAATTTTTTTTCCTCATTAATGTACACACAGCACCCCATATTGACAGAAAAACACAGAATTGTTGACATTTTTGCAGATTTATTAAAAAAGAAAAACTGAAATATCACATGGTCCAAAGTATTCAGACCCTTTGCTGTGACACTCACATATTTAACTCAGGTGCTGTCCATTCCTTCTGATCATCCTTGAGATGGTTCTACACCATTTGAGTCCAGCTGTGTTTGATTATACTGATTGAACTTGATTAGGAAAGCCACACACCTATCTATATAAGACCTTACAGCTCACAATGCATGTCAGAGCAAATGAGAATCATGAGGTCAAAGGAACTGCCTGAAGAGCTCAGAGACAGAATTGTGGCAAGGCACAGATCTGGCCAAGGTTACAAAAAAATTTCTGCTGCACTTAAGGTTCCTAAGAGCACAGTGGCCTCCATAATCCTTAAATGGAAGACGTTTGGGACAACCAGAACCCTTCCTAGAGCTGGCCATCCGGCCAAACTGAGCTATCGGGGGAGAAGAGCCTTGGTGAGAGAGATAAAGAAGAACCCAAAGATCACTGTGGCTGAGCTCCAGAGATGCAGTCAGGAGATGGGAGAAAGTTGTAGAAAGTCAACCATCACTGCAGCCCTCCACCAGTCGGGGCTTTATGGCAGAGTGGCCCGACGGAAGCCTCTCCTCAGTGCAAGACACATGAAAACCCGCATGGAGTTTGCTAAAAAACACCTGAAGGACTCCAAGATGGTGAGAAATAAGATTCTCTGGTCTGATGAGACCAAGACAGAACTTTTTGGCCTTAATTCTAAGCAGTATGTGTGGAGAAAACCAGGCACTGCTCATCACCTGTCCAATACAGTCCCAACAGTGAAGCATGGTGGTGGCAGCATCATGCTGTGGGGGTGTTTTTCAGCTGCAGGGACAGGACGACTGGTTGCAATCGAGGGAAAGATGAATGCGGCCAAGTACAGGGATATCCTGGACGAAAACCTTCTCCAGAGTGCTCAGGACCTCAGACTGGGCCAAAGGTTTACCTTCCAACAAGACAATGACCCTAAGCACACAGCTAAAATAACGAAGGAATGGCTTCACAACAACTCTGTGACTGTTCTTGAATGGCCCAGCCAGAGCCCCGACTTAAACCCAATTGAGCATCTCTGGAGAGACCTAAAAATGGCTGTCCACCAACGTTTACCATCCAACCTGACAGAACTGGAGAGGATCTGCAAGGAGGAATGGCAGAGGATCCCCAAATCCAGGTGTGAAAAACTTGTTGCATCTTTCCCAAAAAGACTCATGGCTGTATTAGATCAAAAGGATGCTTCTACTAAATACTGAGCAAAGGGTCTGAATACTTAGGACCATATGATATTTCAGTTTTTCTTTTTTAATAAATCTGCAAAAATGTCAAAAATTCTGTGTTTTTCTGTCAATATGGGATGCTGTGTGTACATTAATGAGGAAAAAAAATGAACTTAAATGATTTTAGCAAATGGCTGCAATATAACAAAGAGTGAAAAATGTAAGGGGGTCTGAATACTTTCCGTACCCACTGTAAAAAAAGGTTTAAATCCTTAGGTTGAGGAGACTCTCCTGAACTGCACCTTCACTTCCATTTTTCTTTTCAGTCTCTTTATTTTGCCCTATCTATCTATCTCTCACATGACTTTAATACTCAAGATTTAACAAAACTATACTTTCTAAATTGCCTACATGTCAAAATTAGTACATCACTACAATAAAACATAGTAAATTAGTCATCAGGTGCCATGTTCAATACAGCAGCATCTCAGAAATCTCGAATCAATTAATTAGCAGAAGTTATTACTCCTCCACATGCGTGTGACGTCATTAACAACGGCCCTAAATTGTTGAACTAATGTGGTTCAAACGACGGAGATGCGACCGTGTTCGGGAAACAGTCGTGACTGGCTAGTTAGTTTCCACAACAATGCATTGCAATGCTATGGTGGTTAATCAGTTACGTCGTTGTACGGGAAACACACCCCTGGTCTATTATTATTATTATTAGTAGTAGTAGTAGTAGTAGTTTGTGACTTATAATTTTTAAATACTATTATTATTATTATATTTTTATAACAATTTTGTTTAATACATCACAATCATAATCATTTATCATTATTATTATTATTATTATACAATTTTTATGTTGAATTCCTCTATTTATTATTGCTTTTCCATAGAGACATTTCCAATTTAAAAGTATTTATTTGTTTACATTTTTTCTGTAGTACTTTGATTTTAATTCTGTTCTTTATTCTGCTCATTCTACATTTGACTTTGTCAGTTTTGGTCTTGTGCTCCAAACAGAGACCATTTTTCAAGAAATGAAACACATGAACAGAGCCTTTGCATAATATATGAGATTCGTACATAGAAATGAATCTTGTAAAACAACACAAAACTGCCATGCAGAGCATATCCTGGCGGTGATATTCATGTATTCAACTGTATTCAGTAGTTCCAGACAGTAATGCAATTAACATTAACTCTTTATTCTGAAAAAGTAACCTTGAACATCTGTCTGTCTGTGTGTTTCAGCGCTGGCCCGACTACGTGGAGCGATATCTGAACACCAGCTCGGCCTCTCCAGAGCTGCGAGAGCACCTCTCCCAGAAGCCTGTGTTTCTACCCAGGTGAGGCTCAGCCAAGTACACCCATCTTTAGAGCCATGAGTCCTTTAAACTTGCCTCCTTCCCATGAAGCATCATCTCAAGACAGGAACATCCCAGGAATGCTTTCGGTAGTCTTGGGAAATGTCTCGCTGTACAAGTGCTGCTTGTTTGTAATCACCTGTTTTTTTTTGTTTTTATTTCTACCCAAACACACAAGCTGTCTGCCTGCTTGCGTTCGCACTTTATTTAGAATTTATTTAATGAAAACTCATTGTTAGGCTGCTTATCTCTGCTCAGATGTGGCCACAGTACAGTCATATTGGTTCTTTTACGATTATTTATGAATTGTAAGTATGGTGTGTTTGTGGGGAATGTGTGCAGAGGTGTTATCTCAAATTATGTGCACCATTTTTTTTATTTTAGGGCAAAATCGAGGATAAGCCTTTAAAACACATTTAATGAGGTGGAAAGTTCATTTCAATTTTAATATTTGTTTTTCATCTGCGAATATGGAAGATGTTTTTATATGCCTGCTCTTAAGAGGGTTCGGTTGAGTCACCATGTTCTTTGGAAGGGCAACTTTCTAAAGAGGCTGAAGACTGTGCATTTAGATAAGATGAGCCCGTTCTTGAAAAAAGCAGTGCTTTGTTCAGATCTGTACTTTCTTTTGAATAGATTTTCATAATCTTTTTAACGTTACCCACTTTTGGGTTTCAGAAACTTTCTTTGCTTCTCTCACATAAAGTGTGCTGTGGTCTGTTTGTGTAATTCAATTCACAGATATATTTCTGTATGTGACTTGATTTCATGATTTTGTATAAATGTTCTTATAGTCTGTAAGATTTGAGTGAGCAGACCTTGTATGCTGAGATCTCAGAGATGATGATGTGTCCTCCCGTTGCTGATTCTCTCCTGAGTTCGATTGGGGTTGTCAGTTTACAAAGTGGTGCTATGACTCGAACTTAAACTCACCATGGTCTGACTCTAAGACAGCTGTATTTCAGAGAGGGGCTTGTCAATAAAACTCTGGTCTGAATTTTATCCTCAAATGTGCGTGTATTTCTTTCCAACAGATGTTTGAGCTCTAGCATGGGAGGATGATTGATTTGCTTGTTCTTTCAGTTTTTTTTAATGCATGTTTTTTTTGTGCAGTGCTGGAGAGATGCTCTTGATGTCTTCATGTTCATCCACAAACTGACAGTCACATATTTTTTTTTTTTTTTGGATTGATTTATTTCTGTTTATGTGCATTGTGAGGTTGAGTAGCTGATGTTTGCACCACTGTTTTTGCTAGGAAAATGAATGGAACTAACACTTCTAGTGCATGGTAATGCAATGCAAAATGTCAACCCATATCCTGGCCATTTAACCTTATTTTTCCTCCCTACTGGTTTCCTTTTTTTTGTGATGATTGGCTAGTTTCTTTAAGTGAAGTCCTGAATTCAAAATAACAGTCATGGTTTCTATGCCCATTCACATCTGTAACCTTTGGTAAGTACACTTCTAATTTTAGTCTTTAATCGAAGCAGGGAAATTACCTTGTTTTTGTTTGTTTTTTCACCCAGCATTTTGATTTGGCACTTGATCAATATGGTTTTGCCATGGATATGAGTTTTCAGTGGAGATGATCCTTTCTGTTGATAATTTATCATATCTGTTTGAGACCCAGGTGCACTGTAGACAGTTGCATTGGTGCATACTTTTTCTTTTTGATTAGGATGTTCCTCTCCTAGGCTGTCAGATGCTGAGCCTTAGCATGTTTGATAGCATTTGTACTAAATTTAAGAAAGATTTAAGTTTCTCGAAAATTAAACAATGTGCCATTTTCTTTTTAAGGAACCTAAGGCGAATCCGGAAGTGCCAGAGAGGTCAGGAGATGCAGATGAGAGAGGCCAAAGAAACAGCCAAGAAATCCTCGGAGGGCGGCGAGGACTCAAAAATGGAGTGCATGTTTAAGCTCAATTCCTACAAGATGGTGTATGTCTTCAAGTCAGAGGACTACATGTACCGACGCACTGCACAGCTGAGAGCGCATCAGGTATATTGATGATAGATCAATGGTTCTCAAACTTGTTGACTCAAGCGGTCCCCATTGTTTGACACAATATTTGAAGAAATTTCCTCTATTCCATAATTATGATGGTTTAAATTAAATGATTATTTTTATGAACAGAAACTTGGGAGTGTTGATATATTAAAGGAGATAATCCACCCAAATATGAAAATTCTTTCAGCATTTATTCATATTCAAGTCATTTTTGTATGACCTGTATGTTCCACAGAAGAAAGTAAGTTATTTTGAAGAATATTGATAATAAAAACCTTATTGGTTCCACTTGGCTTTCCTTATGTGGACAAAATATACAAAATGGGAACTCAAACTGTTTTATTACCAGTATTTTTCAGAACATCTTTTATGTCCCCAGAAGAAAGTAAGATATTTTGAAGAATATTGGTAACAAAACCGTTTTGGTTCCCATTGACTTTCTTTCTTTGTTCTACCAATATACCTAAACTCGCTAGTTCAAACTTATACGCCCTCCAGAAGCTTGCGTTCTGCAAGTGAACGGCGCCTTGTGGTGCCATCGCAAAGAGGCACAAAATCACTCTCATGGACCTTTTCCTGGACTGTGCCCAGCTTAAAAAAAAAAAAAAAAAAAAAAAAAAACCTAGCTACGTGTACTGTGCTAGACTAACCGAGACTTGTCATGGCACTTGTATACTGTTGTTGTTCTCTCGTTGGTATGATTGCTTCTATTGTTCTCATTTGTAAGTCACTTTGTATAAAAGCGTTTGCTAAATGATTAAATGTTAAATGTTGTATGGACAAAAAAATGCAAAATGGGAACTGGAAATGTTTGGTTACCAATATTCTTCTAAATATCTTTTATGTTCTACAGAAGAAAGTAAGTCATACAGGTTTAGAATAACATGAGGGGAAATTATGACAAGAGTTTTCATTTTTGCCGAATTATACTCGTTTGATTTTGTGATCCAGAATATTCAGGATTCTAATACTGCACGTTCTTCATTTACAACAATAGTTTTCGATGGGAAAATTCTCTTTTTTGTTGTTTGTTTGTTTGTTTTTACATTTTTCAGGGTTTCATTTTAGGTCATGATTTTCACATTTATTAGCATTTTAATTAAGATTGTTTACATAAAAAAAAAACATGTTTTGAGATCATCAAGAGGCTTCACGATTGATTGATTTCTTGCTTATTTTCAGTCTCACCAGCGAGTAAGCACTCGTCTGCATCAGCGCTTTCAAGCGTGGCTAGACGGGTGGCGGAAAGACCACGTGACCAGCGACATGGCAGCCACCACTTACAAGTGGCTGATGGGAGAGGCCCAGGAGGGGCTACTGCCTTGCAGAACCGTCTGTGAGCCCAAGATCATCCACTACCAGAACATCAACAAATACAAAGTCACCTACAGCACTACGTTGTAAAGCTCAAGTTTTCAAGAGAAGGGAGGGCTTTTCCCTCCATTTTATGTTTTTACGATGACTGAAGTAGCACTGAAATTAAAATCCAACCGCCATTGAGTTCTTTGAAGATTGCTCACTTTCTTTTTTTTATTTCTACCTTTTAACATTTTTAGATTGGAGTCTTTTTTTCTCCCTTGACTTTATACCCAGTTGGTTAGTGTCCTTCAATCATGACGGCAAGAAGACACTTCTTGCAAATGCTGCAGCTCTAGTCAGACTGTCATTCGATTTTTTTTATGTTTTTACGATGACTGAAGTAGCACTGAAATTAAAATCCGACCGCCATTGAGTTCTTTGAAGATTGCTCACTTTCTTTTTTTTTTATTTCTACCTTTTAACATTTTTAGATTGGAGTTTTTTTTTCTCCCTTGACTTTATACCCAGTTGGTTAGTGTCCTTCAATCATGACGGCAAGAAGACACTTCTTGCAAATGCTGCAGCTCTAGTCAGACTGTCATTCGATTTTTCAAGACGATAAGAATCAGTTTTGTCTTTTTGAGAGGCTTTTTGTGAAAAGGATGGTTTACAAATACAGGTCAAGTTCATGCCCATTTGTATTGTTTTTATTTTTCATCTCTTCAAGGTGAATATTAGTTTAGGTTACACTTTATTTCGATAGTCCACTTTAGACATTCTATTAACTATAAGTAACTTTGTAACTACATGTCAACTACATGTCAACTATTTCTCCTTAATTTGCAACTTCATGTCTACTAACTCTCAGAGTAGACTGTTAGGGTAGGTTTAGGGTTAGTAGAATGTTGACAAAGAAAGTGTTAGAAGATATTAAGCAGACAGTCTACTAATACTCTACTAGCTGCTAGTTGACATGTAGTTGCAAAGTTACTTACTGTTAATAGAATGTCTAAAGTGGACTATCGAAATAAAGTGTTACCTTAGTTTATTAGCAATATGTCTTTTGTGGTTCACTTTAACCACATACATGTTTAAAGAAATGACAGAAAATCCCAAATCAGTTTTTTAAAAAGCCTCCATGTTAGGGGCTACGCAGCTAAACCAAGACTGATGATGTGTATTTCCCAAGTGTATTCGCAATATACATGAAATGTAATCAAGGTCTCTTTTCACAGGTTAACTACAGCACCATTAATGAAGGTATTACTGTTAATTAATAGACATCGAAGATACCAGCCACAATGTGTCAATCAGGAACACCAGAATAAGTACAGTCACAAAAGCTCTTGTAATGTAAATAGGATGTATATATGCCAGACTGTTTATATTCTGACAACCTTCACTGTTACGTAGTTCAGCTCTTAGGCTTCCTTATCAGCTTAGCGGAGGAGGCTAATGCTGGGATGTTTAAGAAAACACTATGACTATTCTTACCAAAGGGAGTACTTGTTTAAAGTGTTTTGTCTGGTCACTCTGTCTCCTCTCGTTATGTAGTCATGGAAATGTTCGTTTCGACAGCTTCAAGTTTGTTCAGAACCTGAGATGTTGAATTGGATGGTTTTTCATGACGCTATATTTGGCCCTTATGCGAACTTGTATTCAAATTTGTGATATCACTGCCTGTGTTCTGAGTAGAACTTAGAAACGATCCTGTTTGGTCCCATTTTGCCGTCTTATTATACCGAGAAGTCTGGAAATGTAACTTTGGGGCACATTTGTATGTGCTTTAAGGCTTTGGTTTATGCTGAAAAATATGTAAAACATATTTAAAGAAGGCAATGACAGCATGTTTCTATGTTCTCATGTACAGCCCTTTTATATTATTCATTATTGTTTTAAAGATTGAAATAAAACCGAATTGTAGTAGATTACCCTGCTGTGTGTCGAGCTACTTGGAACAATAAGGATCAATAATGCATGCTTGTTTTCACACTGAATTACTTTCATGCACTGGGAATATTGAGAATGCATAATTAATGTGCACTGAAACACACTGTGTAGTTTTTCCACACTGGCAGCAGAGGGAGTGTTTGGACATTCTCCCGGGGCACAGTGTAATATTTTACACTCAAATGTGACTATAGAGTTAACTTAAAACATTAGCCAAACTCTCATTATCACACTGGGGCATGCAGTTATTAATTTGCAGCGCTGGAGTTCTCACACTAATTCTCTACCGTTTTTATTAGGAAAAGCAATTATCTCTTTTAATAGTCTTTAAGGTTTTAATACTTTGTGTTAGAATTTTTTTATGTTTGTAAATAATAATCTTTTATAGATTCTTGACCAAAAAAGACAAGTGGGTTTAAACACCGAAGAGAGTAATAAAAGTCTACAGTGACATTTAACTTACCAGGAGGGGAGAAAAAAGGTGTTGGTTCGATATAGCTCATTATTTAATTAGGATTTGGCCCCATATTATAGTTAAGCAGTCCCTGGAGAAATGGGTCACTAAAAGGCTCTCCAAGTCCATAACTCACAGAGCATAAAATGGAGATGGATGACTGCTTTCACTCACAGATGGAGTTTTTTTTACTAGCTACAAGTCGTTAGCCATGACAGATATGTCTTTTGCATGGGACAATGAAGACAGGAGTAATGGCTGCTTAACATTCAGTTTTGCCACTACAGGAATACATTACTTTTTAAATTATATAAAAATAGCAAACCGTTATTTTAAATTGTAATAATATTTCACTTTTTTCTTTTTTCTTTTGACCATATAATTGTAGCCTTGGTGAGCATATAAGATCTGTTTCAAACAGGTGACCCACAAACATTTGAACAGTAGTACAGTCTTCTGGGAAACATGTAAATATTTTATGTATCTTCTGAAGTGCAGTACTTAAAAAAAAAAAAGACCAATGTCATTAACCAAAATAAGAAAAATGTACACCCCCAGCTCTTAAAGCAGCACTATGTAAGTTTTGGCGCTCTAGCGATTAATAACCGGAGCTACTTCTCTTAAGTTTATGTCTATGGCGATTCACGCAGGTATGTGTTACTCCGCAGCGGTGACGACCCGACCAGGCTACAATAGTCCAAATATAAGTACTTATTAGTGTACCGTAGTGATTCAGAATAAGACAAAAACGCGGTTTGAAAGATGAATTCATGATGTACTCGCTCATTATATACATTTAGCAAATTTTGAACACAGAACAAGTTACATAGTGCTGCTTTAATGCATCGTGTTGCCTTCTTAAGCATCAGTAAATGTTTTCACCTTTTATAATAGTTGCGTTTGAGTCTCTCAGTTGTCCTCAGTGTGAAAAGATGGATTTCAAAATCATACAGTCTCTGCTGAAATGGGGCCAAATATGCAGAAGATGCTGGAAAACCAAAGAATTTGTTGGACCTGGAGGATGTCTCTGAAGAACAGTGGGCATTTGAACTACTCTGGACAAACTACAGACTCATGAACAACTATCACAAAATATAAAAACAGTCCTGGATCATCCAGGTAACAAAACACAGTATTAAGATTTAAGGGTTTGTAAACTTATGAACGGTCATTTTTATAAATTCACTATGATTTGTCTTTCAGTAAAATATTCTGGTTAAAGAGATTCAAATAATGTTCAGTAATATCATTAACAATTAACAGCCTTTATTATTTCATCCACGGCCAAGGACTGAAAAAAGTTAATTAAGATCATTAGATATGGCTGCAGTAAACCATTACAAGTGTTCTAAGAATGTTTGTGAGATAACCATGAATATAACTAACACCAGGCCTGCTCAGTTCCTCGACTGTCCGGCCCACCTTAATCATCTTGAGCCAGGTTTTGACTAACACTGTACATATAAAATTAATAAAAACATTATAAAAATGTATCTAATGATTAAATTGAATATACATAAATGGTGATGAAGTCAGAACAGAAGGAAGTATCAACTAACACACTACAGTGCAAGTTAATAATGAACAAAATGTTATTCCTCCAAAGCTGCAAGTGCCGGAATATCCCATCCAGTATCCATCTCGTTCACTTCAGTGCTCATTCCCGTACATAAATCCGTGTGCACACCACATCATCGGCCCCAAAGGTCTGAGCAACGGAAATAAATAAAGAGAGAACGCCATTAACTCATTCATTCTTTCAATGTTATTCACAGTTCATTTTGTTCACTATGATTCATTTGCAGTCACAGATCGATTATATGTGACACTCCTAAAATGAAAGTATTTTGCTCTGACATAAACATTTTGTTTGTAGCTTCTTGGAAATGTTTATCACTGAAGTGCTTTGACTGATGTATTGATCAGATTGAGAGGAAGTGCCTCTGACATCTCAACGCTGAGTTTGCAAATCACATCAAAACAGAACTAGAGCAGCTGACAACACCATAGACCATCTGCACTCCAGAGCAGGACCATTTCACACACTCTTTTAAAAATTGGTATTAGGGCAGGCCATCTGCTGTGTGCGCCGGTGCCGTGGGACACATTAGAGAGAGGAGTGTCAGGCCCTTACACACCACCAGCATTCCTACATGTAACATGATCAATTAGACCCATTTGCAACGTATTTTCTGGGTCACTGACAGTAACTTTGTTCCATGATGCCAGCTTTATGGAAATATGGTCATTTTTACAAAAAGCCATACACATTAATCATTAGAATAAAAAAAGAGGGTAAAAATGATGTAATGTTTACATAAACCATTTATAATGAAGACTGCTGTAAAGCATAAGACAAATGGTTTCATGTGGTTCATAAGAAAACATTAATTTAGATAAACAAAAGGACAAAAAGCAGTCGCCATTATATTCATATGCAACGAGGCATTTAAAAAAAAAAAAAGAGCTGCAGTTGGTCATGATTATTCAGCTCATGACAAAACAGCTGGTCCTGAATGGAAAGACATGCATCAGAAGTCTTTCCTCCTCATGAGCCTGGAGGAGTTTTGATGTGAGCCAGCTGCATTACTAGTTCACTGTGATGCATCACATGACACAGACACAGATGTGACTTCTACATGTCTTGTCCTACAGTTCATGCTGTAATGCCACCAACTGTGTCAAGGTCCATGAACTCATTAATGTGGACCAAAAATACGACTGAATGCAAGTTGTGCTGTGTTAGTAGTTCAGCATATTTTCCTGTTGAGCTCATTTATTTAGCAAAACTTTCCATGAATAGAGTACATAGGGTATGAAATGGCCTCTTAAATAGCTTTTTCAACAAATGTTATATGAATGTCAACATAAAACATAACCCAACATAAAAGAATAAACAAATAAATAATCAAAAACATAAAATTATGGAAAAATGTGTAAAAGAGCTGCAAATTTAGCCGATATCAGGCTGTCACTCGGTAGCGGCTACTGCTAATTTGGAATCAAATGTTGGTTTGTTGTTATTGATAGATATATTTCCCAAAAAAGTAAGATACATTTATTTTTTTTTTGGTCAAAACTTGAGTAACAAGGTTGAATGTTTGATCATGATGGATGCCGTCAGTACTTAAAATTATGTAAAAACTAAGAAAAATGAAACTGAATATTATGTAATTATTTCCTGTCAATGTGTATAAAGTGTCTAAATAATGTTATTTCTTAGGTGTTAAAATTTACAAGAATATAGCATTTCTGTTATGTGGGAAAGTCATGTTCTGACAGGGTTGCACACAAAATTGGTAATCAAAACTTTTTTTTTTTTAATTATTATTATTTTTTACTACAGTGATATAAATATCAGTTCAATAGATTATATCAAAATAATGATGTTATTTGTTGTACAAAGATGTACATACTACAACAAATAACATTGCCTCATCTTAAAGGGGTAGTTCACCCAAAAATGAAAATCAGTCATTAATTACTCACCCTCATGTCGTTTCAAACCTGTAAGCCCTCCGTTCATCTTCGGAACACAAATTTAGATATTTTTGATGGAATCTGAGAGCTTTCTGAACCTCCATAGACAGCAACACAACTGAAATGTTCCCAAGTCACCTTACTACGTTTTCTGGACTTGAGAACATTTCAGTTGCGTTGCTGTCTATGCAGGGTCAGACAGCTCTCAGATTCCATCAGAAATATTTTAATTTAAAGATGAACGAAGGTCTTACGGGTTTGAAACGACATGAGGGTGAGTAATTAATGACAGAATTTTCATTTTTGGGTGAACTACCCCTTTAAGACATCTTAAGTGGGACAGGCCAAAATCCCATTTTAAGGGAGTAAAGGCATTTGCTATTTTATTTTTTTTTAAACTGACTTTTCATGCTAGGCCAATTAAATGCAAGATAACACTTATACTTATATCATAGCAAAAAACAGGGTGTTTGTGCTTCCAATGCTTTAAAAAAGTCTTGGGACACTGAAGTGTACTGAATTTTGCACAAGTGGTTTCTGAATACTGCAGTAAGCAAATTCAGAATTGGCCTTTGGTTTGAACTTGTGTTATATAGAGCCTCTGTAAACTTTTAAGTATGGCCTACACATCATGTTACTTATAAATAGCATGAACTTTATCAGGATGCATGTGATCCAGAAATTAGTGTCACACAAGGTTAGGTGCTACTGTAGGTTGTATTCTCTTGTTATGCTCAAGTTACCTTTACTGAATGCTCATGAACTGCTTTTTATGGCACATATTTTCAGTGACCCATGTGAAGAATCGTGAAAATCGTTTCACTGCATGGGTGTTTCACCATCACAAGTCTTTCCCAAATCCGCTTTGAAGTTTACAACAGATATTTGACCGATAGAGGAAGACATTTGATGTCCCTCAGGGGTAGCAAAGCCAGTGAATAAAGCCAGTAATAAAACCTCCTCAGTTATAAGGCCAGTTTACTGTTGTCCATCTGGCCTATAAAACGGAACAGGCCAGATGTTTACCCAATGCTGCGTTTTTGTAAAAATTCCAAGCAAAGCAATCCAAGCAATCAGTTTCTCATGGGTGTTAGTAATCACAAAGCAGACTGAAACATGTCACATTTAGAGACATTCAGCACTAAATAGACATTGACAGACACAGAATGAATCATTTTAGTAGTGATTTCTGAAAGGAACGATCAAGTGATAGAAAAGCTACGCACCAGAATGAGTTCGTTCCCTCTCAGCTCTCGTGTCCAGTACGTCTTAGGGCCGTTACCATCCACAAGAGTTTGCCTGCAGGTCATCTTGTTCTCTGTCTCCCATGTGACCAAGCTCTGTGAACATTACAGGCTAATGGCTATAATCTCACAATACAGCCTTTTGAAGATGAACATCTATATCTACATCTACTGCACACTGAAAAAATAGTTCTTTCCAGGGAAGAACATTCAGATTTTTCTCAGAGGAATTCTTCTGTCCATTGGCACTTGCATTACGTCCACTGAATGTTAAAAGCTCTTAGAACATCAATTTGAGGGAATAAATCATAAGTAATGGACTGAGGAGAGATGACCACCACAGGTGACCTGCTATGTCATGCCGATGAGTAACAGCTATATATTTTACCCTTTCGATATACCCTCTCCACACATTTCACTGTATACATCACCTTCTCTGCTTAACTGAAATCTTTTGTACATATAATTGAATGACTAAATATACAGGTTTAATTTCATGTTTATTTAATGTTGCCAAATAACTAAATAGTAAAATGAAAAATGCTTGGGTGTCCATCGATATCAAAAACAGATGTTATTTTGTGCTAGGCTTGTGGTTACTTTTATTTGCCTGTAAAAAGGTAGCAGTCATAAAGGTTAGCTTGTTAAACAGGCTTTCTAGTTCGGCCTGCCCATTGCCCTTTCAGCAGGCTCTGACGGGTTGACAGGCTCAGAATGAAAACTCAGTGCCCTCACGAAACACATCGTGTCATATCAGTGCTCGTCACTTCTGTAGTATGCACACATTATCTTACACATTGCTGAATGTGATGAGAGCAGCCGTTTGAGCCAGAATCCCCTCAGATCCATTCAAATCCAGGAGATTAAAGGTGGAAGACATAAGGGTGACTCTAGCTAGTTTAGATAAGCCTGCAGTATTGCTTTTATGCCTGCAGTATTGCTTTTATTAAGAGAGATCAGTCACAAAATGTCTATTTAGCTTTAGTGATATTCTTCCATTTTGTATTGTGCTGTATTGTGTTTAGTTTTTATTATCATATGATTTAATAAAAAAAAATGTTAAAACATTTTGTAAGTAATTTAATTCATAAAATGAATAAATAAATATCCTTACAAGCATGGGCGTCGCTAGGCCATTTTTAGGGGGACTATATAGCCTCAGTCCCCTTTAAATTTCATATGAAAACGGCGGCAGACTTCGATCGGCTCCTCCCCGTCTTTTAAGCGCGTTCTTCAGTCCGCAGACCGCAGCGGCGCAGAGCAAGAAACAGAGGACAAGGTGTGTGTTTATCGATAGATTGTTATAATATCTGCATCTGTGCAGTTCTTTGTCATAAATACAGTTTACAAAATATCATGGGGGAGCAATTGGTTCCCCGCATCTACTAGCCTAATGCTGCGTTCACCCCCCATCACACCACATGTTTCCTCCATTGAAAATGAAGCACATATGAACGCATATACTTTATAAAACGATGTTGTCATTTTCATTAGAAAAAAAAAATTACAATAAAAAAAAATTATATA